>NC_054536.1:86864438-87194438 GCF_017654505.1 Polyodon spathula | reverse complement strand
CCCCTCTGTTACCCCTGCTCGTGCCTATAGATTCCCTAAAAAGTCCAGGAGGTCCTTAACAAACTGACATTAACGTTTTCACTTCATCCAACACTTTTTCAATCATTTTAATCAAAAGCCTCTTCTATTTTTACTCTTGACAGCCCTAAGTCCATTGTGTTGTCAGTAGAATCGATCTCTCGTCAGTACTAATGGGTAGTTGATTTTCGATTCGTCTCACTGAAGGAGTGGGGGCCCTTTGCTGGATTTGTATTCTCCTTCTTGGTATCACTTTTCCTGGCTGGCTCGTCAAAATATCTTACACACTAAATAAGGTGCGAACAATTTTCATTCAAGTGTGCCATATTTATTTAATTGATTTTCTGCAAAAAGTAAAACAAAAGTTCTTGTGAACTTTACAGCTCAACACAGCCATCTACAAGTTACTGCATTCACCGTGGTGTCTCTTTGCTAAAGCTAATCCAAGGTGAGAGTACCGCAATATCAAGCATTGTGTGAGGCGGTGTCACACTCTACTGACGGCAGCATTACTGGACTGATCTTAATACTTGCATTGCACTGCAATAACCGGACTGAAATTATATTTATATTAGGTTTTTTTTCTGGGGTGCTACATATAGTGTGCTGCATATAGTGTTACTTAAATTACAAAAAAACTAAATATTAATAATATGTGTTTCATTGGTCAATTTGCTATACATACTTGTAACACCCAATGGTGACGAACGAGGATATTAAATAGAGCTAGAATAGTCTATCATGGAGTATTATGGAGTACAGGTATTTGTGCTTGTGCTATTAGATGTTCCTGTGCTGGCCCTGTTGGGAATAAAAGTAAACCTGTAGGAAGAGCAATTAAAAAAAAAACATGAAAACAAGTACTCTGGCTTTTATGTTCAATACCACACCATGGATTGTTATTGCTGTGCTATCTGTTTGACAATGTGGGCAATAATCTTTACACTATCAGTGCACTAGAGTGCACAGAGCTTTGAAACAGACTAAAGGCAGTGTAAACAGTTGTAAGGGTGTGTGACAGAAATACAATCAGTTCTGGTGATAAATCTTCTTCCCAACTTGTGAGGGCACTAAAGAATGAGAGGAGAAGTATCTGGAAGTGCTGGCCTGAAGCCTGGAAAGAAGTGAGACTCTGTTGTAAGACCGTATTGACTTGAAAGGTAAACGAGGGGCAGCTGCAAGTAATATGGCAGCTGCAACCGTTTACCTAGATATCATGCAGGATTATATATAGGGGCCAGGGTAAAGCTGATCTTTTCCTTCGTTTGGGTAAACATTTGGAGAGAGAAGGAGCGAGAGAGGAACTCTCAGTAAATAAAAGAGAAATAAGTGTTGTGTGTGTGTGTATTGTTAATTGTCTGTGTTTTTGTCACTGTAGACAGTTAAAGCACTTTTCCAGAGCTGTCGGAAAAAGGGTCAGCACTATCCGGAGCACCACTACACTCCACACAAACTTGTGTCTGCAGCGAGCACCTGCACGTCTGCACGCACTCAGGACCTAGATTACCAATTAAAGCACCTTGTTCACTGAAATACCGTTGTCTGTTCATCACTCCTGCACCGCATCATCACTGCACCTGTTCCCCTTACCAACCACTTTGCCACAGGGAGTTAATAATGAAAAGAAAAATGACAGGTACATTATTTAAACTGTTGTAGCAACATGTGGTGACATGTAATGCTATATATTTTTGGGAACCCCGCTACTTACTCTTTAAATGGTTAACAAGAATTTGAACACTATTTAGTGAATGCTCAAAACAACTGCCTGACAAGCTTATGTTGAAAGTGGTAAATATGCAATAAGACAGGGTATTGAAATATGGTGCTGGTACAGTGACATATCTTCACTGGTTGGAACACTTGTTAGTCAATGAGGTTGCTCCCTCTATTCTTTACATTTTATAATGTAAAATTAAAGGTTTTAAAGGCATCAACCCCTTATACCTGTGACACGTCTGAATTTGAATCACCACCTACCTTTTCTGTCCTTTCAGCGTACTGGTCTGTAACCCTTTCCCAAATAATGTATTAGAAGATAAATGCATTTCCTGCACCAAAGCGATTAGGGAGGAGTAGGCTGACTAAGCAGTGTTCTCGCTGCTTTTTTGAATAGTTGCAAGATCCTTTTATCACGTTTGCTTGGCGACATTAAAAAATGTCTGTGGACGATTGAAACAAAAGGGTTTATATCATGTAGTGGATAATAGTTTGAGAGGGATGGAATGATGAACATGTGACTGGATTTGTTGCTTGTAAAACCTGTAAAAGTCATTGTGTTTTTGTGTACGTTAAAAATTCAATCTGTGGAGAATGGTAGTGATATCTATGTGTGTGAATGTGAGAGCGTGAGAAAGCCAGTCGGCACAGGCAGTAGGTAAAGGATAAACACTTGCCGGTTCGGGTCAGGTTGCAGGTCGGTTATTAAAGAGGGTTGGGTCGTGGGTAAGAAAATGGCATTGCAGGGGGTTGCAGGTTTGGGTCGGGTCCTGTAGTAGCAAGTCCGGGTCAGAAGCAGGAAAAAATCTGACCCACACAGGACTCTGCCGTGAGGTCACCAATGAATTACAAAGATACAAATTAAAATGTTGTATATTAAATACACACAAATAAAAGCACAATAAAATAATAACTGTCTCTTTAAAAACAAGTAATCAGGACTGCAATGCTTTTAAATCATTTAAAACAATGGGATCCAGAGAGACTGTAATATAGAACTGTAATATAGAACACTTGCCCTATGATAATTAAGACTAAGACCACTAAAATGACTAATCAAGCATATAGAGAGGCAGAAAACACATGACAACGAGGAGCAACAAGCAGTACCATGAGATAGTGTAACAAGTTACTAGTGCACTTAGCTTTGGTAGGGGAGCAAATTCTCTCTTGTCACTTCCCCCACCAGCCTAAATCTACAGACACACTCAATCTGCAGTCATCCTGGGGCGGTTCTCTCCGACTCCAGGTGATATGCTGTTTTTCTCTTCCTTGTTTCAATCCTCTTTCAGCTTCTGAAGATCTTGTTCCTTTCTTTCTCAGTTGTTGCCCGCAGTCGTGTTTCTTTCTGTCTTTCTTTAGTCCTGTCTGCTTGCTCACTCCTGCTTCCACTGTTCTCCGTGACTCCTTCCTTCCTTCCTTCCTTCCTTCCTTCCTTCCTTCCTTCCTTCCTTCCTTCCTTCCTTCCTTCCTTCCTTCCTTCTTCTTCTTCCTTCCTTCCTTCCTTCCTTCCTTCCTCCCTCTCTCTCTCTCTCTCTCTCTCTCTCTCTCTCCCTCCCTGTTTGGCTAACCTGCGGGCTTTTAAGCTGTGTGGGCAGCCACTCATTAACTTCAGGTGGCGGTGCTTAATCCATTTCTGGTTGCAGGACGTGAATAAAAAACACAAAAAAAAATAAATAAAACACTGTCAGGTGAAATCAGTAACTCAAATAAGCAAAAGTAAATATGTAATTAAACTACTTGTGAAACTATATATTTGATTTATACATAAATCAATAATGAAGAAAATATGTGTCCAAAAGCAAACACAATTTAAAAATCTGATGTATTGTTGGCAGCTTGTGTTCTTTCATTAATATGTTCTTCAAGCCCTTTTAGTCTTTATTTAGTGTTCACCTAAACTCTAATTTCAATGATACAATTAAACTACAAGTACAAACTGTGATGCCCTATACATGATTTTGTAACAAATAATGTTAAAACATTGGGTGGTGTGTATACTATTTGCAATTTATGAACAAAGTTAGCAATCAGGATAAATACTAACACAAGTAGCCTGTCTTTATTCTTTTATAATTTCACTACAATTATCTAGAGGCAGTTTTCTGCTTCAAGAATACAAAGGGAAAGTCATCTTATGAAATACAAATTGGCTTTGAATGAAACAACACTTATTATCCTCTAATCACGCAATCATATTTTGTCACCTTTGGAAATCATGTCACGCTGATTAACATTTAAAAGCTTTAATTGGTTGTGCTGAAATGTATGACTAGATCCATTTAAACAAAGGTTCATTTGAGATGGCTCATTCTCAACATCTTTTTGTAGTTGGCTATAAGATTCCCCCTAGACTTCTCTGTCCTCACCTACACTGCTCTCCAACTTGCTGTAAAATACCACAACAGCTTGTAGTTAATTGATCAGACAAGTGAACTGCAAAATATTCATTTTCTACTTCAACAGACAGATAAATCTCTTGGGAAGAGGATGAAAATATTGTGTATGCACATTGGGGTTGGAATAGTAATAGCAAGGTAGCTGATAAGCAGGGTCTGCTACAGTGTTAACGCTTCGTCCATAACAGACTGTCTTATTTTGCCTAAAAGCTCAAAGTCTCATTATATACCAAACCTAAGGCATCAACACCAGCATGCTTGTCATAACTGCCACAGAGCTAATGCTCCTGGCTTTAATTAACAAGGTTTGTCCTGGTATATGAATAATACCTTGCTAAAGCAATTCATTAACAACTAGCTCTAGAAATGACATGTTAAATAAAAAGATTCTAATTGGAAAATATTTCAGAATAATTTACACAGTACAGAAAATGTAATTTGAACATTTACATTCTAAAACGATCCTTGTTTACTGTTGGCCACGATTTGTAATAATATTATTATGAAATCCCCTTCAAAGGGTGTATGGTGCATCATGCCGCAGACAGCGGGAAGCTGAGGAGCAGACCAGCAGCATGCTGGTAATCAAGGTAAGTTCAATGACAGAGGCATTGGAAAGAACGGCACTTCAGGTACTGCTGGACATGGATACAGAGCAGCAGCAAGACATCCAGACTCTGTTGGCAGTCCTCAACCTGTGGACCTGGACCGTGGACCCACAGGTGGATCTGAAGAAGGGGCTGAACAGCAGGCCCAGAGGGAGAAGCTTGGAGTTCTGACTGCTGATGACTGCTACCTCACCCAGAAAGCATCCCCCCACCCCGAGGTGCGTAGTGACCTGGTGATGGAAGCCTTCATCCAGGGCCTGACTCTCACTGAGCTCCAGCACCAGGTGCGACTAGCAGGCCCAACCACCATCACGCTGGCTCTGACCCTGCTGAACAAGTTAAGTCTGTACCCTGGGAAGAGCACTCCAGCCCCTCCACTAGAACCGCATGCAACGAAGATGAATGGAGGACCCGCCAAGGAACCTCTGCAGGCGCAGTGGGAAACCTGGACACCTGTGGGTCCGCTGCTATACAATCATGGAGTTGAGCAACTACACACTAACAGTTCCCTGACTAACACGCAGGATGGCTAAGCCGTTTACCTGTCATAAAATACTAACAAAAGACTATACTTTAGTTTTTCTACGTCCTGGCACACACATTTACCCAGACGGGCTCTTCACACAGCAGCCCTGAACAGACTGGCTGCTGCATTTAAATACCCTGCACCTGGCTCCAATTTACAATACACACCAGGTGCAGGGGATAACTAATAATCAAATAATAAAACTATTAAACACTCAAACGTGCATTCTCACATGTTTTTGGGCAGGGAAAACTTAACCCCTTCCCTGCCGTATTACACATCCTCCCCCTTGTCTTTCTAAGACACCAGCCATTTAACGGCCACCTCCCTCCACCCTTAAAAGACCACCCACCCTCAAGTCCACAAATATCAATTTTCACCCTCTTCCATGGGCGGGCTTGAGGGTGGACGGGTCCCTCCAGCGCTTACGGGGAAGGACCGCGAACTGGCGACACGGGACCCCACCAGGACGACTGGGGTGACAGCAACAACGACCGGGGCACAGAAGGCTGCAAAATTGGGCAGAGGTCCGCCGCTGGGGACTGGCGCAGTTAACACCAATCACCCAGGGGGAGCGAAGCAGTGACCAGGGGATGCACAAGCAACGTTTGGGAGCAGCTCAGCGACGTCTTGGTGCTTAGGGAGAGCGGAGTCGGAGACCAGTGGAGGAATTGTGGCCGGTGATGCAGACTCCTGGGCTCCAGGTCTAGTCCAGGGAGGTCCAAGCATACCAGCAGGGTGTCCAGGAGCAAGGGGCATGGGACCATACCTGGCAGCACTGGACTGGGTCGCTGGGGTGGTGGTCAGGGCTGTGGTGGAGGTGGGTTCCTCACCTCCCCCCCCTTGCTTGTTGTTTCTCCCTCAGGCACTGGAGGCAGCTGGGCTTCTCCCTCAGGTGCTGGAGACAGCGGGGCTTCTCCCTCAGGCGCTGGGGACAGCTGGGCTTCTCCCTCAGGCACTGGAGACAGCGGGGCTTCTCCATCAGGCGCTGGAGACAGCAGGGCTTCTCCCTCAGGCACTGGAGACAGCGGGGCTTCTCCCTCAGGCACTGGAGAAAGCTGGGCTTCTCCCTCAGGCGCTGGAGACAGCGGGGCTTCTCGTGCCTGCTCCCATTTCTGGAGCAGCAGCTCCAGCTCGGTCAGCTCCCACTATATATAGTGCCTTGAAAAAGTCTTCACACCCTTGAACATTTTTCACATTCTGCTGCGTAAGAAATAAAATTCAAAATGCATTAAAGTAGAAGTTTGTTTTAATTGATCTATACAACATCATCTACACTTTCAACGTGAAAAAACAATCATAGAAATATTCAAAAAGTTATTAAAAATAAAAAACCAAAAAGTCTTGATTGCATAATTCTTCACACCCTTTCTCATAGCAAACCCAAATTAGCTCAGGTACAACAATTTGCCTTAACAAGGCACATAATAAGTTAAATAGAGCCCACCTCTTTCCAATCACAATAGTTCAACTGATTTGAATACTCCTGGATGAAGAATCAAGCTGTTTCTGTTGTATGAAGTGAATTAGAAGCAAATGGCTAAACATGCCAAACAAGGAGCTGCCAAAAGAACTCTGGGATAAAGTTATTGAAAGGTACAGATAGGGGGAAGGCTATAAGGAACTTTCAGTGTCTTTGAATATCCCTTGGGGCACTGTCAGGTCCATCATTGTAAAGTAGAAACAGTTTGGTACCACCAAGACACTGCTTTGATTCGGCTGTCCCTCCAAAGTTAGTAGCCGTAGCTTAAGGAAACTGCTGAGGGAGGTCACTGTGAGGCGGAAAATTACTTTAAAAGAACTACAGAGGTCTCTGGCTGAGATTGGGGAAAATGTTAACAGTTCGACAATTTCAAGAGTAGTCCACAAACATGGCTTGTATGGAAGGGTGGCAAGAAGGAAGCCACTGCTGAAAAAAAGCCAGATGATGAGCTTTTGCAAAGAAACACTTAGGGGACACTGCACGCATGTGGGAGAGGGTTTTGTGGTCTGATGAGACCAAAGTGGAACTTTTTGGTCTCAATGTTAAGAGATATGTATGACGTAAACCAAACACGGCACATCACCCTGCTAGCACCATCCCTACAGTAAAGCATGGTTGTGGCAGCATTATGTTTTGGGGATGCTTTGCAGCAGCAGGGACAGGGAGGCTTGTCAAGACTGAGGGAAAGATGGATGGTGCAAAGTACAGGCAGATCCTGGAGGAAAACCTGTTCCAGTCTGCCAGAGACCTGGGACTGGGGACAAGATTCATCTTTCAGCAAGACAATGATCCTAAGCCCAAAGCAAAAGCAACAATGGAGTGGCAAGAAAAAAGTGAATGTCCTCGAGTGGCCTAATCAAAGCCCAGATCTGAATCCTATAGAAAATCTGCGGCAAGACTTGAAGACTGCAGTCCACAGTTGATCCCCAGCCAACTTGAAAGAGCTTGAGCTATTCTGCCAAGAAGAATGGACAAAAACTGCACCATCCCGCTGTGCTAAGGTGGTAGACACTTATCCAAAATGACTCATGGCTGTTATTGCTGCAAAAGGGGCTTGCACCAAGTACTGAAGTGGTGCCGACCCTGAATCTGGCCTCATCTTGGCCATTGGTGGCAAGAGTGATGGAGGAGCAGGAGTGGTTACACAGGCTCCAGCATCTGGTAATGCACATTCACAGAGACTCTGTGCTCCTCCTGTCTCACACAGGTTCCAGCAGCTGGTAGTGCACATTCATTATTCTGTTCTGCATACATGTCTGGACCCTCCCAGAAGCAGATGACAGCTCGATTGGGACGGAAACAGCGCAGGATGACGTGAGGGCGTGTAATGATATATTGTGCTTTTGTCAAATGTCACCAAGTACTTTTATACTCAAATTACAAAATGTTTAAGAAATTTAAAAATAATAGGTGGAAACTAAACTAGATTTTTTTCAACTGTGGTCTATATATTGTTTAATTCTATGGGGAAATGATCACACTATGCACTAATATAGAACATATAAATAGTAATCTACACTGTTAAAATGAACAACTTTGAAGGAAACCACAATTCTGCATTATTTAAATAAGCAAAACAAACTTATTTATATTCTGTCATAGATAAAGAAGCAATTAATTGCCCAAGTGTGGTTCTGCAGCTTACACAACCATTTTATTCATGAATAAATGTAACTAGTTTATCTACTTCACTCTAGTTTAATTCCAGTGGGAAACTGGGCATTAGGCAGCCTACTGTGTCTAGGGTGCTGATAGCTGCTCTAGTATGTCTTACCAACATAGCACTTCTTTTTTGTTTGTTTTTTCCTCCAAATCTCAGCAAACAAAAAACAACTTTAAAAACTCTGCTTATCTGAATACTGCTAGGGCTTTTCTGTTGTTGCAATAGTGCTGGGATATGAATTAATGCACTGGTGCGCCAGTTTATTGTAAAATAAATAAGAGGTTTTAACAAAACAAAACACTTTACAGAAACAAAAAGGCACGTTGGCCAAAACAGACAAACAGACATGGAATACGCCAGTATCACGCTGGTATAAACTAAAGCACAAATAGCAATTGCAATGATTTATTTTAGTTTCTTTTTCACTCACGTTTCGTTCCGCCTCTGAACACACTAAACCCGTTCAGCCAAAGCTGCAGGTCTTTTATATTATGGCTGAGGGGTCAACTGGTTTTCAATTACCTAACTTACTCCTCAACCACATTCAGCGCCGGTTTTATCATATGCGTGGTCACAGCCAGTTTATCAATAACCACTTGCTGTTGACCGCGCATTCGCACAATTTTATCTGGATGGGGCATTTTAACCCCATCCAGGCTGTAAAGCAATACCAGTAAAACGACGTGTTTTAAATACACAGACCAGTAAATTTAAATACTAATACAATGAATACGAAATAACACAAAGCATAATATGCTCAGGGGCGATGAGTGCCCTGTCACACGCTGCAATCCATAATTTGGATTTTTTATATTTTTTAGACACTGCAAGACTTGTAACTCAGGCATTTATATATATATATATTACTACTTTGGATGCTACGCTAATTTATTTTGTGTTGTGTTTTCATACTGTGCATTTGTTATTTACAGATATTATTTAAAGCCATTTATTTTAGTGGACTGAAAATGTACCATTTATATTTTTTTAAATGTAGCGACTTTTATTCTAGCATTTTTCACCTACAAATGTGTTTTTTTCATGAAGTGATTTTGCACTGCTTTAAAGTTTAACTTTTATTTTGTGACAATATTTGAAATGACAAAACAGGGGACATACTGCACTAACTTTTAATTGTATTTTACCAGTCAATAAATATGTTAACTGCACTATTTGATTCTTTAACATGACTGTGTGCTGTGCTCTACCTTTGAATTTTAAGTATGTCTAATTTGTAAATGTAATCTATTTACCTAATGTTATTAATGCCTGTAATTTCACTCCTGCCTGTGTCGACATCAACGCCACCGCCCCCACCACACACACTTTTGCCGAGATGACAACTTTACGACCCCTGGACATTAACTCGGCAGATCTGGTAAATGCACATCAAAAATATACTTCCAGTAGTGGAATAATGTAATATATATATATATATATATATATATATATATATATATATATATATATATATATATATATATATATATTGCAGAAAATGTTTACTAAAAATATGGTTGCATTTAACATTTGACTATAACAAGGGTTGTGATAGGGGTGTTATAAGGGTGTGGATATAGGTTAGAGAGACTGAGACGGAGGTTGTGTTTGCCATGCCATGCTGGATTGCAGGATTCATTTACATTATGTACAGTAATTATTATTCCAGTTGCAGGTAGCCACCACTAGAATACCAGAAATGGTAAGACCCAGTGTGGAGCGACATACAGACGTGTAAGCAAAATAAAAAATGCAAAACAAAACAATAAAAATATTATAAAATATAAAAAAGCTGGTCTATAGAGGGCTGTGCGCTACTCCCGCTATACGGGGAGGTCCCTCACCAGGAACATGAACTGAAATACACTAGGTGGGATTAGAATGTTTTGATGGGCCCACTGGAGTGAGTTTTTTTTTTTATTTTTCATAATTTTTCATATTTACACTCCTCACATCGACACTTTCGTTAGTAGGCCTATTAGAAATGTATTACACAATGAAAATATGTAAACAATTATTTCTTACAGTAAGTAAACAAAACAAATAAATATTAATCGTTATTTTGTCATAGCGAAAGGTTTTGACAAAAATAACAGGTAATCAGTAAACAACGATCAGGATCAACAACACGTCCAGAAAAAGAAAAAAAAAAAAAACGAGAGAGAGAGAGAGAGAGAGAGAGAGAGAGAGAGAGAGAGAGAGAGAGAGAGAGAGAGAGAGAGAGAGATAGGTATACATCACATCTGGGTAAACACGTGGTGAGGGTGAATGAAAGCAGTGAGGTAAACGTAGGTCAGTGATCCTTGTCACGTTGTCTGAGCTTGGCCCACTCGATGTGGAAGGTCAATAGTCTTCACTGATATTTTCACTAACACCTGATTCAGTAGAAGAATTTAAATCAGAATCGGAACTGAATATAATTTCTAGTACTTTCCCACACAGCATTTCTCACTGTTTTCCGACATTGTTGACATTTTGTGACTGGGTTTGTTGTGTGTAATTCCGTAAATATCTGGCAGATGGCACAAAAGACCACTACAAGGTGTTTCAGACACCTAGAATTGCTATATCAGGTTGTCAGCAGTTTTGTAGACTTAGTAGTTCAAGTTCAAAGTTCAAGTTCAAAGTACTCCCTGGGGATCATTAACTCAATGACATACTGGTACGTTTGTTCTACTCAAAGGGATAAATGAGTCCCTGCTCTAAAAAATAGGATCCTGTTATACATATAGTGAACGCCAGTCATTGGTTGCTTTGTTTGCTCACTTTGGTTCATACATGTAGTCGTGAGGATTCCCAGCAAATTCACCTCCAGCTTGCTAAGACAAAGAACAAAGGAACTAGCTTTCCTGCATGTGGCCAGGTGTTGATTGATACTCAATCAACCAATTAACACCTGGCCACATTTCACACTTGTTCTAATTAGGGAGGGAATTCTAACCCCAGCCCTGCCAAATCTAGAACAAATTACATTTTCAAATGAAACATACCTTATTTACAAAACTAACACCAAAAGCACACTGTTTATATTTAAAGGGCCTCAGCCTAATTTATGGCAATAACAAATGATATACAGCAAGACTACATGGGTGGGGAATGTATTACCCATCCTCTCTTCTATAGTTCCACAATGCCAGGGTTCATCATCTGGCATTGGCAACTATCTTATAGCCGGCCTAGAATGACTTGTTTTCAGCTCACAAATTCATACAAATTATACAGGATTTTTTTTATTTATTTATTTATTTTTTGTGAATAATGTGAAAACTGCTGGCACTTAAAAGGAGAATAAAAACATACACATATACATACAGTCAATTCTCATTGAAACAAACTCGGGTTAAAACACATTTCCTGAAACTAAGAATGTTCTACATCAGGCGTTCTAGATCCAGTCCCTGGAGCAATGTCATCCGGCCCATGGAATATTGTGAAATATAATGTTTTTATTCAATAAGATACCAGAACTGTCAACTCTCCCTTATTTGCTGGGACTCTCACGTTTTTTGGACAATTCTCCTGGACAACTCCCAGGAATTTCTGCAAAAATAATGTACAGTCTGTGGTTACTGCAATTCCCGTCTGTACCTGGCAGTGTTTAGGACGCAGGGAAGCCCTGTGACAGGCATGCATTCAATGCAGGAGGCAAGCTCACATACTTGACCACCTACAGTGGCTTTGCATGCAATAAGCCCTCCCTTTACAAAAACACAAATACTCATTCAAATTTCAAGCTTCTTGGACAACAACATACCCTCACTTAATCCAAAGCATTGCTGAAAAAATAATGCATATTTTCTGTAAACTATGCAGGACTGATTTTAATGGTGGGAGCAAGAGTTAATAACTTTTGTTGCCAGAGGAAAAATGGCGAAAAATTACATATAAAGACATTTACATCTTGTGACTAGGTCAGCAAATCTGTAGTAGACATGTTCCCAGACTCAAATAGCAAAATATTCTGCAGGAAAGTCTAAAAGTCACAGAAATAGTGAAAGGCGTTTCTATTACAATTTCAGCATCAACATTGCTTTAGAAATTCAGAGTGATTGATAATATGTTTATATACAGCAATGGTGTGTTCATTTAAAATAGGAATAGTGTGTTCAGTTAACAATGGCATGTTACTAACAGTTGTGTTATTGATTCGCCACATGTGCAGTGTAATGAATAACATTGCAATACCACATTGTTGTGTATTTTGGCTTTTTTATTTGAATTTAGATGGGGGGGTGGGGTTGTTATAAAGTACATGCCATAGCTTATCCTTTAGGTCTGTTGTGTGATAAAAGTAACAACATCAACTGTGTATGTATGCTTTGCTGTCATGCAAAATCAACTATCAAAAATCAAAAATCACAAAATATACATAGATATGGATCAATATTTATTGAACATTTATTGAACACTCACCAAAAGATAAAAGAACATTAGCGACTGCTACGGCTGCTTCCTGATACCTGGGACCTCTTTGCTTCAACCAGAGCATCAACATTTGGAGCAAATGACTGGGCTGAGGATATCTCGGATATTGAGTTAAGGAGTGTGACAGTTAGTTGAGAACAACATTTATATTTGGCGATATTTGTGATGGAGAAAGCTTGCTGCTTTTCAGAACACACTATTTCAGTAGCTTTTAGCAGCATTTCTTCAAAAGCTCTCCATCGGAAAATGGTTTTGAAGAAACAGCTATTTCGTGGGCAATCACCTAGCTCACCTTAACAGCAGCATCACTTATGCTGCAAGCCTTCGTAAACATCGATTGCTGCTTTTTCAATGACTGTTCTGATTTAGAGTATTTATCTTCACGTAACGTTCCTGTATATTTATCATATTTCTTGCCATGGTTTGCTTCATAGTGTCTGCTTAATGCTGTATTCAAATTAAGCATGTTGGCTTTCCATTCATGTCCGCAAAGAAATGTGAAATTCCCAATTTGTCTTGGAACACACAGCACTCTTGGTGACCTTTCTCTCATGGATAAAGACATAGTAACACTTGTTACTACAGAACCTACAAATCACAACTGAAAAAAAAATCTTTTTGTGGTATCACTGATGTTGTAACTGACAGCAATCACCACAACATGACATCTTGTGTTGCTCATGCGAAGGAACTTGATCATTTTGAGATTTTGGGTTCATCTTTGTATTTTTATAACTGTTATTTGGCTAACACCAAGCACCAGGGTATCGGATCAAGCCCGCCATACGAAACAAGTTTGACACCCCTGTTCTACATTTTCCCGGAGACATTTTTGTAAATTACTTCTTATAATACAAATTCACTTTCACAAATTTCCTGCTAATCATTTTAAAGCCCCTTCAGGTAAAAAAAAATTGAATAAAACGAATAACTTAGTTTGAACAGCTGTGTGTTAAGGATATTGGTAAATGTATTAAATTGCATCCAGATTAGCTCCTCTGCACTGCATTTTAGCACTGTTTTGGGAATACTGATCCAGTGATGAATTTCATGTTGCCATAGACATAGCTTTCAAGTTGCCATGATTCTCACGAATCAATGCCATTTCCATGAAGCAGTGCAAAAAACATGCATTATCCTTGCAGACAAAAGTGGGGATGTTGAAAGCGGTGGATAATGCACCACTGAAAAATTAAAATAAAAGATGTTGCTGCAGATTTGAACATTATGGCGAACACTTTGTCAACCGTTTAGTAAACCAGTATATAATAATACAGGCTTACGAACAGCAAACTGTGGATGCAAGTCATCAGTGTTTTTGATTTTCTCAATATCCTGATGTTGAGGCCTTTTGTGGTTAAAAAATGTCTGTGATCAGAATGGGGCATTGAGATTTCAAGAGCAGCTAATTTACAATATATACTTTTTAAAAGTTCACTTTTCAATAAACTTCATAGTACTTTTAAATGATAATACTTTTCATTGTATCGTATTTGAAATTGATTTCGGTGTTACTGTAATTTCAATAAAAAAATCCTGTTAAAAATGATAATAAGAATTACTGATACTTTTTTTTTTTTTTAGCTGGTCCTGTGGAAGGATGGCGAAGGGGCGCCTGTTACAAACAAAACTGATACTTTTTTTGCAGACAAAACTGGGGATTGTTGGAAAGCGTGTGATTAATGCAAGACGCACTTGAAAAAATTAGCAAACAAACAAAGATTATTGCTGCTGAGATAACGTTAATAGCCAATGTCAACCGTTTGTGTATAGTGTGTCACACAATTACCGTCCATTATATGGTGAAGAGACCACGGTCTCCCTTAGAATCATTTAGATGAAAATTTAACTTATTACTTTCATTACATGTTTATTGAATTGTTTGTAATAACTTGGGATGGAACCTAGAGATCTATGTCATAAATTTGTTACTACATAGCTATTTCAGTGTAGCTAGTACTACATACGTGTAATATTTTCCCAAAATTGCACTAATGGTCATAGACCTTTGGCCAAAAAACAAAACAAAAAAAAAAACTTTAACTATAATGCAATTAGCACAATAACACATTCAACAGTGTGTAGTCAGTGTAATATACCACTTCTCTGGTGGCCAGAGGGATCTTAGTTAAATCTTACTTTGTTAATATGAAAATCGAAACAGTAATGTACTATACACAGAAAAAATTATTTACTACCTTTGATAAATTGGGTAACATTTATAGTTATTTTCATAGAATTGTTAATCATACTATTTCAGTGTAGCTAATACTACATCAGTTAATTTTGTGAGTAAGCAATTATTTTTCATGTGCTTTACCTAAATCAAGTGTGAACAGGCTGGTTTGTGTGATGTCAGACCTGGAAGAACACACAGTACTACGAGGAAATGTGAATGCGCTGCTTGCACGTTTTATTAATAAAGAAAGAAATAAAAAGATTTAACAAAAACACAAACACTTCACAAAACAAAAGGCATGGTGGCCAAAACAGACAGACACTAAACAAACACGGTGAGACCAAACCTAAACGAACACGGTGAGACAAGCCCAAAACAAGTAACGTGCTGATTTAACATCACCACGACTAGCAATTGTAATTTTGTATATATTCTCTTTACCTCCCGACTCTTGTTCTCTCCTCACCGAACACCCAACCCCAAGTGAGTGATTTGTGCATCTATATATACAGCTGTGCCAGGATTCAATTACTAATTAATCATTCACTTGAATCCCAGCACGTGAACTCATTTGTGCAGTCCCTGTGGGCCCACATTCTAATACACATTTTACCTGCATGTGAAGTGATTGTGCAATCCCCATGCCTCCATACAATTATAGATTTTAAATCACCCATGATAACCCACACTCCGTGCACTAATACATACATATCACATACAACATATAACAAAAAAATATGCACAGGTGCAGGGTTTATGCTGCTATGTTGCTATTTGACATACATGGACATATATTTACTGTAGCACATTTGCAAAGTGTTCTCATAAAAAAAGTACAGTTGTACTTAATTCTGACTTCACAGCTAGGGACTATTGCTTGGATTTGTTTCTGACCAGGATAAATGTCTGGTGCAATTCCATCTTAGACTTCATAATAGCATCCTTCACTGTAGGTGATGGCATTTCCATTATCCAGTTCTCTCTGTTGGCCTTTCAGTACTAAAACAGCCTCATTAAAGGATCTCTACTTTTTAAGTGTAACTTTGTATAAAAGAGCAAAGTTTTGAGAAAGACACACTTGTACTTTTTGTGCTATCTGTGCAACACAGACCATCTGGTGCACTGAGTAAAATCATTCCTTCTCTGGTCGATGGTGCAGAAAGTGGTGATCTCAAACAAACTGATCAGATGTGGAGATCTCCTTAGGCCTGAACTATTCACAACCAGCCCCAGCTCTGTGTGTGGAGAGGATCCCTCACCTGTAGGGTGAGATAAACCCATATGCTGTCCTTTAAACTTAATAAAGACAGGGACTTTGTTTCATCTGTGACAGATTGTTATCTGTTTTCACAGGTACATATAGTGTCCCAGAAGGTAGCTGACGGGTTACCTGTGGAGAAACCTTCTGCTGCAATTACTGAGAAACTCATGGCCATGTTTATTTTTGGTTACTAAAGACCAGTTACATGAATCTTCTCCTGACTAGAGCTTAACATAAATTATAAGACCAGAAAAGATACAATAACAAAGTTGGAGTATATGAACTAATAATATGTAATGTCATGTTCATTGAGCTTCCTGTTTTCTGTATATCCCTGTAGTGACAGTAACTATATAGAGCTCTCTATACATTGCACTGAGGGAGTAGACTGCTTGCTGCAGTACCAAAGAACGTGACCTTTCCGCTGAGGTTTTTGACTAGGTGTGTTGAGAGGGGACGTTACTCATACTCACACTAATTAGGCTATGATAACTCAGAGGTAAAATCAGAAGTGTCATAAAACTAATTTCTGGGACCAGTGCTTAACGTTTGACAGTGATTTTAGTCAATTTTGATTTTGATCATTTGTATGTGTATTTTTACCATTAGAAGAGGGCAGGGATAAAACAGTACGAGATCTAAAAATGTGTAATAACCCTTACAGCATACTCATTAGTACTACTCTTTTTTTTTTTTAACTGAGCTACAGACTGTGAAAATGAAAATTACCAGAGTGTTGGTGAACATATAGATTAGATCAAACGCAAAGTTTGGGTTTTAATCGATTAAAGAGGAATCAATTGGTCACACCTGTGGGCTTTGATCAATTAGAAAATAATTTATTGATTAATCTACCTGAGTGCCGCATCAAAACAGAAATCTTAAAAAATGACAGAGGGTACTGGAGGGTACTTACTGGAAGACTGCAACTTTAAACATTTGCTCATCGGTGCTTTCCTTTCACCAAAATACTACAAGTCTATCATATCATCTTAGTCTAAAGTAAGAAGATTTAAAAAAAAAAATTGATAAACTTGTTTGTCTGAAAAATGGCTGGCTTAGTGATTTAACTAGTATACAGCTATGGCCAAAAGTTTTGCATCACTCTATAGAAATAAATATTTTTGTTTCACAAAGTTGAATGAAACCTGTTGAATAATGTTATGTTAACATACTGAATGTTAATACACACCACTTTGTAGTTTTCCATATACTAAACGCAAAAACTGACACAAATTAAAACCATTTGACATTTCGAAATCTAACATGAAATACTGCACTACTGTTATGGCTTCCATAGACTTTTGCATACATTTTGTAGTTTCTTTGATTACATGATGTTAAATATATTACGGAAAATTCAAGTAATACATAAAATCAATGCTTATTAGATTTATCTAAAAGAGAGGTGAGCCATGATGTACATTAAAATCCAACATCCACCTCTCCAACCCTAACCAGTCTGCTGGATATCTTCCCCTTCTTCACCTTCTGTCTCCCCCCCCAACACACACACACACACACACACACACACACACAGCGGGCCATCGACTGGACCTCGTCTTCATCAGGGACTGCTCTCTCCCCACCCTCTCTGTCACTCCTCTCGATATCTCTGATCACTACTTTATCTCCTTCTGTCTGTTGTTCCCATCCTTTCTTCCTCTTCTCCCAACTCCCTCTAGATTTGGCTACCTCCACAGTTTATTTTCCCTCACCTCCTTCCTCGACTGCCTTTGCCCTCTCACCCCTTGACCCCCTCACCCCTCCCGCACCAGCCCTGGCTCTCTGTGCACTGCTCGTCTCATACCAAACTGAGCTCTGATGAAAAGAAATGGAAGAAAACCAATCTTCCTGCTGCCTTGGCTCTCTGTCACTCACTCCTCTCTTCCTTCTTTTTTACACTCACCTCTACTACCACGCTATTATTCTCTTTTCCTCTAACAATCCCTGTTAACTTTTCTCTACTTTCTCCTCCCTCCTTAGACCTCCCCCTTCCTCTATCTCAGCTGAAGACTTTGCCTCCTCCTTCTCCTCCAAAATCACAGACATCCTCACTCTTCAATACCTCGCCTCCTTCATCACCAACCCCCTGTCCTCTGCTCACTCAATCCCCATCACCCTCTGCAACCCCTATTATTCTACCCTTCTTCCCCTCCTTCTCGCCTCTCTCAGACTCTGATCTTTGCTCCCTACTCCAGAGCCATAAACCCACCATGTGTGCTCTGGACCCTCTCTCCACTCACCTCTTCAAGACTGCTGCCCCCACTTTACTCCCTTTAATTTCTTCGCTTCTCAACAACTCTCTGCTCTCTGGCTGTTCCCCCTCTGCCTTCAAACAGGCCTGCATCACCCCCATCTTAAAAAAATCCTCCCTTGATCCATCATCCCTCCAGAACTACTGTCATGTCTCCCTTCTCCTGTTCCTCTCTAAAACCCTTGAGTGAGTGGTACATCACCAGCTCTCTGCTTTCCCGTCAACACACTCTCTGCTCGACCCACTCCAATCTGGTTTTCACCGGGCACACTCCACTGAAACTGCTCTTCTCTCTGTCACTCTTTACTCTCTGCTTGTGCAGCCTCCCTCTCCTTTGTCCTAATTCTCCTCAACCTCTCTGCAGCCTTTGACATGGTCGACCAAACTATTCTCCTGTCCTCCCTCGCTGACCTGGGACTCTCCGGCATTGCTCTTGCATGGTTCTCCTCCTACCTCACTGATCACAAGTACCGGGTTGTCCTGGCGTGGCTCACTCTCTGCCTCTTGCTCTCTTTCGACAGGTGTCCTCAAAGGCTCAGTCCTGGGACCCCTCCTGTTCGTCTTGTGTCTAGATCTGTCTCGCTCATCTTCTCCTGGATGACTTGCATCATATTAAACTCAACCTCTCCAAATCAGACCTCCTTTTCTTCTCTCCTTCTTCCTCCCCCACCTTTGACCTCTCTACCTCTGTTCCTCGAGTCAACCACCCTCTCTCCCTCCTCATCCACTAGGAACCTCGGCGTCACCCTTGACCTCTCCCTCTTCTACTCCCACCACATCTCTACTCCGCAACGCTCCTGTCGCTTTCTCCTTAGCAAGATATGTAGAATTTGCCCCTTCCTCAATGACTACTTCACCCAGCTCCTAGTTCAGGCCCTGGTACCGTCCCGCCTTGACTACTGCATCTTTTCCCTTCCTCATTTCTGCCAGGCTACACCACTGCTCCACTGCTAGCCCTTCTTCACCCTTACCTCTCAGTGGTGGAACAACCTACCCATGGATATCAGGACTGCTCAGTCCCTGACCACCTTCCTGCGCCTCCTCAAGAAACACCTGTATAAGGGCATCTGCTAAGAAATAAATAATAATAATAATAATAATAATAATAATAATAATAATAATAATAATAATAATAATAATAATAATAATAAAGTTAGATAGACAGAAAGCTAGACAAGTTATAATTTTATTTTATTTTTTTGTCAGGATTCAGCGATCACAAGTACAAGAATACCAGAAACCTTACTAAATCATTCAAAATGTTTATAAACTCAAAAATACATCTACTAAATATTAACTTTAGCAAAATATTCATAGGATAAACTTCAGGGATGACTCTCCAATCAAATTAAATTAAATCCACAGGCCAATAGCTTTTATTATGAGGTGCAACATTTCAGTATCTTAGGTTCGGTTTTGTTTACCATATATGTCATGATTTTAAAGCGCAGCATTACCAGAGAGCATATTAAATTGCTTTACATAACCAAGAATGCTTACAGACCCAATATAGACACACAACAATACATCGAATCAGAATCAGAGTAAGTTGTAGACAGGCACAGCCCCCTCCCCTGCTTAAATGGGCGGGGACTCATTTGCATGTTAGCTTCAGATTTAACTTGCAAAATACATATTTATTTTTCCAGATTTAATTGCTAATGACAAAGATTTAACTTTATTTAAAATGTGGAAAGATCGTGTATTTCAGACTAATCTACTAGCTAAATGTTGGATGCCAAGTTTAAGAAAAAAATGTAAAGACTGAAACATTTTATTTCCAGATTTAATTGTCATATTGACTTTAAATGTTGAATTTGTGATACGCGTTGTCAAAATTTATAAATTATAATTGAATGTACACATTTCCAAATTTAAGTATGTTTTTCTTAACATTCATGTATGAAGCTAAACATGGGGAAAAAAAAAAAAAATCTTTTGTTAAATCTAGGAATTACATGATTTAAATTAAATCCAGTAAAATATTTTTTTTTGTATGCAAAGTATGTTAGTGACGTGGTCTTGACATCTAAATGCTATATTCATTTTGTATACAATGTATTTATAAACATACGCTAGCATAGTGTAACTGTTAAGTTTATTTAAATAAACTATCATGGGCTACTGTTTTCTTTATTCATTTGGCTAGTGGAGAAAATGCATTTACCAGCCGCATTGGGGTAAAACCTGTTTAAACTACACTTACAAATCTCTTGATCTGCCCCTTCTACTATTATGCATTGAACCTGCTTAACCTCAGCACCACATTACTGGATCATCAGCTGATACACTATCATTGCACTATTGCACTACTAATATGTCATTGTAGATATGTAACTTGTTGTAATCCTAACTTGTTGCATCCTAGTTCATATTGTATTTTAGTAGTATTATTTGTACTTAATGTAAACTATACTGCATTTAAATATTAATCTTGCATTGTAACCCTGTACAGTACTCCCTGTAACACCTGTAAGTTGCCTTGGATAAAGGCGTCTTACAACTGTTTAAATAACTTTCATGTAATTTCACTGATAGTGAAGGATTATTGCTCACATTGTCAAACAGGTAACACAGCGATAACGATCCATTATGTGGTACGGAAAAGAAAAGCCAGAGCACTTGTTATGTTTTTTTTTTTTTTTTTTTTTTTTTTTTTTTTTCTTGATTTAGACCGAGGACAAATCTCAAACACCAGTGCACTAGAGCGGACAGACCGAACACTTTTGAAAAAAAAAAAAACAGCCTTTGAAACAGACTTTAAAGTTAAACGTGTAAAAAGTAAAACGTTAACAATGAAAAGAAAAAATACAAGCACATTATTTAAACAGCTGTAGCATGTGACGATGTATAACATTGTATTTTTCAGAACCCTGCTTACTCTATAAACATAGGGTGGTTGGTTATTTCCATTTCTTCATTAGCAACATTATCCATTTTTTTAAATGCATATCATAAATTGAACATCATTGGATTTACATATCCGTCCTTGGGTAAAAAAAAAAAAAAAAAAGCCTGCAGAATGAACAGAAAAATGTCTAATGACTGACTATTGCTGTTTTATAATACCTGTACAGCAAGCTGAACATTGATTAAAGACTGCAAGGTTCTTTCCTGTTTTGATATCTGCGGGTATACATTTCCTTTCATAATTAAAAAGACAAAAGTTTGAGTATTCTTGAGTACTGTTGAAAACACTTGTTGTGATACTAAGACTACTCAAGCTCCATAAACACTTATGAAGATTCTGGATTCAATTCCCTTGTAGGGGAATTCTAATTACATAAATGCATCAGTGTCACAATATAAACAACCAAAAGAAAATACAAAAAATGATGTTGCTACCAAAACATGTGACAATCCTAAGTATGTCTTTCTTTTAGATTAGATACAAATATGGGAGTGTATTTTTCTCCCTTTGTATCCATTTCATTAGTGTGGTGAACCTATGCTAGACATACAAAGCAGATACAAAGCATGTTTGTTGTTATTGTGATTAAAGGGGTCACCATTTTCCCCCCAAAAAAGCATAAAATGTGATTCCTATTCTCCTATTTCCTAGGTCCCTAAATATTTGTTAATGAAAATACTTTGCTTTAAACTGACATTTCCCACTTCTTACTGGAATGTAAAAAGAGCTGTGAAGCAATAAGATTACATTTTTCAGGTGCTAAAGTATTCAGTAATATAAAGCCTTACAGTATAATTGCTTAACACACCCGCTGTTATTTCTTTATTTTTCTGACAATGACTTACCAGCATTCTCTGGTGCCTAGGCTTAAAAAAAGAACTGTTCGTAAGTCCTCCCAGTGCTTCCACTGATATGGAAGTTTCACCTCTTGGAGGTCGCAAGTGTGAAAAAACCAAACCTCAAAGGTGCTCATTCAATAGCTAGGTGCTTCAGCAGTTTAGAGGAATGAAAGTCAGCCTGTTATTGTCCTATTGTATACATAACTTTGGAATAACTTTTTGTTTGTTAAAACAAATGTTCACACTTGGTACATAAATTTGTTTTGTAGTGACACCACGTTTTCGTGGTGATCCAGACATAGAACTTTTGAGAAATAGGAGTAATAGAATATATTATATAATATATATATATATATATATATATATATATATATATATATATATATATATATATATATATATATATATATATATATATATATATATATATATATATATATATATATATATATATATATATATACAATGGTGGCAAATGTTGTGTTAAGAAGGAGTCTTGAGTCTTAGTCGTGCATTAACAGAACTCTATCTCATGTGTTTGTTTGTTTGTTTGTTTTTTCTTATAGGAGTATAAATCAAAAGAATTAAGAGTTATTTAATACAGCTTTACAACACTTTTATAATTAAGCAGTTAAAATCAAGCAATATTTAAGATTATTAATATTTATTTAATGACATGGATCTTTATGGTTTAGTTAATTGAATATCTTATCTGTATTATGCAGATGGTTCATAACTATAAAATAAAACATATTAAAAGATAATTATACTTGAAAATTCCAGTGAAGCATGCATAAATATAATTTGGTGTAAAGGAAATATAAACCTGCCATTCTGCTTTTCATCAGTTTTTCTTAGCTTTATCTAACAGTAAGCCTACATCTACACATATAATGAATACTTTATTAAAATGAATGATGCCAAAGTAAAAAAAAAAAAAAAAAAAAAGTGTATTCCATTATATTAAAATATGAATTTTGTAAAATCCTCTTTTCTAATTCCAAATGTAAGCCTAGAGATGAGGATAGATTACATTTTGGATTACTGAAGGATTTATCTATTGAATATTACAATATTTGAGACATAATCTTCAAATGAGCTGGTCTTTGTAGTCATAGCAGACATGACGTTAAAATGTACTGGATCAGATTTAAGATTGGTCTGACAATAATCCATAGTCACAATGGTTAATCACAAATACCTGATCCTGGAGGGTGCTGAAGCATTGTTGAGCAAACTTTTGGAAGAGTATAATATAACAGTGTAAATTGATACAAGTATGTAGGCACATTTAGTTTCTGTAAAATCACAGCAAATAATATATTATAATATAATATACAGTAACATAATAGAATATAATGAGTTCATGAAGTTGATAATTGTAATTGTTTTTGAAGGGTGCCATGTCATATGGAGCGTGTCGTGTATATTCATAAACTTGTTCATGCATCTGTGTATGCCATGGAGTGAGCTGAAAAGAACGTCTGCAAAGATGGAGGACAGATGAAGCAATCAAAACAATAAATTCACTGGAAACCAAGGACAAGTTACAGGCCTAGTGGATGCAGTGATGTTGACATGGAGTTTTCACGGGCAAACTTGATGGGTGGCATGATAACAAAAAAACATCAGAAGCATTTATGATCATGGATATGTGAATACAAATATCAAAACAAGCATATTATGTACAGTGCAACACAACATGTAGCAATAGTAGATAATGTATATTCCCTATCCTATTTGATAAGAGCTTATGATAACAGTTTCCTCTCCACAAAATTGGATCCACTCCATGGGTTTTAACACATATTTATTTTTATCAAATACTATACGTGTATAAAGTTTTTTTTTTTTTTTTTTTTTTTTTTTAATAAAAGGTTTTTTTTTAGAACCAAGTTTATGTATGATGACCATTACATTTTGATAACCTAACAAAGGCTTAGGTTTTTTCTAATTAATTACAAATACAAAATAGAAAATAATTAACTGCATAAGTATTCACCCCCCTTGAGTCAATATTTGGTAGAGGCACCTTTGGCAGCAATTACAGCCATGAATCTATTTGGATAAGTCTCTACCAGCTTAGCACATCTGGACACTACAATTTTTGTCCATTCTTCTTTGCAAAATTGCTCATGCTCCATCAAGTTGGATGGGGACCTTTGGTGAACAGCAATTTTCAACTGTTTCCACATATTCTCAATTGGATTGAAGTCCGGGCTTTGACTGGGCCACTCCAGGACATTGACCTTTTTGTTTTTAAGCCACTCCAGTGTGGCTTTGGCTGCATGTTTGGGGTCATTATCCTGCTGGAAGATTAATCTTCTCCCGTTCCAGGACTCTTGCAGATTTCAGCAGGTTTTCCTCCAGGATTTCTCTGTACTTTGCTGCATCCATTTTGCCCTCTATCTTCACGAGCTTTCCAGGCCCTGACTCAGAGAAGGATCCCCATAGCAAGATGAGGCCACCATCATGCTTCACAGTAGGGATGGTGTTCTCAGGATGATGTGCAGTGTTAGGCCTCTTGGTGGCCTCCCTGACTAGTGCCCTTCTCACCTGGATACACAGTTTTTGTGGATGGTCTTTTCTAGACAGATTCACAGTTGTGCCATATTCTCTCCATTTCTTAATAATGGACTTTACTGTGCTCCAGGGGATAGTCAATGCCTTGGAAATGTTTTTATATTCTACCCCTGATTGGTGCTTTTGAAGAGCCTTATTCCAGATTTGCTTTGAATGTTCCTTCGTCTTCATGATGTAGTTTTTGTTAGGAAATGTACTAACCAACTGTGACAGGTGTATTTAACCTGAAATCATGTAAACACCTTAATTGCACACAGGTGGACTCAACTAATTATGTGACTTCTAAAGACAATTGGTTTCACCAGAGCTTATTTAGGTGTGTCATAGCAAAGGGGGTGAATACTTATGCAATCAATTATTTTCTGTTTTATATTTGTTATTAATATAGAACAATTTGTAGATTTTATTTTTCACTTTGACATTCTGGACTTTTTTGTGTTGATCGGTGGCAAAAACCCATAATTAAATCCATTTTGATTCCATGTTGTAACACAATAAAATGTGGAAAAGTCCAAGAGGGTGTTAAAACTTTTGCGAGCCACTGTAAATAATGAAGATGTTTTTGAAAAGGAAGTGAAGCAGTGAATCATAGTACAAGACATCATGGTTTAAAATTTAAATACAGGACTGCTACAGTACAACCAGTTTTTTTTTTCAGATTACATATTCTGCACATTTGACTAAGTTATGTTTTAGACTAGTGTACTCACAGTATTAGTCTCCCTTTCACTATTACAACACTCATGTTACCTTCATCCTTAAAGCACATGGTTTTGAATAGCTATTTTCTATAGTTGGCTTTTGATATTCCTCCTTTGAAATGTTCTACAGTATTTTTTACCTAGGTTGGAAGTTATTTTATTTTGTATTTTAATCAGATTTGTGTTGTTATGTGTCCTGCACTTACAACTGCATTGTCATATTTTCTTTAAATTCTTAAATTAATAAATCGATACCCGAGTAGTGAAAAGAGACCCGGGTACTGTGAATAAGTCAGCAAATGGCTATTAAAAGTTACCCTTGGAGAAATATGGAGGAACTAAACACTGGTTTTACGATAAAGGTACTCTGTTTTAGGACAACTAAGTTGTGCATTCTTCTTCTGCTGCTGCTGATGATGATGATGATGATGATGATTGCTGGTATTATTTATGGTATCTCATTATCTACTAGGCACACCTGTTTTCCCCTGTCCATGTACTGGGGATATCAAGCAGCCATCTTGACAGAACCGACTCGGCATATATATATATATATATATATATATATATATATATATATATATATAATAGAAACTCTAAAAATGACATACAGAATACATTTAATGTAAACAATATACACTGACTTCAAATTATCAGGATTATCTAAATGATGCGCATGGGTGGTTGCGGTAGTTGCTATTTTTAAACTAATTTCTATTTAAAAACCCTTGGTGTCTTTTTCACAATTCCTTTCTTTATAAAGAGAAAGGCTCATGCAAATGAGTGTATATGATCAAGCACTTTTTTGTTTCAGTTTTTCTTTTTTTTTTCTTCCAAAAAAATGACCAGGTTTAACACATAGGTATAGGTCAGTTTTATCAGAAGTGTCAATCCTTTTAAGCATATGGAAATACTCACGTGTACCAAGACAAATCATAGTTGTATATTTAGAAAATACATCCGTCCCCCAATATTACCCCTGATATTTAACCAGAACACTGGGAAAATAATATTTTTGATTGATTTTGACCTGACTTTTTTTTTTTTTTTTTTTTTTTTTTTTAATGAATAAGAGATTAAAGATTAAAACAAAACCAAAAAAAACAACCAGATTTTGAAATGTATTTGTGATTATTTACATCGTCATTATAAGTATATTAGTCATAGAAATGTACAAAGGTGAACACATTCTAGAGGAATATTAAAACTAAGAATTTTAATATAAATATTTTAAATATAAACAGGGTTACTGAATCAGTTTCACAGGGAGTAAAGAAGAGCCTATATGCACCTTTGTATTGATATGCTGGTGGGAAAGAAATGCATAGCAACAGCACTGACAATAGGTGTCAATTGATCTTGTTAACATATTCTGTAGATTTTGTCACTTTTTGGAACCTTATTAACACTACTGGTGAAATAAACTAATTTAGAAGTTATTCTGCAATGCCATTGAAAAGCATAAAAGCCTGTATCCATAAACCCCAGTGGAGGGCCACTGATGTCAACCAGCTCGCAGCTGCAGACATTTGTCTTGTCATTTCAGTACTATATGTCATATCTTTTACATTACCCAGCATCCTTTCACTAAAGGGTGTTATTGTTTAGATATGGCTGTGTGCACTTGGTTTTGATTTCAAAGCAGAGATTGATTTTCGTAAAAGTGGCGGTCGTAGGAAAGTGATTTCCAACAAGAAAAATCTAATTGACAACAAACAAAGTTTCGTCTCTAATAATCATATATTTTACCGTATATATATATCAACAAAAATGAATATATATATTATATATATATATATATATATATATATATATATATATATATATATATATATATATTATCTAGATCCTAACATGTTACCAATATTTCAAGAAAACTGGGTGTATTCTTGAGCCTCTTTATTTTAGTTTTAGGTCTGTCGTGAGACTAGTGGTGTCAGGTTTTCAAACAGCATCATGGATTAAAAAGCATGTCTATATTTTGTGCCAAATTCACTCATCTCTTATTTCTAAACCACAATAATTGGAATTTACTGGCTGCACCTTGTCTACTAGCCCTTAGGGGATATCTGTTAGCTACCACAGACAGGTAATCTATCTCTAATATCATGCTGCTTGATATATTCATGATGAACATGAAGGTGCTTTTCTGTGTTCACTTCACTGTTGTCTTGATCTCCAGTGACTTCTTGCTGCTATCCAACAACTCAACAGTTTCCTTTTGTTTTTTTTGTCCCCATTTGTTCAAACTGGGCTGCATAACATATACTCTGTAAAGTATGGACTATATACAGAATGAGTCATAAAATCAGGAGCTTGCTGCTTCAAATACTGGTTGTGTTGAGTCTGATGAGCTTGACTAGGGTCTGCAGGGATTAGCTCATTGGTCTGTGTATCAGTGCATAAAATCAACTGGAGATAATTTGCCTCATTTCTTTTCAGAGAGGCCACTAAGAGCTGAGCCAAGCTTAGGTTTACTGGGTGAAAAGAGCAGATTGGCTTAACGATAGGTTAGCTGTTGATCTCTTGTCCTTACTAACACATTATCAAATGCTGTTCATTTTGTTGATGAAAGTTTATATATATATATATATATATATATATATATATATATATATATATATATATATATATAAAACTTTCAGACAATCAATTAACAATCAGACCCCTACTTATCAACTCCAGGTCACCCCTGAAATGGGTTAAATTGAATGGGCTGGCACTTTTAAATATGTTACAGTTGTACTTTTTTAAAAAAATCACTGGCAGATCACTTCCTTACCAGCAATGAATCTGGACCAGTACCATACTCGGCTGTGAGGCCTTAGTATTAAGGCATGCAACTACGTTTTAGCCAGCA
Organism: Polyodon spathula; assembly: GCF_017654505.1. NCBI lineage: Eukaryota > Metazoa > Chordata > Actinopteri > Acipenseriformes > Polyodontidae > Polyodon > Polyodon spathula. The sequence goes on along the minus strand of NC_054536.1, from coordinate 87,166,006 downwards.
GAATTAGGTACTTCTTAAGTTTCGAACCCATCTAGTGCATCTGAAGACTTCTATTGTTAATTTTAAAAAAAAAGTATCTTTTACAAATGTTCTACTGTATATATATATATATATATATAACCTAATATAATTCATATATATATATATAATATATATATAATTTTAAAAAGAGGCCAACACATTGCTGCTCTGGTTTTACAGTCTGCATGAGCTGAACTCCTTTAGGTAATGGTTACTAGGGGGGACCCAGAAGTAAATCCAATCACAGCACTGTAATTTAAAAATAAAACAGCTGGCAAAATGTCCTTTTCTATAACCTGTTAATTTACTCCAGAGACACTTTGTGTTCCTTCAGTTGAAGGAATGCATTAATGTGTTTTCTGTGCCAATTTTATTAGATGTCAAGAACTCCTGATCACCTCACTGGAGGTGATAGAAGGCGACACGTGATGGAATAAACTAGTTGGATCTAAAACAAAATAATCAGCCAACTTTATATATCTACTTTACAGTATAACTGCCATGCTTATTAGATTAATTCAGTGGCAACATTTTACCTGGAAATAAACCAACCTCTTTGAAAGCGTGTTGGTTGTAAGGACATGGACAAGGACATAGAGAAGTGAATACAAAAATTAAAAAATATATATTTCTGTGATGTTAGGTTGAGTATGAAATTACTGGAGGAAAATATGTTATGATCCTCAAAATACAAAAAATAAATAATAAAAAACCCACAAACTTGTGTTTTACATTGCAATTAATGATTAGAAAACTGTTCTGCAAACCAAGTGTATTTTCATTTACGACAAACAATGTGGTAGTGGCCATTAATGTCTGGAACAAGGGCTGCTTGATTCTTTGTACATTCAAGTCCATTTGTAAAAACCTACATTTAAGAAAGCACTGTTTACTGATACACATTATATGTAGCTCTCAAGACACATATGTTGTAGAAATACGTTAAAATCTGAAGTAAATGTGTAGAGCCTAATAATATAAATTTATTATACACAGATATATAACTTTGAAAATAAGGTGGGTTCACATTTATGTTTGACTAATGTTGACCTTCACAAGATTGTAAGGTAATTAACAGTCTCTCACTGTTCTTGACACTAAGGTAACATTTCTGAGCCAACAATGTGACTACTAATCATTTTATGTTCTCAACATGATGGCTTTCTTGATTTAATTATAATTGAGCAATAAGGCATGAGAGGGCTTGTGTTGTGCTGGATATTATCACTTCTTGGTGCGTTGTTAGGCACGAGACACAGTCGAGTGACAACATCCAGCACAACCCATGCCCTCAAATGCCTTATTGCTTTTATAAAACAGATGTATAAATGTTTTATAAAAAAGAAATGAGAAATCTATATAGTTTCTAAAGATTTATTAACATTTTGAGGTGTAACCTTCCACAACAGAAAATAGTCCCTATGAACTAAAAATAATATTCAAGTAAAACATTCATTTTTTTTGTTTCAGTAAAAGCAATATCCTTTTAAAATAAAGGCTTTAAATAAACATAAAAACATTGCTTATATGTGCTTCAGTTCATTTTTTCTGACTTAAGCCCTTGCTTAGTTGTTTATCTGTGAGCCCTTCATGCATATTCTACGTAACATTGTTGCTAGGTAGCTCCCACTGGCTCTAGCATATACCAAACAGCGCAAGAGTTTAAGTTGTTTTGTTGGGATGAAGATTATTAATTATTAAGTAATTAATTTAAACTCGTTGTTTTTTTTTTTTTTTTTTTTTAGAAAGCCAGTCCTTTAAGCATTTAACAGCTCAATTTATTTGTTTTGTGGTATTAATTTTATTTCAAGTTTTTTTTTTTTTTTTAACACATAAATGTTAGATTTTTGTACCTGTAATGAGAGTGAGTGTGCAGTGGTAAAGGAGAAGAGAGACAGTGAAGAAAGGCGAGTCAGATGGTTAAGACATCTCGGAGAGGATTCCCTTTCAATTTGAAGACGACCACCAAAACACTACTTATGGGGTATGCCTGCCTTTTGGTAGGTATTTTCTGAGCTCTCTATACCAGAGCTGCCGATAGGCCCCTTCCTGGGATGATGCCCTCGGTCCCATCTACCGATGGTTTAAAGCCATCATTCCACGGAAGCCATTTCTCTTTTTGCCTCTCAAGACGGTAAGGTCAGATCCTCTGTGTTGGTATCTGAGTGTACTGTGAAAAAGAGCTTTGAGTCTATTGCAGTTCCCTTGCCTTCAGGGAATCAGTGACTCTTGATCCATCCTTTTTCTTTCTATCTTTTCTCAGCAACTTCCGCGCGCACATGTTGCAGGCTGCTAGCTTTCTATCTGTGGTATGTGCGTCGACTGTCTGTGCACTATTGATTTAAAGGAGTGAGTGTTGTTTTTTCCAGCCTTCACTCATGTGGGAGCACGTCTTCCACCAGGGCTAGGCTTTGCTATACCCCTGCTGTTGAGCGACTAAGTTAGCTGTCGTGTGGCAGTTTAAATATATATAAAAATATATATAGTTGTTGTTGACTAAATAACTTTGCGGAACACCCACGTGCCTGTGATGCACAGCATCTGGGTAAAAGGCCTTGTCCTCCACAGGGCTGTATTTTTACTAAACCCGCTGTAGAGTAGACCCGCTGACTTGGCCAGCCAACCTCGGTGTGTTGGGCCTTCAAAATAAATAAATAAATAAATGAACAACAATAACAGCAATGGTGGTGTATGTCAACTATCAGGGTGGCCTGCAGTCCCTGGGGTTGCATTGCATCGCCTTCCAGCTCCTGAAATGAGCACAATGGACCTTCTGTCCATATGGGCGACGCATCTTCCTGGAGTGGCAAACTGGGCTGCGCCCCTCCTGTCTGGGAGGGTGAGCATCCGTCAGAGTGTAGACTCCACCCACAGGTGGTGGAGAGCATTTGGGAATGGTTTGGGAAGGTGCAGAAATCTCTTTGCCTCAGCGGAGATGATTCATTGCCCCCTGTGGTATTCCTTGCACCACTTAAGCGGTCCACTCGGCGTCAATGCCCTAGCTTACGAGTTGCCCAAGATGCTCCTTTACACGCTCCCGCCAGTACCATTGCTCCTGGCCTTCTTGAAGAAGGTCCTGTTAGAGAAAGCAACAGTTCTCTTAGTGGCCCCTTGGTGCCCCAGGAGAATCTGGCTCTCGACCCTATGCCAGCTCATACAAGGCAAGCCCTGGGAGATCCCGCTTTGCCTGGCTCTGCTCAGTCAGACGAGAGGCACTCTCTGGCATCCGGAACTGGGCAGTTTCCATTTGTGGGTCTGGCCGCTGAACCGGACCGCTGGACAGCCCTAGGGCTATCAGACGTGGATGTGGGTACTCTGCATAGCATTAGGGCAGACTCCACTAGGTCGCTATACACCTATAAGTGGAAGTATTTTCAGAATTGGTGTCTGACTAGAAGTCACGACCCAGGTTCTTGCTCCATGGCAATTATCTTAATGCTGGTAGGTCACTTTCCACATTGAAGTTGTATTTAGCGGCTATCTCTGCATGCCTTGCCCATGTAGATTTGGTATCTCTGGGTGCGCATTTCTTGGCTACCTGGTTTCTTAAGGCACTCGGCGGTTATGCCCTCCCAAGAGGGCCGGTATCCCCAATTGGAGCCTTGATGTTGTACTGGAGGCTCTCACAAAGGCCCCTTTTGAGCCCATACACTCCATAGAGTTGAAGCATCTGTCAATGAAAATAGCCTTTTCTCTTGGCTATCATCTCCGCAAAGCGGGTCATTGAGCTACAGCGCTGTCTGTGCACAGATCTTGTTTGCGGATTTGGAATGATGGCAGCAGGGTTTCACTGCATACAAACCCTACTTTCCAACCCAAGGTGATTACAGCCTTCCACATGAACCAGTCTGTAGAACTGGAGTCTTTCCATCCACCTCCATTTTCTTCGTGGCAGCCGTGGATTGGAGGAGCAGTTGCACTACTTAACCAAGTGTTCATGAATGACGGTACAAAAGGGGGCGTAGCGAAGTGATTTGTTCCTTGTATGGTTAAAAGCTGAACCGGAAGGAGAACCTGTGTTGTTATTGTTTTTCTTGTTTTGTTTGTCGTGTCTAACATATACTTGTTATTATTAGATGGCTAACACGATCCGGAGCTGTCGCTAAAGGTTGGACAACACTACACTTTGTTTCACGATAAACTGTATTTGCACCACAAGCAAAAAGAACGGGACTGTAATTATTTCGGGACCAACCCATGGATAATAATGAAGCAATACATGCCACTGTATTGCTTGTTATCATTATTATTTACTATGTATTGTGTCATCAGACCATTGGAATTACAAATAAAATACCATTGCACCTGAATTATTGTTGTTTTGGTGCTCGTCTTCAAATTGAACGGAAAGATAACGTAACCCTGATTCCCTGAAAGAGAAGACAACCACCAATCAGCTGGGTCACATCAGTCGCCCTCACAGTTTCGATGCAAAAAGAGAACATGCTTACCAGGAAGAAGCCTCCTATAGAGAGCTCAGAAAATACCTACTAATAGGCAGGCATGTCCCATACGTAACGTTTTGGTGGTCGTCTTCTCTTTCAAGGAACCAGGGTTACGGTAAGTAATTTAAAGTTTTCAAAAGGTCGCAAAAGATAACTTCAGTATTAATCAATAAATCGGTATGTAGCATTGATTTTGGCATTTTCAAGCGGTCGTTATGCCTATTTCATTATTAAATAATCGTCCTAATGTGAGTTCCAAAATTATGTTAATGTATGAAATAATGTTAATGTCTTAACATGCAATGCTTCTTGTGACTATTTTGTTTGCGTGGGAATTTAGAGCAAATAATCCAAGTTTATTAAATATTTGTAGTTATGAAAATATTTTAGCCTTTTCTATACTTGTGGTTATGAAGGATATTTATTCACTTGTTTTAACCATTTGTAACCTTACGGAATGTTTGTTGTATTGCTAAAATGATACACCGTTATTTGCACGATGTGTAATGTTACTACCAAGGAATTATCTGTGCAACTGTAGCCTATTTGAATTCTGCATTCATACATTATATGACAGCAGACCTCTATTGTAGATTTTATTTGAATTATACAACTGAAATCTTTGTATAGAAAATGGCATATTAGATATTACAATAAAGTTTCCTTAGGTGATTGCGGATTTGCAATGCCTCCTTGGCTTTTAACACCTGTGTCTTGTCCACACAAGAATGAAGAACAGGCATACAAGGGCACACAGAGATGCACTATGAATGTGATCGAGATCATAGACATGGAATTTGCCTAAATGTATTTAATGTTGTCAGACTCCCCCCACACTTTATGTACAGTGTACACTTTCACCTTCACAGGTTTGTATGCATATAAAATGTTCTTATAATTCTGTAAGTGTTCGGTGGCTACTTCTAATCATGTTGAGTTTATTTATCGCGGAGGCGAGCAAAGAGTACCAGAGAAAATGTATGATTAGAAGACTCACCGAACAATTTATTATAAACAAATTGTGTATTGGGTTAGGGAGTTCTAACAGAATTTTAAAAGCTTAATAAATATATAATAAAGTGTTACATACATGTATAATATAGCTAACAACTACAAACACAAATGGAACTTCAAACATATTTATTTATAGCCTACAATCATACATACTAAAATACAGACAAAAGTAGATGTCAACACAAGAAAATAAATTCCAACCAACATACACAGATGGCTTACAGTATTTTTTTTTCTTTTTAACCAAAAAAAGATTGCAAAATGCACATTAAAAGAGATGTATATAGTAAGCTGTGGCACAATATCCCTTCGAATGTGGGTAAATGACCAATGGAGCTTTATTTTATTTATTTATTTATTTTTTAATCCCTGATGTCTGATTTTTACCCACACGCCAGATAATCTTTTAAATGAAGTTTACAAATTATACACAACATAGATCGTCCCATTATTTTTTATTTCCAGTTGGCTGCTGCTCGCTGTTGTAGAGCTGCCTCACTGTACGCTAGTATTACTTTCAACACCAGGTAATTATGCTTCCATTCATTTTCTTGATCTCGCTAACATGCATTTTAATTAATGAGTTTACCTTCTCTAGTCGGTGAGACAGGAAGTCATTAAGCTTTTTAATGAGAACTGCGTTCATTAACGACCTCATCGACTCAATTTCAAAGCATTAACGGACTGATTTAATTAACGCATTTAGTTTGAAAATCATACCCTGTGTGTAGTAATGTAAATACTATCGAAAAATATAAACGTGTCCACAGTTAAAAAACTTAATGAAAGGTCAGTTTCACAAAACAATGGCTGATACCAACTATAAAGAGGAAAATAAAACTGAATATCTGACAACTGGTTCCAGCTGGAGTTACAGAAAATGACTGGTATCTAAGTACTACAAATAAAATACCAAAACAGTGTCTTGTTTAAAATAGCAATTAGTGGTTTGTAGTGCAAATTAATATAAACTGGAAGATATGACAAGACACATTGATATCTTCAGTATCTTCCATGACAGCAGGCATTTTGACAGATGTTTTCTTTGATTTTGGTGGCGCAGTGATACGTGGTTAGCACAGCTGCAGTGATCTGCCTTTGTTCCTAAGTAGTTCCTAATCATGACGTTGTGCTGGATATTGGGAGACACCAAGCCAACAAGAAATCCATGCTACCTGGCAAAGGAAAATTTATCAAATTATTGATTAATTGTGGTAAAGTAGTATATTTCTTTGTAATTTTGGTGAGTTATAAATATAGAAATGTATAGTACATTAGAGGGGTCAATGTTGTCTTTTGGTCAGTGGTAAGATCAAGTAAGTATTACGTTAGACTGAGACACTTCTATAGTGAACTGTTTCTGGAGCAAGTGGGATTTACATCACATATTTTAATCTTTATTTGCCACATTTGTGTATTTTGTCTTTCTGGTGACATTTTCTTTTCTGTTGGAACCTATTTAGCTCTTCAAGGCCAGTAGGACAGGCCAGTTAATCACCTCTACAATGCACTTGGGAGAGACAAGCATACTTTTTAACACACATCTTGGTACTATATTAGTATTAAGCCCAAATATACCTTAGAGCAGCAGTTCTCAACTTTTTTTTTTTTTTTTTTGGAGACCCACTTTTGTATTTTTCTACTGAAGCTGTGACCCACTCAATAAAAATAAAGCCATAAAGACATAAAAAGGTACAATATTTTTAATGTAGATATTACAAATAAATAAAGAAAATGATTACAAAAAAAACAAAAAACAAAAAAAAAGCAGCAACCTGATCTGCACCTGCCTGCCCTCTGTAAGGTTTCTATCAAAATTTATATGAGCTTGGGGGCAGGGTGTAACCAAGTCAGTACACTTATCATATATAATCACTGACACAGGCAATTTTGCTTTAAATTTAGTAAGCATACTTGTTCAATAAAACTGCTTCTGGTGAACAAGGCACATAGTCCGTGTCACATTCAAGTATTTACTACTCAAAAAGCTGTTTAAAGATGCCAAAAACTATAGAAATCAGGTCAGTAAGTTTGGCAATATCCATCCAGGTGATAAAGACTAACTTGAGATAAACTAATATAAATACTATTGTTTGGTTTTTATTATTAGTATTTGCAATGTGTAAAGTAAAATGATAGGCTTAGGTTTGTTTACTATTGATTGATGGCAGTCTGGTGAGTTTATGGAACTTCCTTCGAATTTGAATTACCATTTAATGCTTCCTGTAAAACTGTTATTCAATAGTGCTGTTTATGATTCTTATAATGTGACGTGGGGGGCCCTCAATTTTAGCCTTTGATTTTTATTGCAGAATAATGCTGATATGAATCATACGAATCAATCATTCCTTTTCTTTAATCAAGTAAAACCCTTGAGAACAAATTATCTTTCTCAATAACGTCTGTTACCACACTGTGCCTTTTAGAAAATACTACGTTTCTAGCCCAAAGTAACAATGGAATGTACGTCATATGACAGATATTGATGCGTGTTATTGTTACAATGCTTAGCAACAGTGATGTAAATTGTGGATTGTGTATCATATAGCTTAGTATTTGGCTTAAAAATATTGTAAATATTTTAAACTATTCAAAATATATCCAAATGTAATACCCGCACAAATGGCAAAAACTAGCCAAACAAATAGGCACCCGCCCAAAGTCATTTTTTCACACACAATACTAAAATAACAGCCCAGTTGGGCGGGAACCTGCCCAATTTGGCAACACTGCCTGTAAGTCACCATTGCAGCAGTAACGCACATACACAAACAAACCTGCACAGTCAGCTACATCTGCCAACTCTTCTATTTGAGTGGCAAACAACTTGCTCGCTTTCGAAAAATCCACAAGTTGCTCTCAATGTCCTCCTTTGAGGACAGATACAAAATCGCGGTTTTCTTCGTTCACAAATGCATCATTTCTACTTTTTTTGTTCTTAATGCTTACTCGACAACCACAGAAATCAGTTTGCTGCCCACATTGGTTTCCAGGACGTGTATTCAGTTGCCATGGTTTTGTATGCAAGCTTGTGATGCCGGTATTGTGTCATAAATCCAATATAAACCCATGGGGTGCCATGCATAAAAAAGTGTTAATATTTTAACTTAAATCTTGTATTTTTTCACAGATGTAGTTTAAATCTTGTATTGTTTCCACTGAATAATAAATGTCGTGAAAATAAATATTTGTTTTAAATGTGTACATTCAGATATAATTTATAAATCTAGTTACAAGATTTAACATTTAGCTAAATATTTAACTAAATCTTAAATCTCTTAACAAGATTTAACATTTAGCTAAATGTGCAGTGTCCTCAAATGAGGACATATGAATAATTAATTAACCACACTATAGAATTGTTTTATTTTTTAATATACCAACCCCATTGGAAGTATAATACAAGTGGATTATTATTATTATTATTATTATTATTATTATTATTATATTATTATTATTATTATTATTATTATTATTTACCATTTAAAGATCATTTGTGCATTGGTGTCTTTTGAAATGTCTGTTATCCTCCTGTGTACAGTATCATTCGATAACGGGATACACATGTTTCCAGGCAGCAGATTCTCCAAACATTTCGGTACACATATCCAAAGCAGCTGGTAATATGAACTCTTCAGCTATGGTGTGGGCTTTCTTACATTTAGTTATATGCTGCAAAACTAGAAAGGAAGCTTTCAAAGCACTCTGAGATACACCAGAAGCGCTGCTAACCATATTATTTTGTGTTCTATCGACTTCAATTTCCTTTCAAAGTAATCCAAAGGTTTACCTTCATCACCCAGGAGTAGCATGTATTGATGCCTCTTGAGTTTTGATAGTTTCGTGCTTTCATTGGCAAGCAGTTCCCAGCAATGACACACTGTGGTTGGGGATCAGTTTCGGAACCAATATAAGTGAAGCCCAAATGAAGATATGATTTTTCGTATTTACGTTTAGGCCCACCACTTTGTATTTTTGTTTTTTGCTTTCCTTTGGTTTCTGCTGACCCTGTCAGTGAATTTGATGGTGATGCAGCTTCTTGGTCAGTCCCAATGTGTTTCCAGAAACAATCCATTTATTTATTGATTTTTAAATTCACTAATCTAATTAATTGCAATTATTTTTTTTTTCTTTTGTGTTAGATACACTTTATTTAACTGTATTTCTTAACTATTCCTTACACCTTTTGCTATTTACCACATGTAGCTTTTCAGATCCAAGCGTTCCTCGAGTCTTAACAGTTCAAAAGCAATCACTTTCTTGCACTCAGCATAATTTCCGACTGCCTCCTTCTCAGTGTAAATTAAAATGATATTTGATTGGCGGTACTCTTTATTTTGCAAGCACACTATTTTGGTTTACTGGAGTCAAATTACATAGGGTTAAAAAAAATGTTGATGTTGAGACAGGAAAAAATCCTATTAATTAATTAATCAATTAAAAATTGTTTTGGGAAGCTTTGCGACCCACTTAGAAGCAGTCCACAACACACCGGTGAGAAGCCATGCCTTAGAGGAGTAATACTGTTCAATGGCAAAGTCTGTAAATTCATGGTGAAATTAACATGGAATTAAAACTATAGGTTCAAGTGGTGACAGTGGCACATTACTGTCACCAGGCCTGACAGCAAATGTATTTTTGCAGGAGCTAAAATGTAATTAACCTCCACTGTGGGAGAATTCTATTACTAGTAGCTATCCTTCCATGCAAAGTGCAGTGCATGGAAATGTTACAGGCTGTCAAGCAGAAAAGGCAGACTTGTCTGCATTTTAAACTAAACTTCCAATTTTCTCCTTCTCTCTTTCTTCATCTGCACTGAAGCTGGAAATTGATAGAAGTACACTTGTGCGAAGGAAAAGGTAAAAAGCATTAAGAGTTTCATAAGGTATTTGTTAGATTTAAATTACCTTTTGGGGGTTTCAAATGACTGTTTGTTCTTTATGGAAGGCAGGCTGTGATGCACCAGAATGACATTCAACCATGAACAGTTCCACTGCAGCCATCTATGAGAAAATGTCACTGAATCCTCCCCAGTAATCAATTATAAGCATTTTCACTGCTTACTCTCATTATGAGACAGAATGAAAAATGGTCCTCCATTCTTTGCCCGTTAAAGTTAGTTAAGATAAAAAAAAAAAAAACGCAGGTATTCCTTTGAGTGCTTCGGAGACATACAGTATGCTGTTTTTTGAGATGGGAAGTAAAATGGCACAAGCTAGAAAAGGCCATTTGTGAGCCAAAAGTGCATGGCGCAAGCTAGAAATTACAGGGCATGTGCATTTCCTAAATTGCAGGCTACAGCTTCCTCTCCTCTAAAATTGGCTCACTATGCTTTGAATGACAGCCTTTCTAAAACAGATTTATTACTCATGTTCTGGAATAGTGGCTTGGCAGCAGGTATATTGCAATAGCCAAAGAAACAGGATAATAAAGTATGTATATTGAGAACTGGCTTCTACAGGTACAGATGCCCATTAGAAAACAATTCAGTACCGCCAGCCAGTCAGCTTCCAGCTCTAGAGGGCTCTAATAGACGATAGATACCCTTTGGAACGTCTCAGCACCAACTGTGAATCAAATTTAAAATCAATCCATGTGTATACCAGCTTTTGAAAAATTACATTCCTGCTTACAGCTAAACTGATAACATGACAAAGTACTTCAACTCCGAGTCTATTTATGTACATTTTGATTTATTTGGGCACCTATCAATACCGGAGTGGATAAGTTTACCGTCCTCACCTAAACCCTCAATCCACCTTCGGTTGTTGAAAACCTGCTGTGAAACTCTAGTACTACAAGCAATGATACAGAAAGGCATATAAACATACCAGAGAATGAGTTTGAAAACCTAGAACTGCAAAGAAATTAACTAAGAACATAACAATTGGGTCTTAGTGAATCTGAAGATTAGAGCACGCTGATTGTGTCATACGCCTATTGTCAGATTTTGGACGTGCAAAAATGACTAAATCCATTTTTTCATGCAGCTGCAAATAATAAATAAATAAGCTTTCAACCTGAGCCCACTTTGGTTCAGTTTTTAAATCTAAGTTATAATGTCGACAGCTGTTTGAACAGTTTTGTGAATCATCCACTTTGGTCAAAAGAAGGACGTTGATTAGGAGATGCAAATAGTGTGTTCAATTAATCAATCAATCTTTATTTTTGTATAGTGCCTTCAACGAGGGCCACCACAAAGTGCTTTACATGAAGAAACAATAAATAAATAAATAAATAAATAACAGTAACTGTAATAATAACAAAAACAATACTCATAAAATAATTAAAATTATTTAAAATTAAAACAATTAAATAATGCTAAATAGTAAAAATTAGGGGTGGGCACCAATATCGATATTTTGATATATCGATATCTTTCGATATTGATAGTAATTGCCATATCGCGATATCGTGGGATTTACAAAGAATTCATGTAGGCTCGCAGAGCCATACTTGTTATTGATAATACTGCTAAAAATACAAAAAGCGGTATAATCAAGTTTATTTTATAGTAAAATACAGCACACCCTATACATACCAATCATTGTCAGTCTCCTAGGCAAACATCAACCATAAAGCATTATTTAATCATCTTCTTCCATTGATTGCCGCTTTTATTTTTCTAAAAACCTGAGTAACAACAATTAACAACAATGTCAATGAAAACAACAAATCCACAGCCTGCGTGCTCTACTGTCGTTTCTTCACCTGTTTCCTCTCACAGGTGAACCCTCTTACCGGAAACTATATCTTATTTTTAAAAAGTGCGCGCATCAACTAATTAAGAAACAGTATCGTCTTTTTTAAAGGGATACATGCCTAAAAACACATTTAACACAAAAAACCACAACAGTAAAATCTATATATAGAGAGATTTTCTTCCATTCAGAACGTGCTCACAAAACACCAAACGCTATTTGCATGCTGCATTAAGCACTCTTGGGATTAATTTAATTTAACTTGGGATTGCATTTTGTCCATGTGATTACTTACACTATTATTAATGTATTTTTTAAATGTGAACTTTCGGCATTATAGATTATATGTACTTTTAAAACATCAAAACACGTCTCAAAATAATGCACTATTCAGTACGACACCTTTTTGAAGTGAAGATATTAAATTACTTAGCTAGTTTGTGTGCAGTGAAGTATAGAAATATTTCGGTTTTCAGGTGGCTGATGATGGCATGGAAGGAATACTAAAACAAGACCTTGTTTTTCTCCATGGATACTGTGAAGCAAAGCACCACTAAGTTAAAGTAAGTTATTGCTTTTCTTATGTAAATATCTGTTTAATATTACAGTTGTGTTATTATATTATTCTGTGTTTTGGAAGAATTTGATATTATCGATATCGAAACATATGCACGATATCGACATACAATTTTCATATCGTTGCCCACCCCTTGTAAAAATAGTAAAATATGCCTGTAAAAAGCATGTGCTAGTGTATTTTAACACCATTATATTTTAACAATCCCCACTAAACATCAACATCATTTACTTAAATTAAATATAAAAATGTAACTGTCATGATATAACTTTTAACACTAGCACCATCGTAGCTGCTGTTTGAATGGCTTTTGCAATTGAAATTTAAATATCTCTGTGTATAAGGTGGTCTCTTCATTCCATATTAACCAACCAGTGGTTTTGGAAGCTTTCAGCCCTCCCCCGCATGAGTCAGAGGAGGATCGCAAACAGCACGCGCTTTGCCCGGTCCAGGCTCAGCACTGTTACCTGTATAGAACAACATCCTGGAGACAGTCCAACCAGCTGTTTGTCTGCTATGGGTCCCTCTCTAGAGGTCAGGCCCTGTCAAAGCAACGTCTAGTGCACAGGGTGTCAGATGCCATACGCTTAGCGTATGAACATACGGACTCCCCCATGCAGGAGGACATTACGGCCCATTCTACCAGGGGCCAAGCGACTTCATGGGCTCTCTTTCATGGCACCCCCTTGGACGAGCTTTGCAATGTTGCTACATGGACAGGTAGTCAGACATTTGCGCGTTTTTACCGTCTTGATGTTACAAACCGAGCGAGGCCCTTCCTGGGCTCTAGGGTGTTGCAGGTGGCATGCCCTTAGGTGTCATGACGGCTCTGAGGCTATCGCCATGGGGCTGTACTATCGGTAATCTGGAGCCACGACAGCTTTGGTACAGCTTCCCATTCGGTAATGGTTTTCGTTCCACTTAAAAGGGAATGTTAGGTTATTACCATAACCCTGGTTCCCTGAAAATAATGACAACCATTACCCTTCGAGGTTGTGTCCCCAGCTGACCTTCAATTTCGAAAATGGTGATATGCTACTGTGAGGACATCCCCCTCACAGCAGGGCCCTGATAGTGTAGCTTTTTTATATGTGCTAAGTGATTGACGGGTCAGAGAGGCTCTTCCCATACAGTAATGGTTGTCATTATTTTCAGGGAACCAGGGTTATGGTAATAACCTAATGCTATTTCCCTTTTCTCTGTGCACAGTAGTTATTTTCCTTTTCTCTGTGCAAAGTAGCTATTTCCCTTTTCTCTGTGCACAGTAGTTATTTCCCTTTGCTCTGTGCACAGTAGTTTTTTCCCTTTTTTCTGTGCATGATAGTTATTTTCCTTTTCTCTGTGCACAGTAGTTATTTTCCTTTTCTCTGTGCACAATAGTTTTTTTTTCCTTTTCTCTGTGCAAGTAGTTACTTTCCTTTTCTCTGTGCAGAGTAGTTTTTTCCCTTTTCTCTGTGCACAGTAGTTATTTTCCTTTTCTCTGTGCACATTAGTTATTTTCCTTTTCTCTGTGCACAGTAGTTTTTTTCCTTTTCTCTGTGCACAGTAGTTATTTTCCTTTTCTCTGTGCACAGTAGTTTTTTCCCTTTTCTCTGTGCACAATAGTTTTTTCCCTTTTCTCTGTGCACGATAGTTATTTTCCTTTTCTCTGTACACAGTAGTTGTTTTCCAATTCTCTGTGCACAGTAGTTATTTTCCTTTTCTCTGTGCACAATACTTTCCACTGGTACTATTTACTTAATCCTCATTTGTACAGTTTTAACATACATTTATAAAAACTGGGGTGCTCAACCGGCACAGAGAAAAGTATTGGTCAGCAGTCTCGGAAATTGTTTATTTTAACCACACAACAATTTTATTCAGTGATCCAGTCTTTGCACTGTTTGTTTTAGACAGCTTATTTAACGGATACCTTCAATGAGGAAGCCTATATGACTTCATCACATTTCCCGTACTTAACATCCCCCCTCTCATTGCAGCTGCTGCCGTCAGGGAAAGGAGAGAGAAAATCTGCATTCAGGTTCTGATGTCCTTGCCGGTACTTTACTGTAAAACGGAAAGATTGCATCGCGAGATACCAGTGGGTCACCCTGGCATTATCTTAACCATTGTAGTGCTCTATGGTCCATCTCGAGGAAAAGTTCTCTGCCTTAAAGATTGTATTTAAAAGAGTGCACTGTCCATTTAATGCCTAAGCATTCTTTTTCTTTGGCAGAGTAATGACCCTCTCTTGGAAAGAGCTTCCAGCTGATGTAGGCCACTGGTTGTAACTCTGGCACCCCTCATAGAAGCACATCTCAGAGTCCAATTGCTGAAGTATCCATTTGAACAGTCTCCTTAAAAGTGGTTCAGAACGTAAAACTTTACAAAAATATGAGTGATCTTTAAACTGAAAGTGCATATCCTTACAAATGAATGAAGAAATAAATCATGATCATTGTTTGATTTCCTACTGTGCCCTTTTTATTTGACAGTACTGCACATTCAATTGGGCGATCACAATGGTTTCTATGAGAATACTTGGTTTTCTGCAATACTTTGAACAGTTTTATGTCCCTGTTAAAAAAACATACTTTCACAGTGTCCATTGTAATCTGAATCGTTTACAGATGAGCATACTGGCAGACATAACCGATCCCTGGAATGTTTTTAAGATCAGGGTGAATCTGCACCTCAGCAACTAATATTGTTTTTGGATATGAAATGAAATCGAGGCAACAGTTTAAATCTGGGTTTAATTCTATAAATACTTGTTTAAATCAACAACTGCCCTTGAAAATACAGTACCTTTTATTCTTATATACAGTTCAATTTGCACAGTGAAGCATTTCCTGAAACATGCATTTGAAATCATGCATTTTCATCACATGCAGTGTTTCCATGAATATGTTACTGCAGTATATAAATATGACTGGACAATATCTTCCATGTTGCTTAATATGCCATTTACCCCTGAAACATATACAAGACACTTTTATTACTCTTTAAAAGTTACAAGTACCTTCTGTAACACATCAATTGTATGTACATATATGTTCTAGCTGATCCTATATCAACTTCATTGCCAAATCTCTGCATTAATCTGGTAGGACCCGGGTACGTGGTTTCACGCTACGCAGGATTATGACTTGGGTATCCAGGACATGGGTAGGCGTGCCAGTGGGAAAGGGGCTTAGCTAGTCACACAATGTTGAACAAAGGAAGATTGGTATGAATTGTCAGTAGTCAATCCGGGAAGCCGACTGAGTAGCTCTTATCTGCCAAGCTGTCATTAAAACCAAAGAGAACTTATTTATTTATTTATTTATTTATTTATTATGTAGGTTTTTAAGTGTCTGGAAATGTCTACCTGGAAGTTTCAGTTTAGGTTACCAATAGTTTTACCAAGGTGATGTTCCTCTTATTTATTTAAACTAAGAATATGAAAACATCACATTATTTAACACTGTAGGGACTCCTATTATAATTTATTTGCAATCCCCTTGGGCTCCAGAAGAATACAATCTTTAAAATGTTTAACCTTTTGTCTTTCAAATGTTTATTTTTATTCCCCAAGGCCCATATCAGAAAATGAGCAGATTTGCCTGTTTTTGTGAAGACCTTAAAATTGTATGGCAGTGATATTTTCTATCTCATTAGTGCTCTTGTTGCTTTCCTTTCTGCCAATATAAAAATCTGTTTTAATTTCCTCTGATTCATCTGTTTTTTCTTTGATAATAATGGATTCAATTTGGGAAGTAATATCACTGAGGGCTATTCTTCAGAGCAATCATGAAAATAGTGGATTTCTATTATGTGTGTCAACCACACTGGGCAATCAAACAGGGCTGTTTGGAGTCCATTTCCATAAAGGAAGCTATGTATGTTTCAGTGTTATCCTACAGCTACTTCTAAATTATATAAAAGTACGATCATTTCCCCAGCGGTCTTGTTACACTACATTAATGACACATTTAGATATTTGAATAAGAATACAGTATTGTTATTTTTTGTTTATATGTTTTATTTTATTTTATTTATTTTTTTACTATTCTGCAAAATCTGGATACTGACAACCTAACCACCAATAAAGAAACCTGCATATCATTCTAATCACAAGACTGTTTGTAACAGTTCTGTAGGTGTGATTTGTTTTAGTTATCAGTCCAACAGGGTCTGTTACATTTTACAAAACCTTTTTTTGGACCCTTGACCAACCTAGCTGCTGCCCTGGTTTTCTTATATGACAGTTACATGAATATGTCAATCTCATTTCAGTGAGCTTCACGTAACCATCTAATGGCTCAGTGTAAACATATGATGATCTTACATGTAGGATTTTTATGAAACAAATCTAATTTAGTGGTTCAGGTTAATGTTGTATACCTTTTTAGGTCCTTAGAACAATGACATGTGGTTTAATGTCCTGCATGAAATGACTAAACATTCTGGGACAATGCATAAAAGTATAATTAAAACAGCCTCATGGGTTAATATGTATAAAATCCAGTGAGCGTGTGGTAACACAAACTCTTTTGAGCTAGAATGCTAATATTGGTATTTGCTAAGTATGAAGAGTACTTTTTTTTTTTTTTTCCTTCAGAAAACTAACATGTCTCATAAGAGTAATTAATGTAGTACATAAATATTCAGGCCAGGTGTAAAAATAAACAAAAGTCTGTATACCAATATATATATATATATATATATATATATATATATATATATATATATATATATAGATATAGATATCTATATATCTATATAGATATAGATAGTAGATGTAGATATAGCTATTGTTACAGTGGGAATCTCAAAATCTGAAAATCCTTGACACACATTTCACAGAAATATAATACAATAAAATCAGCTTATCACCTTTAATACAAATACATTTATATAATGGAAGTTTTCAAGGTTAATTTTTTTCTGAAACAACATTCAGCATACATTATATATCACTAGTCATTATTATTATTATTAATATATTATTATTATTATTTATTTATTTATTTCTTAATGCTTTTAACTGACAGAGGTCAGTTAAAAGAATTATAGGTATTCCCCTTTTTTTGGCAACAATCAAACATACAGGGCTTAGATTTACCTTTTAAATAAATATAGCATCTGTCCTGAATGATGAAGGCATTTTAGATACAGCCCTAAAAATAACAACTACACAGCCTTCGACTCAGCTGTCAGGTCTGGTTTTTTTTACATAATCCATACTCTACGCAGATGCATTTAAAATATATATTAAAAAGTTTCTTTCATATGTTTTTATAGCTGTCATCACTTTTTGCAGTTTAAAATGTGTATGTTTTTACTGTTCATTAAATATGCTTCATTATACTATGTATAAAAATACTGTCTATAGAGAACAGCTGATTCACAGCTGAGTGTGGGGTACAACTACCAGCCTGTCTGTGCACCATGTTAGCTTGTGTCCAAAATTTAAAGACCTAATGAGTATTTTTACCAAGTGGGCTGAGTTAAATCTGGAATTAAGCTAAATAATAAGTAGGAGTAATGAGCTTTGTACCAAAAAAAAAAAAATCTGTCCTATTCATTACAGGTACTCGTTACTCAGCACACCCTGAGCAATACAGCTGAAATATTTTGTCAGTAAAATGAAAGAAAGTGACAACAATGGGAAGACCTAAATCATAAAACAGACTGGATTCAGTTAGAATGGTTTTACAGGAGATAACGACTGCACCCTCCAGCTCTTTCTATTTATTATATGAAAAGATTGAATGTGAATTCCAACCATATTAAAGTTTTCCAAACCTTGAAATTTAGTCAAGTGTCACCCTAGATTACATTTGGCTTTTCCTTGATTCATTTCAACACCCTATTATGCTAAAGAATGCAAGCCTGATTTCTAAGACTTGTCAGGGTTCACACAATAGTTACAATTATTTTCAGCGCTACAATCAGTACAATGTCATGACTTCCCCTACTATCATCCCCTCAATAGTCATTTCACGAAACACTTTTTTTGTCCCCTTGCTACAAAGCACTATACAGACACCTTAAGGGAACCCCATGATGTATGTACTGGTACTGTAAATAAACACTGTACAATTCAGAAACTTTGAAGCCCAGTCTGTATTATACATAATAAAGATTACACACATCCATATTTCATTTGCATATATTCTTTTTTAAGAATCCAAGGAGGGGTGGTGGTCATAAGAAAATACTGTTAGAATAAGAAGCAATATGGATACATATTCTTCAAACTGAATCTCCATGAGGTTTAAATGAAGAACTTTCATTGGTTGCATACTTGTATTCCTCACGTTCATGCAAAAAACATATTCCTGTAAAATACAGCTTCTTAAGTCATAACCCTTTCCTATCTGCAAGTTTTATTAACAAACAACAGCATTTTCTTGGTGCAAGCACAGTACTATAGAAAATGTGCTGGTAATGTATTTTCCTTTGATTTATTTATGTTGACTCTTGGCTGCTCTAGTTGTGCATTGCTGCCAAAAACCTTGAGACTATTTAAGCGATTATTTACTTTTAAGTGTAGTGTACGAGGAGGTAAATATTCCCAATTCTAATAAATGTGGCCTGCCAAGTTGCTTATTTTAAAATTTGGAATGTTTACCTTCGAGTTGTTATACACCATTACTAAAAACCGCCATAAAACACGTTCTGTTTAAATGCTTTTTCTTTTTTCTCAAATACCTGAATAAATATAGACATCTGTGCCTTTTATTAGCTCTCTTCTGCAGTCGTCGACATTGTTGCTGTAGTGATTAAATGTTTTTTTGGGGGTTTTTATGTGTGTAAACTTAATTTCACACACTGCAGAAATCAAAAGCTGTAGTGTGTCATGTCATATCCTGGAGTAATGGAGCAATTTGATTGGATGGAAACGTTGTGAAGGTGTATAAATAGGTAATAATATATATTTGTACCTATATAATATTCTATTTAACAATAGAGGGTTATACAAAAAGGATCAGAGATGTTCAGCCTAATTTAAATGCTGCTGTATTTTCTGTGGAACAGGAGACATACGAGCCCATGACATTTACTGTGTGTTTAACATGCCATAGAATTAAAAGAGCAATGTACTTGCTTACTGAAATGCTAAAACAAAGGTCTATAATTTCTTAATGGCCATTAGCAGCAACCCCTGCAGGTTTGGTTTGTCTTTATTGGAAGATCAGACGTTGAAAAGAATTGTGGGATATGTGAGATCGAGTCATAGAAGCAAAGTATATTTCAAGGTTTTAAAATGGCATATCCCACAATACTTTTCAATGTCCTGTCAATGTCTATTGGCGGAGCACGCAAAGCAAGCAGGGGCAGCACATTCAAATTTCAAAATCCACAGACAGACATGGAGCATTTAGCTTATTTGTTTTTAAGCTACTGACTGTCTCTGTTGAACCAAATACTATTTTGTTTTGAGCTGTATTTTTATTTTCATTGGCAGACATGCTCTGGATGCAAGTACAGTTCTGACATGTCATTTCCTAAAATTATATTAAGCGAGGTTTCAGGTAAATATATAAGAAAAAAAGGCAGTGTATATTTTAGCACTAGTACAGCAAAACCATGTACGGAATTAAAATGAATGGACTACAGAATAGTCATTTCTTTGTAACAATTTAATTGGTTTAAAAGCAAAGAAGATTATCCATAAACAAATGTTCACTGAAAATAAATATAAAAAGAGAATTTCGACAAAAGCTGCCACGAAGTCCTGTGGTTGAAAGTGAAAATGTTACCCATGTAACATTTTTTTCCCCCAGAAAGCAGAAATGCAGAAACATTAATCTGTTAACGTTTCTCTCGTGAGACTGAGTTAAAAAAACAACTTAGGAAGTTAGCTGACTAATCAGTTTATCTATCAGTTTCATTATGTCCTGTGCAGTTTTTGGTTTTCTCTATCAGTATTGTTTCAGTAAAGCCAATTGTATGGCCATACTACTATTTAGGCAACAGAAGCTTGAGTTTACTCATAAGCAAAGCCTATACAATATATTGTGTTAAACAAAAATAACATTAACAGAGTTGATCTGCTTTGTAAGAAATACTTACCTTACAAAAACAGGGCGCTTTGTGTCTTAATGGTGTACACAAGTGACCTTCACCATCTGTCATTACAGTGGGCATCAGCAACAATCAAGTATAAATGCTGCTAAAGGAAAATCAGCTTCCCAAGCAGATTCTGTTTTATTACAGTTCTGCAGTGTTATACATCACCATCCCCTAAAGACATACTGTCATGTCTGCTGCATTGTATCTCTGCTTACTAGTTTGTCAAGGATTACCACTAGGTTTGGGTATGTGAGTAGAGGCCTGAACAAGTGGTGAATAAAGGACCAAATGATTGCAGCTAAAGAGGAAGTTGGGTATTAAAGTATGTTCTTTGGCAGCAGAGTTGCAACACATGCAGTATGGAGAATCTGGATGGCATCAACAGTGCCTTAGATTACAGATTGTGATGCTAATGACCCAGATGTTAGTGGCAGCTGACAGGTGTGTTTTTAATGCTCAATCACACCACTCGTGATGTATTGATGAGGGGACAATCACTTGGAGAGGACTAGTATTGTGTAATTACAGTTATAGTAGCCAAATGGTTTCACTTTAGCCCATACTTCACGTGTCAGAACTTAAACAGGATAATTTAAACATTATTTATGGGAACAGCATTTTAACAGCTTCCTGGATTGACATTAATGTACTTTTTCCATTGGCATTTTGTTTCAGGGAAGTGGCATTTAAAACATATAGTTGTATGAAAGGAAAATGTAATGTGTTACCCAGATAACGCTCGTCCTTGGATTGAATTGTACTCCGAAGCCAGCTCTATAGGAACTGTGTCAGAAATTACACACCAAAAAGTTTTGAAATGTATGTCTCAATTAAAAAAATAAAAATAAAAATCGCACATATACAAAGAATATTCCAAATTATGGGAACTTTTTTTGTTGTATATATAGAGCTATATATGCCATTTCTCTTATATTATAAAAATTACTTGGATTAATTAAGTGCTATGATTGGCTGAACAAGATCACATGACCGTGCAGTAATACTTGTCTTACCGCATGGCTATGACATCATAGACCTACTCACTTACCTGATCTAATAATAATAATAATTAAACACAATTAATTTTGAGTAGGATTGTCATTTGAACAGTTTCTTAATAAGAGAGAAGCAGAACCACCACCCTCCGATTTCAGAAACAGATTTAAATAAAATTCAAATCTCTCCTTTTCTGTCTGCTGACACAGCAATTGGGCTTTTAAACAAGGTCTAACAACGCACCAAGAAGAGAAAATATCCAGCTCAACCCAGGCCCTCTCGTG
Source organism: Polyodon spathula (assembly GCF_017654505.1). Classification (NCBI taxonomy): domain Eukaryota; kingdom Metazoa; phylum Chordata; class Actinopteri; order Acipenseriformes; family Polyodontidae; genus Polyodon; species Polyodon spathula. Next base: position 87,143,925 of record NC_054536.1, on the reverse strand, counting down.
CCTTACTCCTTAATTATGCTGAGGAACCTGTTGTAGCAAGCAGTCCCAAGAACAATCTATCTGATTGCTGTCTGATGTATTTGTTGCAGTATATCTAAAACTACAGTATTTGGTGGTATAGCAACCACCAATAGGGAATTTGTGGAGCAGCTTGATTTTGGCTCCTTATCCAACACTGCAATCTGTTTGTACAATAGGTTACTGTTTTGTTTTGTAGACTGATTGTTCCCCAAATCTTGTGCCCAACAGTCTGTTCGGACCTGTGCTAAAGGTAAGAAAATAATTTCACTAGGTCTGGAGGACCACTTAGCTTTTAAACAGCTAGTTCCTTATTATTCACAGTAGTAATACAAGTAATTGTGTGTAACAATTATTTAATAATTATTTAATAAAATTAATAAAAAGCCTGTATGACATGATTTCTTGAAATTGGAGCTGACAGTAACACAGTTCCTGTTACGTCTCATAGATTGTAGATGTCACTATCAGCAATGATGTATTTTACTCTATGCTAGTAATTAATAATTATTTTGCTGAATTCAACATTCTTTTTAAATGTTTATGCAGTGTAACAATCTTTAATTGGAATTGACAATTAATAGTGGCAACTAAACTGACACGTATGTTTTATTTTTATATATTAGAACTGAACTAATTGGTAGACATAGAAACATTTTATATATATATATATATATATATATATATATATATATATATATATATATATATATACAATTTTTATTTATTTATTTATTTAAATCTACATTTTGTAAAAGTATTTGTCATACTTAAATTGATCATAACCAGAAAAGGTCTCTTGGTTCTTAAATAATTTACATTTCAAGTTTGTATTTATGTGGGAGAATGTTTCTCCAGCATCCTCAATTACTGTTCATTCTGTTTTTTTTTTTTTTTTACAAATCAGAAATATTATTTTGTTACTTCTGAAATCCCAGCATCGTTGACTTCTGTTTTATTTGAGTTTAGGATTAAAACATTTTCAATAATTCTTTTTTAATGTCAGCAAGATAGGTGCAGAGAATATTTACTGAGGTGTCACTTTGCATCATCAGCGTAACAGTGAAAATTAACCCCATGGCTATGTATAATATTGCCCATAGGCAGCATATACAAAGAAAACAGAGTCGGGCCAAGAACTGAGCCCTGTGGGACCCCGTATGTAACTTCTCTCCGACTCTATTTTAACAAATTGCAATATGTTCGAGAGATAGGATCGAAACCAAGACAGAACACAACCTGACAGTCCTACCAGATTTTCAAGGTGATCGATTTAAACAGAATGATTAATAGTGTCTGTGACTGTAAGTATCCATTATAATCACTAAGATCATATCTCAAACTTGAATGCCTCTGCAAGTTAAATAAATGACACTGTTCCGAACAATTGAGGAATATTCAAAGATTTGTATATAAAGCATTACAAATCCCTGACTCCTGTATTTAAATAATGCTTAGCAGCTCTGGTCCTTTAGTTTAAATGGGTGTCAGGTGAGGTGTCAGTCGATGTTAATATCCACACATCCAACATTACAGGTTATGCCGAGAAAGAGGTCCCTAAGGACTAATACAGGCACTGATCATACATACTGTAAGTGAGTCCTTGTAGACACGCCTATTCTGTTTGGCACTTTAATAGTTTCAAATTGGTTTAACATTTCTAAGGCCACCAAACTTGGCAAATGCAGGCTTTGCATTTAAAAAATCATATCTTGGGACTAATTATAACTTTTGCAGATGCTGGTCTGATTCTGAAAATACAATTAGAAAGCACTATTAAAAAGCCTGGCACTGTTTCTGTATTGTCAGAGGAAGATAAAAACATGCTTTACAATTAAGCTCTCATGGACCTATTTATTTAAAATATTAAATTAATAATAAAAACGGCATTCTGTTCAGTTCTACATTTGCATTTGACTTTTAAACATTGTCATTAACTGGAGTGGGGAGAGCTGTACACCTGAAAAAACACCCTTGAAATCGAAGACCTTCAACTTTCCATTGTGAGATGGGGCACACTAAATATACACTCCTCTCAGAAGCTTTACTAATAATCCTGCGTGATTCCTCAGTATAAGCTTAACCTTACAGTACAAAGTCAAGGATCTTTCACTTCAATTAAAGCTGCTGTAAAATCAGATATAGCTGCTGATACACTCTAGTTTTGTTTCCAAACCACCTTCCAAAAGGTCAATGGCTTCTTTCCTCAGTGGATTTGAACAAAACAGGTCTGCTGCGCTGCATTGCTTCTGCATTTATTTTCTTTTTTCTATTCTCTCTCTGTCCTGGATTTCCTTTACTTCACAAAGTGCTGGTACAAAATAAAAGTGTGTTATTTTTTCCATCTTCTTATAGCTATCTATCTATGTATAAGAACAATGTTTAAATTGTACAAAAATTTTACCAGCATGTTGTCTTTGACATGCATTCTTTTTAAAATAAGCATAGCATCTTTGTTCCACGTCAGTTTTTCTCCCCCTCTCCCCAGAAGAAAATGACAAGTCAATGGTGTCCTTGTTGGTTTTTTGGCAATGTGGCAGGCTGGCGAGTGGATAGAGGCTCAGAGACAGTCTGCAGTTCAAAAAAATAACCATTTTATTATAAATAACACAAATAAAGTGCACAAGGGCAGAATAACAGATTCAAACACAAATAAAGCAAAAACAAAACTCACAAAAATAAAGGTTTCCAGGCTGGGCAATGCCTTCACTGGATTTAGCAAAATTTCAAAAATACAAACAACCACAACCACAGCCTGCTTCCTCAGCTCCCTCCTCCCACATGAGAAGCAGAGGCCTCCTTTTATGTCAGGTGGCTGGACGCTGATTGATCGTTAATTAACCTAATCAACCCCAGCCACCTGAACATAATAAACCCAGGCAGGTAGGGGAAATTAACCCCATCCATGCCAATCAGCCAACTCCCCCCCCCAAGAGTCCAATTAAGTCCCTTGGGTGGGCTGTTACCGTGGGTGGTGGTGGGCCGGGTTGATGTCGGAGCCCCCAAGCCTTCTTTGGTTGAGGGGGCCCCGGATCTCCAAGGTAGTACGGCGACAACGGCCCAGCTCCCTCTGGCGGCGGACGCGGCGGCGGCCCGGCTCCCTCTGGCGGCGGACGCGGCGGCGGCGGCTCCCTCGGCGGCGACGGCGGCTGGCGGGAGGCGACGGCGACGGCGGACCCTCGGGAGGCGACGGAAACAAAAAGGAGACACCACCAGTCCCAAGCGATGTGGAGTAGCAGGCAACCCCAGGATATCCAAATGCGTCATCCCTGAGCGGAGCGGGCATGGCATCCCTGGGTCGTGCAAGGCAGGCATCCTTGGGCCATAGCTCCTCCCTCTCGGGCTCTGGGAGCGGCGGCTCCTCCTCCCTCTCGGGCTCTGGGAGCGGCGGCTCCTCCTCCCTCTCGGGCTCTGAGGGCGGCGGCTCCTCCTCCCTCTCGGGCTCTGAGGACGGCGGCTCCTCCTCCCTCTCGGGCTCTGAGGACGGCGGCTCCTCCTCCTTCTCTGGCTCTGAGGACGGCGGCTCCTCCTCCTTCTCTGGCTCTGGCGGCTCCACCCTCTTTATTGGAGTGACTGGGGCGTCTCCCATGTCTACCGCCAGGTAATTAACCACCATGAGGGCAACCTCTGGGAAGGACGCCGGGTGGTGTTGTTCCTCCCGTTGTTTCCACCTCTCCCCATCTCAACGCCACAGCGTGTTGATAACTATGGGGAGATCGTGGACGAGGTTTGCCTCATGGTGTATCAACCAGTCCCAGATCTCCTGGGACAGTGGTGAAGGTGGCGGTGCTAGAGGTAGTGGGGTGGCCCCTGATGCCCGGGTTGAACACGGCACCTCTTCCTGGGCCTGGTTGTAAGGGCATCCTGCCCAGTTGTGGCCGTCCTCCTCACATTGGCCACACCAGTTTGCCGGTGGCACATCTGGGCAGGACCGCCAACGATGGTCCTCCTTCCCGCACCAGGAACAGCAGGAGAAGAGGCTGGCCGGGTCCTCCAGCAGTGGCTGCAGCAGCTTACATTTCTTCGGATGTTGCCTTCGCCGCTGTCTGCTCTTCTTTCCCATTTTTAGGAGAAAAAAAAATAAAAAATTGTCCTAAAAAAAAAAAAAAACCCAAAAAACGCTGCAGTACTGCTCCGAGCCTCCTGGAGACGCTATATCCCTCTTCTGACACCAAATGTGACAGGCTGGCGAGTGGATAGAGGCCCAGAGACAGTCTGCTGTTCAAAAAATTAACTATTTTATTATAAATAACACAAAATAAAGTGCACAAGGGCAAAATAACAGATATTCAAACACAAATAAAGCAAAAACAAAACTCACAAAATAAAGGTTTCCAAGCTGGGCAATGCCTTCATTAGATTTAGCAAAATAACCCCAACCCCAACCCCAACCCCCCAACCCCAACCCCAACCCCAACCCCAACCCAACTCTGCTTCCTCAGCTCCCTCCTCTCAACTGAGAAGCAGAGGCCTCCTTTTATTTTAGGAGGCTGGGCGTCGATTGATCATTAATTAACCTAATCAACTAATCAACCCCAGCCACCTGAACAAAATAAACCCAGGCAGGTAGGGGAAATTAACCCCATCCATGCCAATCTAAAAAGGGCAGAGCTTTGCTCTGCCACAGGCAGGTATTTCTTTTTTTTTTTGGTCAAGCCTCATAAACAGTTTATTGGTTCTGACAAAAAGTCATCATCTACTGCTGAACTGATTGGATCATTCATGTTGTGTGTGTGACCTGTGACAGATTCAAACTCAGCCCTGCAGATGTTGAAGCCAGGGCTATATAACTGCTACATCCTCCATTGCTAATGAACAATGCTTCATACCCCAGTGCAGCAAGCTGATAACAAATATGCAGTGTCTAGTGTTTTGTACACATCGAAGCGTGTACTTAGTGAGGAGAATAATGCTGTTTTTATACTGCCACACTCGGGGACTGTTTTCTAAACAAATGCACATTATTATTATTATTATTATTATTATTATTATTATTATTATTATTATTATTATTTCTTTTATTTATTTATTTATTACTGACTTGCATTCAATTAAACTATGGCAGTGTTTGAGAACTTGTCTTTCCCACTGTGTCTACAGTTATGTCCACCGCAGGAGAGATTGTTACAGTTCCTTTCCACTGATTTCCACAAGACACAAGCAGTAAAAAGGCACTTCGAACAGTTCTTTTAATCATGGCATGACTGTTTATCACACTTTTAAATTGTTCCACTTTAGAACCAATAATCACTTCCAAGGTGATAAAGTCTGTCGCTCCCTTCAACCGCATTTAACCATTCTACAATTAATCTGGTCTTGAAACTTCCTTAACCTGTTTCTAATAGATCAGTAAAATACTTGCCACATCTTTGACAATTATTTAAGCCAAAATTGAAAAAAAAAAGATTAAAAATATGTGTATGACTAACTAGGAAACCATTTGTCGCCTTTCAATTTTTACAATTTATTGACACTAGATTAATTTGATATTTTTTTAACAGAGCAAAATGCCTTTTGGCAGTTCATTAGTTCACTCCTAATGCTATCCAGTGCACATATAATACTTTAAACACTTCCAAGGACTGTCTGAACTCATTTTTTCAATTTAGCTTGAATGTCTGTGTGCAGCTATCCATTCAAACCCATAGCAGGTCATTTATCTGTTGTCAGAGCTGACTGTCTCACTTATTAAAGAGTACAATTATTTCACTACATCACTTAGTCCTGCCTCAGGTCTCCTAGTCGTTGGGAGCTTTGTTTATTTTGGATCATGGTATTGGGGAAAAATATTCAGTAATTTCCTAATCAATATAGATTAAACCGCATAGAATTAACTGACAGACCCTGTTACAAGTCAAAGTCACAGTTTCCTAATACATTATTCTTAATACTTAAACCACAACATTATATATATATATATATATATATATATATATATATATATATATATATATATATATATATATATATATATATATATATATTGTAAGGTACCAGGGAGGGGGTTAAAATCCTTCCCTGCTAAAAACCTTGTGAGAATGCACATTTGGGTATTATGGGGTTTAATTGTGTAATTGTTTAATTGTTTAGTAATCCCCTGCACCTGATGGTAGTTGTAAATTAGAGCCAGGTGCAGGGTATTTGAGAGGCAGCCAGTCTGTGCCAGGCTGCTGTGCGTAGGGAGGCAGAAGGTGTGGTCTGCTTCCAAGCAGTCAAGGTAAAGTGCTGTGTTAAACCTTGTGAGTTGTGTTTGGGTTACAGGTAAACAGCTTAGCTGTCCTGGTTGAGTTAGGGTCCAGACTGTATAGTTAGTGCTCCAAGAAGGAGCTAGGTGTTTGTTTTGTTTAATTTATTTGATTGGTGTTTATTAAAAGTGTGCATCAGCGCCAGAAAAATCAATTTCTGTGTCTTGGGTCTAATTTTAAAGGGGCAACGAACCACGTGAGTTGTAAGGATCGTTTACAATATATATGGATGACACTAAAGTGTGGAAGTGTAAAGACCAAATGACTATTTTAGATGATCATGAATAAAAAATGTTGTGGTTAAACCAATAAGAATAACATATAAACCACGACGGGCAGTGTGATTAGCATGATGTGGTGGTGACCCAGAAGTAGTATATATCATCGGAACCGCACAGCCCGAAGTGGTTTATACCGCGTACAACGCGCTACCTGTCATTTGTGGGAAGAAAAATAATTGAAATAATTAAAACACATTTAAATTAAGACAAAACCAGAAACTTTTATTGTGTATACATCCTCAGTGTAATATAGTTCCAAATTGTATTTAGTGTAATTCATTGTTCGCTTATTAAAAATAAATTGCACATGTTAGTTTTTGTGAATTTCTGAATAGAAAGTGCCATCTCACTAGAAACTAGAGGACTAAGCACAAGCTGTGATGATGGGCGGAGTTTCAAATGACACTAAGAAGTAAAGGGAGCAGCTGTGATGGAGACTGAAGCTGGATCTCGAAGTGAGTTTGTGAACTCTTTATATTTGAGGCACATATATTCTCATACAGTTTTTTTCCTTTTGGATCTCAAAGTATTTTTGTTAGTTGTCGGACACCCTCGCGTCCAAGTCTTGCCATATTAAGTTGACGATCGAACCAGACTTTACACATCAATCCGACCACGATGTCAGAGGACAGTACCTCAGTTTCCCACAGATGTCCATATTTCTTTCTTTAAGTACATTAACCAGCCCATGCTGTGGTTTATTTGTGTGTTTGTTTCAATCTTTGTTTTCTTCTATTTCATTTAGCTGTTCCTCATCTACTGTTGTGTCTACTCTTGCTGGTGCACTTATTTTAAGTATTTATTTTTTTCAAATGTACTGCTGTCTTCATTCAGAAAGTTGGTGTTGTTCCAGTTATGATTTTCAATCCCGAATATATAAAGGAAGTAGGTGAAATGTCACTCATTTTTGGCTGTGGTTTTGTAACTAATAACAAATAAAATGGCAGTTTGTCATGGAATTTAGAATGTTGTGGTGCGTAGTGATTTATTCAGTGTGAAGCGGCTCATTAGTATGCAAGCCGTGCTATATGCTATATATATATGCATGGTCATGTGATGCTGTTAAACCAATCAGGGGTTGTTATTTTTCCAAGCCGTGTTTTATATATATATATATATATATATATATATATATATATATATATATATATATATATATATATATATATATATATATATATATATATATACTGATGCACAAAAGAAACGCAACACTCAGGTCTAATGGATTTAATGAAATATTTTAAACTGAGATATCAAACAAAATCACAGAAAATGTGAACAAAAATACAGATCAAAGAATTATGATACATTTTCAGTATTGATGTAACACTGTCAAAATAAAAACATTACAAAGTTAATGTCGGCTATGACCTCCCCAAGTATCCTGGCAGCATTATAATAGAAACAATAGTTGAACTTGGGATGCTCAAATGCTTGGAAATCTTCTTGTATCCTTCTCCAGCTTTATGGCAATAAATCATTTTCTGCCTAACCCCAATCAACCCTTTTATACTCTCTAAAAATGTTCACCTACAATCCAGCGTGTTCTAGACTTTTGTAGAAGTAGGTTCTGTATTATCATATTGAACTTTCTAGCACCTTGTAGACAGTACTGTCATAACATCAAAGGGTATACTTTTGAATGAGCATTTTTGCAGTTTTGCAAAAAAAAAGTAATAATAATGCTGGAATAAATAATTGTAGACATCTATTTCTTATAACTTTTTTTTTTTCCCTCATCCACAAAAGAATAAAATTGCTACAAAAGAATAAAATTTTCGAGAAATTTCTAGTAATTATAAATTTCCATTGGGATATGTCAACTTTTGAGAAATTTCTAGTGTGTGTGTGTTTCCATATATATATATATATATATATATATATATATATATATATATATATATATATATAGTGGTCAGTATCAGCTTTAGCTTTATTTTATTTTAATCAATTTTGAATTTAAATTACAAAAAAAGATTGAAAAAATGTTGAACTTTAAATGCCTGTTTTTGTTGAGTATAAACACTCATACTTTCGCTCTCTTTTTCAAGTAAATTATGTATGTGCAATGCCTCTATAGTAATACTCAGCCTGTGTTCTGCTTCTCATTCCAAAGTATTTCAAAATATTCTCTATTAATAATTTTTATTTTAATGCACCAGTGAACATGAGATTTAGCGTAATGTGAATTTTCCAATAAATCCCCATGTGTAAAGCCAAGATAAACACACTCCATTGGGTTTGCCTCTGCAATTAGATGACTTTTTTTATTATTATTATTAAAAAGTGTAAGGTATTAAAAGGTTGTGAAATCTCATCACGCTTCTCAAAGACACTTTACCATTAGTTGTTTGGTACATCCTTTGATACATTTACAAATTGACTAATTTATTTTTTGGACAGGTTACTGAAGTCCTGTGAAGAAAACATTATTGTTTAACTGGTGTTGAATGTGAAACTTAGGAACACTTCAAGGGCATTTTAACACTTTTCCTAAAATGCATGATGATTACAATACAAATTATAAAATATACTTGGTAATCAAAGCATTTTTCTATAACACAAAGGCCCATATTCGTAAAACTTACTGTCTCCTTTATGTTAGAATAATGTGCCCTTAGAGACCAATTTTCTCATTGGCATATTATTCATCTGATTCAGAAATCTGTACTGTGCCATTAATTGGCCCTTTACCGGCATCATAATTAACACGTGCTTCAGACCAGGCCAAGAATGAGATGTGTCTTAAAAGTACAATTTAATTTCTGCAATAATTATGTAATTTAACTATTTTGTTATTTGTAACACATACATTAAATTTCATTGTTAACACATCTGAGCAGGATAGGCTGCTTACTGGTTGGAAAACATTACAAATCATGTTTGAAGCCTATTCACTGCTCTAAGAAAATGCCAGGCTTGTTTGAACTGTACAACAAGAGGTGGGTGATATCAGTTTTGTTTACAATCTCAGGGCTTCTGGTTGCATACGATCTGCCCTTTTACAGTACCAACCACATTAACCTGATCAGCTATCTCATACCATATTTTTTTAGCCATATAACCTTGTATTTCCAAACAGTTGATCTGTGTTGACAAGTACGTATTATTTTAAAGCTGCAAGTTACCGGGGATGTGAATGTAGGTTTTCTTAACCTCTCACTCACATCCAGCACTTTTAGTACAGGAGTTTCTTGCTATACAGACATCGCTATGCTGTACATACTGATATGCCTGATATGTCCCTGATCATAACCAATTTAGTGTGACGCTATGAATTGCATTATCCAGAGACCCATTGAAAAAAATAAAACAGCTGTCATACTGACTGGATGAAAATAAACCCAACAACAGATACAAGTAGCTACTAAATCGTAAAAATGAAGACCATGATTGAAAGAGGGCCTATAAACAGAGTTTAAACAAACTGTGATCGAGCAGCTGGAGAAGAGCAAGAAGCTCAGAAATACTGCTGGACTCCAGTGGTTTGAAATGCAAGATGTATTCTCAACTTGTAGCCACTGTATGCTGCACAGTTTTATATGTACAGTTAAAAATTATTTCTTTTTGTAAAGTGATTGCAGTATATGTAAGGTACTGTATAGTATCATAACATGTTAACGTTACACTATGATCTGGGTTGTGTGCTAAGTAGACTACGGTAAAATAACGTGATAAAATAATTTCCATTTGACTTCATGGGTTTTATTTTACCGGTAAGTCTACAGGCCAAAGTAAAAAGATAGTGTGCTAGATTTATTTGAATTTATTACTGTGCTGTACAGCTACTGCCAAAAGTTTTGCATAAAATGAAATTTTAGGATTGAGACGTATTTAAAAAAAACAAAACAAAACAAAAAAACCTATATGAACCTAATTTGTATATTTCATTTAACATCATGTAGCCATAGAAATGACAAAATGATGTTGTAATGACCTCTCATTACAGACTCTGAGACTGCCTTAGCTTTTAATAAACACGATTGTAATGTGCGTGCACAGTGGCGTAGTGATTGGGGACGGCATGCATTTTCATCTCTTGCAAAAGCAGGTGTTTCCAATTATGTGCTTTGAGCATAAAAATAGCCTGGAAAAGGAAAACGAGAGAGTGGGGTAGCAAGGTGACTGACGCTGAAAGTACAGCGCTGTGAGCAGAAAGAGATTAGAAACGTATTCTAAAATATTGATTAATTACACAATAGATATTTATTATCTTTAACTTATTTAAATTGCTTTTCCTTTATTTAGACTGAATGCTACCGTATCTATTATACTGCTTGTAATTGAATAATAGGGATATTTTTAACAATCATCTATTCTCGTTTGTAATGAATTATATTAGGTTTTGCACATAATAAAGATATCCAATATATTGCTTATATAAGTCTCTCTTCCCCCTTAATAATTAAGTGGTACTACAGTAGTTTAGAACTGGTGTCTAAACACAACTTCTTAATATGTGTTCATTTTCTATTGAGTGGTATTTGACATTAGTAGTTTAGGTTTACTTGGTAAGTTCTTGGTTTATTTTCTTATTGTTTGTTTTACCCTATTTTGAGTGATTTTAATGATTACTTTGATGTTTTATTGCTTTGGATCAAAGTGGTTTATATTTGTTTTCTTGTTGAGGGTCAGAGACTAGCTCCGACCTATAATGTTTACTGGAATTGCATTCTTGTCATGGAGCATTGTTTTAACTATTGTGTATTAAATAAGTTGCTTGTTCTCTCCTTATCCTGAATTGATTCTCTTAATAATAATAATAATAATAATAATAATAATAATAATTTCTGTTTCTTTTCTGTTGTTGTTTCAATCTGCAGTGCCGGATCTTACCTGTTATAAAAAGGTGGTGGCGTTAAAAGTCTACCAGAAGCCATCTAGTAGCACAGGATTTCATGTCTGTTTTTTTAAATTTTTTTCTCAAGTTTATTCAAAATGTTGACATTATTCAGCAGGTTTCATTCGACTTTATGAAGCAAATTATGTTAATTCTGCAGGGTGATGCAAGACGTTTGGCCATAGCTTTCTATGTGCAGATTTATATTTGTACATAATCTATGTGTATGGAGAATATGTGAATGTTATTTCAGAGCAATGATTTATGCATTTAAAATAAACCAAGCACTATAGATGTGTGTGTAAGTGTATGTGCAATTTATTTTTACTTTTTTTAACCTGGCGTTTTGATATTTCAGACAATCTCCAGAAATGTCCCGTAGCCATAATGTGATGGTGTAAACTGATGGTGTATGCCATTGATGAAAAGGGATTCTTTATTTTATCTATATTTTCCAACTATTAAATGACATACCTGTTTAATACTCTTTTATGCGTGTTCTGTATGATCCCCTATTCTGCTTAGATCATTATTTGTCATGCATATACAGTAATCCATTAATACAAAAAAATGCTTTTGAAAAGACTCTTCAGTGATGAAATATCTTTTTATTTGCAATTGTATTCATATTAGCTTTCAAAGCCTGAGCTGTTTTCTGGGTGCGCAAACTAAACCGGAGGTAAATTTTCCTGTCTTGTCCATTTTAATTTAAGGACAGCAGAAGATCACCAAGACTCTCTCTTCACAATATGTCCTGACAGCTCCAGACGCAGAGCAGTCTTCTATCATTGACGGTGGAATGTTAACAAGATGCAAGGTTGAGGGTTGCTAATGATTTATAACCTCAGTAACAGAGGTGATTGACATATGAATGAAAAAGCCATGCAATACACACCTCATTCAGCTAATTACAGATCATTTATCAAACGTTTCTATGCTGCCTTGTTCTGGTGTTGGCAGCTGTACACTATTTAACTACCATTATACGAGCAGCTGATGAATACCTGTGGTGGATATACTGAAGACACCCTGCAGTGCCCACTAAAATCTAAAATGCTTTAGCCTAGTATTGAATAAGTTATTTGCTGGGGATCATGAACCTCTATTGATTCGGGGATCAATACTTTCTAAGGGGACCATTATGTTTTTAGGCCTTAAATGCCTAACAGTACCCTGTGGCTCTGCAGGGGAACTCTATTGATTTAGAAATTAATGAGGGGCTAGTGTGAACACGTAATCATTGATATTTGTAAGCAGACTTTGTATATTTTCTAAGAAGATATCCTTTACGCATAACTCTCTGCATTTTTGTATAAAAATGTGTTTTAAATATTGAAGAGCATCTCAAAAAAGCACAAACTACATAGCAGTTCTCAACCACTGGCACGTCTTCTTAGGGGGTGAGTCAAACAACTAAGGGGGAAGTGGCAGGAGTTTTTATACAGTAAATAAACCAGATTATCAAAGTTCTTATAAATGTAATGTTGGTATTTTTTTTAACATTCCTTTGTATCATTTTTTATTTAAAACTGGAATGCTGTGCTTAATAAAGCAGAGGACCAATCACCAGCAATTGTGTTCTCAACCACTGGCACGTCTTCTTAGGGGGTGAGTCAAACAACTAAGGGGGAAGTGGCAGGAGTTTTTATACAGTAAATAAACCAGATTATCAAAGTTCTTATAAATGTAATGTTGGTATTTTTTTTAACATTCCTTTGTATCATTTTTTATTTAAAACTGGAATGCTGTGCTTAATAAAGCAGAGGACCAATCACCAGCAATTGTGTTCTAAGGCTAAATGACTGTGCTATACACACCACATTGCAGGTCTACCATTGTTCTAGAGTGCCACAGTTTGTGTGCTAAATCAGCAGAACTGTGTGAAAAACAAGCATTCCTTGGCATCTGCCAAGTGTCTCAAAGCAAGTTGTGTCCAACCACATTGCTAAATGACCTGCTTTGATCAACAGCATTGTACTGGACAAGCCCTGTCATATGATTTACACCAGCAGCAAAACCATGACAAAAAAGCCAAGTGCTTTTCATAGCATGATATTAGAATGAAGTCAAATCCATTTTGAGAAATAATTTTCCTGAACAAAAACACTAGAGGGCAGCATCAATCTCCCTGTACAGTATGTGCATGTGCGTGTGGGGGGATGGGGGGGGGGGATTCAATAATTTTGATAAAGTGGTTTCAAAAACCTTGAAATAATCGAAGATAAAAAATAAATGTAAGACTTTTTTTTGCATTGCATTTGTATTTCAAAACTTGCTCTTGTGCTCGCTGCCTGCAGCACTACGTTATCTGCTCAAGGCAAAATAAAGATCCATCTATTATTGGAACTATTCAGGAACACTAAGATATTTTGTAAACATGGGGCAGCTTGGCAGCTTTGTAATGAGTTGTTGTATTGCAAAAATTTATCTGTAAAAATTAATACAAAACATGGCATTATGAGGAGTGGCTGTTGCTACTGCAGCAGCAAAACATGTTTGCCTAATGGAAGCTATTCATGTAGAACTAGCCATTAGGAGCATCTTCTAGCAGAGTCATTTATGTTCTTAGAAAAAAGGAAATGCATTACTTCAGTCTAGCTTTAAAAATGATGCCTGCATGTTCAACCCAAATGAACTAGTTCGGGTTAACTCATATGGGAATTGCACTGCTTAATACATTGATGCATTTGAAATGATTATGAAAAAAAAAACAAACATCGAGAAGCATGCCCCCTCATGAAAATCATAAGTAAAACATATTGAAAATATGATACTATGAGCTATGTGCCTGAGGAACAATCGTGATTGCAAGCTCAAAATGAAACAGCTATAACAGGATTAAGGGGTAAGTTATCATTCATATTAAAGAGCTCTTTAAGGAAATGAGTAGGGTAAAAGAGTAGTCATGCAAGAGATTAATGCATTTCCTGCAGTAATCAGGACAGTCAAACATTGTGCATGTGATGTGTAACTGTATTTCTTCTGTGTGTAAAAGCAGAAGCATATGGTGTGTCAAAGGTCCACTGAGGTCTTGCAGCTGTTGGTGTTTAATGAAGTATGATTATTAAAAGCAATTATTCATGCATCTCAGCCTTTCCACATTGAATAAAATCTTCCACCTGAAAATACAATAGAATCTCTATGATCACACCAGAGAGTGGATGGAAGAATGCAAATTGTTGATTATGATCTAGTTTCTTTCCATCACAAAATTTGTGATTAGGTCACAGAATGAAAAAATGGAAAACATTTTAAATTAAAATCTAAAAAGGATATTACTGGCACGCTGGTCAATTGGTGCTAACATTTTTGTCCTGCAGTTCAATTCAGCAACTATCGAAGACTGCCAATCAATGGCATAGTTTACGTGCAGTTTAGAAACACAAAATGTTCTCTCCATTGTCATGAGGCTGTCTGAACAGGATTGCTTTGCAGGGGTGATGTCAGACCAGAACAAAGATACCAAAACAGTGAATGGCAGGGCAAAACTGTAACGCTACAGCGCTCAGTATCCTTTATTAAACAAAACTAAATAAACTTTTAAACAAAAACACTAGAAACAAAAAGGTGCATTGGCCAAACAAATAACTTGAAACAAAACAAGTATTGTGCTGGTTTTCAGCCAGCAGGTATAGTAATTGTCATCCTTTTTCTGCAGACTTACGTCTCTCCTCTGACACTCACAAACTTGAGCGCAGACAGCTGCAGGCTTTAATATTAAGGCCGAGGGGTTAACTAGCTATTAATTAATTACCTTATTACCCCTTGGCCATAGTCTGCACGAGATTAGTAAGGATGCGTGACTGTCATCAAGTTAAATAATCGATAGCTGATCAGTCATGCATCCTCACAAGGTTTTAAAATCAAAAATACAAAACAATAACAAATAATGACGCCTGCTTCACCTCTGCGCCAGAAATAATAATAAGACAAATAATAAAACAGCACACACACATTCGATATATATATATATATATATATATATATATATATATATATATATATATATATATAGGGGCAGGACACTCCGCCACAGACTGTGACACAGCACACACATATCACTTACATTCCTCACACTATAGCAAATATTCAGTCAAAACATGGTACAGCTAAAAAAAGGTCATACAGAGCAATTCTTTATTACCATCTGAGATTTGCTGTAAGTAGCCCTGGCAAGCTTCTTTGACCAAATAAATAAATAAGCAGGGTTTGGAGAACTCATCATTTGGTATGTGTTTGATATTTTTAATGTGACACCATTTAATCAACATTTCTAATTATTGCTAATTGCAATAATTATTTCCATTGTGGCTAAGATCGTCATTGCGTCTCTAAGCACTAGCACAGTTCCATCTTCATTTAAATGTGCATAAGTCACACCATTGTTAAAAAAGCCTACCTTAGACCCGGAGATATTATGTAATTATAGGCCTATATCTAATCTGCCATTTTTGGCAAAAATTCTGGAACATACAGTGGCTAACCAATTATCTAATCACCTATTGCAACATAATCTGTATGACCCCCTCCCCCCCCACCCCCCCCCCCCCCTTTCAATCTGGATTTAGATCACTGCACAGTACAGACACAGCTCTTGTAAAAGTGATAGATGATCTGTTTATTGCTGCAGATTCTGGAGCCTTATCTGTCTTGGTACTCCTGGACCTTAGTACTGCATTTGACGCAGTTAACCGTGATATTCTTATTAGGTGCCTAGAAACCTCTGTTGGCATCTTTGGTACTGAATTGTGCTGGCTTAAGTCTTATCTGTCGGACAGGGAGCAATCTGTCCCAATGGTGGCGTACTCATCCTATTCCAGTCTGGTTTCCAAAGGTGTCCCACAGGGCCTCCATTAAATAAACCTTAGAGTAGTACGAACATACTGGTATGTCATTGAATTAATGGTCCCCTGGGAGTATGACCGTACTGGTAGGTTCTGCAAATTTTGAACTTTGAACGTGAACTTTGAACTTGAATTACTGAGTTTACAAAACTGCTGATAATCTGATATTGCAACATTAGGTGTCTGTAACACCTTGTAGTGGTCTCTTGCACCATCTGCCAGATATTTATGGAATTTCACACAACAAACCCAGTCACAAAATTTCAACAATGTCTGGAAAACAGTGAGAAATGCTCTGTGGGAAAGCAGTACTAGAAATTATACTGAATTCCGATTTAAATTCTTCTACTGAATCAGGTGTTAGCGAAAATATCAGTTATTTACCTTCAACATCAAGTGGCCCAAGCTCAGACAACATGACAAGGATAACTGACCTACATTTTCCTCATTGCCTTCACCCTCACCATGTGTTTACCTGGATATGATGTATCTCTCTTTTTCTCTCTCTCTCTCTCAGATGACACGATTTATCTTCAAACTAAACCTAATACCTCAATAGCTGTTTCTATACTCTCACACTGTTTGATGTAAATCAAATTATGGATGCAACAAAGTTTTCTGCATTTAAATTACAATAAGACAGAAGTTATGCTGCTGGGTTCTCTGTGTCAGTTGAGTAATGTGGGAAACTTTAGCTTGGTTATTGATGAGCTTGAAATTTGAGTTTGTTATTTTTGATCCTAGCCTAACTTTCAAAGCTCATGCTCGAAATGTTACAAAGGTGTCTTTTTTATCTGCGTAACATAGCCCGCTTAAGACCTGTTCTCTCTACCTGATGCAGAGAGACTTGTGCATGCCTTTGTCCTAACTAGGTCTAAATCTTTTGTATATATTACACCTGCCATGGCATCTCTGCAATGGCTTCCTGTTAAGTTCAACATTGAGTTTAAATTACTGCTGTTAACATATAAGGCCTTGAATGGTCTGGCTCCTAGCTATATCTCTGATTTGTTAACTGTATATTCTGAGGTGCATAACCTGAGAGCTGCAGATGCTGGGCTCTTAACAGTGCCAAAATCTAGGCTTTGGTCTGGGAGATCGAGCCATCAGTTGCTATGCACCCAAGCTCTGGAAAGCTCTGGAAAGTATTAATACAAAATATACATGTATATGAAAGTATGGAATCGATTTAAATCTGCTTTTATTTGAATTGGCTTTCTATTTCTAGACTTGAGATTGACAGTTAACGCTACCTTATTGCAACCTGTAGCTGATTTAATGAAAAAATAGAAAAAGAAAAATTCTTTGCTCTGAGTACAAGAAATATGTTTTATATTGTATATCTATATAAATATTTGTTATTTATATATAAATCATACACTGAAATAACCAATACAGATACTCATTGCTGCTTGTTCCTCGGCACACTCCTAGAATGCAATTTACTCTTCAGACAACAGATATTTAGAGCTTTTAAATCCAGGGCAGGAGTTTGTCATATTTGTAAATATATATTTGTATTAAGAACAGTAAGTAATGTACAGGTTTATTTTGTATTGTTTAGTCATTTAAAGCTCTATTTAATGTAATTACAGAGTTAGTTTGGAGCAGAAAGACCTCATAAGGCTGAACTCTCCTGCTAGGAAGACTGAAATGATGTGCCAAGACCTTGAGGGAGCAGGATCTACCCAAGTGGAACATCAGCATGTCAGAATCAAGGAGTAAGTATATTGGAGGAGGTACTCATAGAATATTCAAGCAAAACAAAATCCTGTAGAAAAGGTCTGGATGTATCTGATTACGTCAAAGGACTGCAATACATTTATTTATATTTATTCATTGTGAATCAGGACAGACTTGGTCCTTTTTGTACCAAAAGCACACCCGCTGGTAGAGGAAACGTTTTAACATTACTTAAACATGAAATCTCTCAACCGTCTTCTGTTCTTAAGCAATGTACACTGGTACACTGGTTAATATTTGAACATGTCTTTTTTTCCAGATTTAGCTTAAATCTTGTATTTTTTTCCATGAGATTTATAAATATTGTGAAAATATTTTTTTTTTTTTAAAAGGGGAACATTCAGATATAATTTTTATATATATATATAAAACTAAATCTTAAATCTCTTAGCAAGATTTAACATTTAGCTAAATATTTAACTGGCCAGATAAATCTGGAGTTTGTATGCAAATGAGCTCCTCCCGCTTTGTGCTTTCATGCAATTTGATTGGCTCTTGTAATGCTAATCGGGGAGTATGGACATTTCAGCATGCCCATTTGCTTAGTCTAGAAGTTGGCATCTTCTAGAGTGCTGCTAGGTTCAGATTTTCTCCAGCAGCCTCTCCTCGCTGGTCTTGAAAGGATCCCAGGGTGTCAGCTTAAACAACTACTGGGGAGTTGGTTCCGACTTCTCACTGGTCTCTCCTCGCTGGACTCCCAGCTCTTTGGTAGAGAGGCTCTTCACTTGGCTGTCGCTTCGTGCTGGCGCACAAATAGGCTAGCTGTCTATTATACTAAGCTGCGCTAAAGACAATACTTAAGCAATACAATAGTTTTAATTGCAAATCAACCTTTGTTCAATTTAATCACACATTTGGTTCTAACCACAAACAGTAGATCACCTAATTAGAACAACATCACCTTTATAATGTTACCTAAATACAGCTAATGTTAAGAGTTGGAAAGAGGCCTCTAAGGCTTATTACTTCCCTTTATTTAAGTTCAACACTTTTTACTATATATCCGAGCATTTTGTTGGCCTTTTTTATAGCTTCCCCTCATTGTCTAGATGAAGACATTTCTGAGTCAACAAAAACTCTTAGGTCTTTTTTTTATAGATTCCTTCATCAGATTCACTGTCTTTCATATGGAATTTACAATGGACATTTTTATTACTTGCATGTAGTAGTACCTTACACTTTTGTGTATTTCAATAGAACTTAAATAATAAAATAACAATGTGTTTACAGCCACTTTTGTGTATTCGTCAATAGAACGTTAAATGTAAAGTAACAATGTGTGTTACAGAGACATCAGACCTGTCGACTTACTGAATTTATCTAGTGCAAGTTTATAGTCAATTATGTCAGTAGGAACAAAAGGTTAAGAGGAAAAAATGATTTAAATATATCTATATATATATATAGCAATATGTGTCTATATCATGAATATATGACAAAGGAGGAAATGTTTTATGAATTCTTCCCCCAGGGAGCGGGTATAGAGAGAGAACAGGTGTTCAGCATAGAGAGAGAACAGCTGGAGTGTAGAGCCAGTACAGCAGGTCAGCTAGTGCAGGAAGGACAGCAGAGTTATAACATTGTGTAGAGGCAGAGATGAGGACAAGGAGAATTAGCTACAGAGGAGAGAGAAGCAGCAGAGTTAAGTGAAGGACCTGGACTACTGCTCCCTATGAGGGTGCTAAGTGATGGGAACAGAGTACCCTGGACTGTTTAGCCTGACAATTTATTCCCAGGTTAAGAGGAAGTCGGTCATTTAGAAAGAGGCAGAGCTTTGGAAGCATCTACAGTTTGTACTTAATCGTTATCAGCGCTATAAATTTAACAAGTATATAGTTTACATATATAGGAGAATATATAGCGTATGGGTGCTAGACGTGGATTCAGACTTGCGGCAGCAATGTATGAAGGCAGCATTACAACAATGATGCAACGAAAAGTTTTAGAAATTCTTTTTTGTGCTATAGGTTTAAAGCAGACGCCCTTCAAACTGTCGTCAATGCTAATGTCTTTATCTAGTACATATACATCAGAAAACTTGCGTCACTCATTTTCAATCACATCACTCATATAGAGGTTAATTGATGTGGTAAACTTACTTTCCATCTTTCAGTTTCACGTAAGGGTGTGCATCACTCTTATATGCATTATTATCTGTGAAGTGTACTTCATCAGCAGAAGAAATCCGTTCCTTACAATCCCTTAAATACCCTCATCTCATTCACTGTGGTAATCATCAATTTTTTAATCAACAAATGCGGCTGTCCATTTTTTACTGTTCATCTATGGATGGGCTGGTCTGTCAAACACATTTCTTAGCGACTGCTGCCAGCGAAAATATTATAGTCTGTTTATTTATTTAGTGTACCACGTCGAAAAGAGGTGTTAAACTTTGCAAATGTGCATATATAGCCCCCTGCACACTATTCTAACGAGAGTGGCAAATCTGCACTCGCTTGCGCTCACTTGGAAATCGAGGGATAAGCAGCTGGGTGGTTAATGAGAAATGAGTTCATTAAAAACCTCATTGGCTCAATTTCAAAGCATTAACGGATTGATTTTATTAGAAAAAGTCATATGAAAATAATTTGCTACGAAAGCTGTCATTACTATATCGCAAGTTTGATATAATAACACTGGTTTTTGAAAATACCCCCATTGTATCTTACAATTGTTTAGCATTTAGTCCATAAACACTGTCTCAGTAGCTTTCAACCTTCAGACTCCACCCAGGAGACCCTCTCACACACACACAGACACACACACACACACACAAACAATATTATAATGTCTTCCTCATTAAGAGCAACCTGCAGTACTATCAACCTGCCACCTTCTGCTTCATTTCCTGTTCCTGTGCACGACAAGCACTAACAGTTAAACCTTTCTATCATAGAGCTTCTCCACAATATACTCCCTTAGCACAGAGAGCTCAAGAATGATTAGTGCCTGCTGCTCCTCTGATTAGATTACTCCATCTGGACAGGGTTGACTCTGCAATGAGAGCAGGCAACTGGCACACTCCTTGCCAATTGCTGGTTGGCTGCCATATCCTGTCCTAAGTTCTCTTTTTAACAGAATTGACTTTACTTTTGAAGCAGTTGCAGATGTATTCCTCTATTACCACAAAATATGATTTGATTTAGGTCTGACTTGAGTGCTCCGACCACTCACGTAGTGTTATTGCAGGTGATCCAAAATGAACAATACATTGAAAGTTGGGTAACACTTTAGTGTGGGTATCCATTGTAAGTGGTTATAAACAATCTATAAACACATTATTAGCTATGTTTTTAACCAGTATAAAGTATGATTAGAAATAATAAGACTGTTAGAATACCCATTTGTCCTTTCTTATTTGTTTGCTATAACACTTTACAAAAATGTTTTAATATAGATTCTAACAGTATTTATACTGTAATGTATAACATGTAATTTACCCACTAATAACAATATTTTGTGAAAATGTCAATTTATAAAGATATTATAAAGTGTATTATAAGACATGTTAATTACATATATTATAAGTATCCTATTATGTAGGTTATTGAATGTTTTATAAGATTACTTTATTACAACTTATCTATAAATATATGAATCACCACAAGATCCTTTTATTCAATATTTTAAAGCATGCCACAATGCTCTTTGGTTCCCTGCCTTTATATATAATTTGTTCCCATAGCTGCCAATCTGAAAAGGGTGCTTTTTAAAAATAATTATTGATTGATGATATCTATGAAAAAATATAACCTTATTTATCCCATTTTCATACTACTTTTTCTGATTCAGTGTCTGTCAATGTAAATTAAATATTGCCATTAACAATAATTGCATTTATCAGAACATAGTCTTAGAATGACAATGACACGTTTCAATAACCCTTAGAACATGTGCCACGGCAAGAAGCATGTTCACTTTATTATACAACAGAAAGCTTTCCACTGCTAGTATTTTAAGTTATTTTCCAATTAACCATCTAGCCTCGCTAATATCACTCAAATTCTGAATCACACATTTACAGATTCTCCATAATGTACCTTCTGTTGTGATCTTAAATGTTTATGAACACCCTTGAAGCTGTTTGTTTAGCCTTCACCACACTGGTGACATTCACCCTCTCTGTTGTCATTAAAAACCTCTTTGGTGAAATATTTTCCAATTAGCCTTTAATTACACAGTCTTTATAAGATACAACATGCAACCCTTAAACTAAAGTGATGGCCAATTCCAATCTATAACACAATTATATAAAGTATACTTTTTATAACTTATCAATAAACCATTTTCAACCCCAAATCTAAAGTAATGTATACCTTCATAATTATGATAACGGCAAGTGTAACATGTTTTACAATGAAGTGCAGAGATGCACGCAAAGTGCTCATGGAATTAAATATTTAAACTATTGTCTGTGTAAACTTTCAGTTTTTTGTTTTTGTAACTGTACAGATCTTTCATTGCCCATTGTTTTCTTTTTTAGCTTTACTGTCACAATGTATTAATTACATTTAAGAAAGAAAGACAACCTGAATGTTTTTCTTTTTTTCTTTTTTTATTCAGCATTCCTGATATACGTTATATACATTTCTAGTTATGTTACGGGTTGGAATTGTGCATCACTTTAGTTTATGGTTGCAAAATATGTTATTAATATCTTAGAAATTGTTAAACAGTACTTTAATAGGGAACTGATTGCATTTCTGATGTATTTTACATACGTTTATAATTATGTTATAGATAGGCTTGCTACTATTCGATTTGTATTTTTTTGCAAAATCAACGATTAATATTAATGTTTATTTCTTAAAGAAATTACCTTTTCTATCGATCTTTGTTTTTCAATTCAAGCAGAACACTTTTATGCCATTCAGTGCGTTTACATGGCACTTCAAATCCTGTTCAAATCCAATTACAGTGTAATCAGATTTGGAAATCCTGCCATTTAAACTCTGCAATCAGACTTGGGAATCAGATTCCTCTCCACAATCCCATTCAAGGAAATTGGATCTGTGGACAAGGGTTGCTCGATTTAAATCCTTTTCAAATCCGATCTCGCTGCTTTGTAAATGCGGTTATCAGATTACAAAACTATTTTGGCAGTGCGCAGGTGTGCTAAAAATCAGAGAGCAGTCCTGCACAAGAGTGGTTGTGTGTGTTTGGGTTGAGCATGATGTCTCGTCAGAAGGAAACAGTTTACGACTGGAGTCACGAGGAAACTGTTTTTTTTTTTAATAAAATGTCTCAACGAATTAAATGGGATGAGGTCTCTGACACAAAGGTGTATATCCTTTGGGCTCATAAATGGCTTTACCATTTTGCAGAGCTTTTCAAATGACACTCATGTCATACATAAATTCTCCGACCTGCATCTATAAATTTCATAAGTACAGTTATGTACCACCAATCCCTGCTTCTTTTTTTGACCCATACAATATGACTGGGCTCCATGAAAGCAACAGTTGTATGTAACAGAATTTGGGTGTAGTCGTCAGTCTGGCCCTGTCTGTCTTGCTCTAGAGCATTGCAATGTTTGCATTAATGTTTAATTGCATCAACATCAAAGTTGAAATGCACATTAGGAAACAAGTGTAATCGACCTGCATCCTGACTGGAAAGAAGTTGTGAAATAAAGAGAAGAGAATAGCTGTCGCCTCAGAGGCTTGACTGGTGGCTCTGCGTCTGCAGTTTCTAAAAATGTCATCAGCAGCATGTAACCCTTATCAGGTAAGAAAATTAATCAAGAAAACACTTTTTTTTAAATAAATGTTTTTATGTATACAAACAAATATAACAACAAGATGCCGTATCTCTAAATCCATCAATTTATAAGTAGGGAAATCTGATTAGATCAACGCCATCTATACCGATATCGCTTATCCAATTGCCATATAAACTCTGTTCCAATTGCGAAATCTGTAGAATTAGACTACAGAGAAATCAGATTACTTCATGCCATGTAAATATTTAGAGAAACCCCTTTATCATATTCGACATGGAAAAAAAAAGCTTGGTTACCAACATTTTAATTGAAATAACGTTTGGCCATAGCAGAGCTATACAGAGCTATACCTTGTAAAGCTAAAGTTCTTACACAAATTTAAAAAAAAAAGTCTCAAATAAACCGTAGAAAACACAGCATATGAAGTGTATTACACAGACTATTATAGCATACATTTACAAGTAAAAATAATATGCACAGAACAAAATATTAGCTAGTTGAACAGCACTAACCTGCACTTTTCTGAGCTCCGCCCTTCTCCTGCTTCAGCACAGCTGGACGCACTGGAGGCAAGGCAGACCACAGGAGTGTATATCTGCAGGCTCAGTGACTTCAGCAGTTAATCAGTGTATTGTGCACAATACTCATTAAGTGTTTTCCTCTTGCTCCCCATTTTCAAATCAAACTAGTAACTGTCATTGTATATACCTGATAGCAAAAGTTTACCTACACCATAATCTGTGAATTGAATGACATGCACTGTAGCTGGCAAATGAAAGGGCACAGTCAGTCTTGATGATTGACAGTCATTTAAATGAGTGAGAGCATTCTAGCGCTGCTTCAGCCAATGAGATCTGTCAAGGCAGGATGAAATTACTGACGGTGAAACTACACTAGCCTATTAATGAACCACTGAGTTGACTGACAGCAACCCCTAGCCATTCAGAGCGGAACAGAGACGGGGCAGACAGCAAGTATAAAAACTACACAGACTAGAGTTGATTTTTTAAATTATAATTTTTGGTAAGACAAAAAAAAATAGCGAGTGGTTTTGCCAATGTTTATCCTATATAAATTATATATATAATGGTAGGGAACCAAAGTACATTGTGGCATGATTTAAAATAGTGAATGAAAGGTTCTTGGGGTTTTAATATATTTATATATAGTTGTAATAAAGTAATCTTATAAAACATTCAATAACCTACATAATAGGATACTTATAATATACTTTATAATGGCTTTATAAATTGACCATTATATGTCATTTATAACCCTCTACTTTTAGGAGAAGCAGGAGCATGTATTTCAGTTCACGAACCACGTGGTTGCATAAAATGTCTTATGGCATTTATTGAAGTGGTATTTGTCCATGTCCCACCAAGAGGTAAAGGGAAATTGTTTCTAACATATGGGGCATAACAACAAAACAGTTAGTCATAAGCTTTCCAATGCCATATGTCAATGTAAATATTTCTCATTGTGTAGCATATCTCTACAGAACATGAAAATGTATAACAAACTAAACAGCTAGCATACTAAGAACATCACTAAAGATATGTGGACAGGTTAGGAATTTGGCTAATCCAGTAAACTGGGTTTCTTAACCCAGTTTAGCCAGTCCCCTTATAATAAATGGCCTTTCTACAGCTGAAAAAGGAATATTTTTGCCATAGTAATTTACTTATTTGAATATGGAAAAAAAAATCTCGGTACTAGTGGGAATGTAGCACACGCCAATCTACAAGATTGTAAATAGCAAAATGTCAGGTTATTCCTTACATTAACCTTTCTGGATTCAAAGATAAGTGCCATCAGTGACATTCTGAAAAAAAAAAACAGAATGGTGTTTCAAACTATAACAAAACCAAATAGACAACATAGTTACCATTTGAATTATGAGCACTGAAGAAAAACCGGAGTACTATACATAGATGTTAGAGGTTTTCTAAAGGCTGTAGAAAGAAAGACACAGGTGAGTTATTAATTTACTCTATGGTTCTAAACTAATCTGGGTGCCATGTACACTTTTTATTTCTAACATGGCCCCTAAATAAGTTTCTTAACGTTTGTTGTAAACAAATGAGAAAAAAAATAGATAAAAATGGTGGGGTTTTCATGCAGTTTAGAAACTCCAGATTATCTCTAATTGTCCTGAGAATGTGATGTTGTGCACACATATCACATACATTCCTCACAGTATAACAATTGCGCAGCCAAAACATGGTACGACTATAAAGGGGAGGGTAAATCGCCTTCTCATGCCAAACAGCCTCGCAGATTGACCAACAACTAATCTCCATTTGTGACCCCTGGTCCTTGCTTCTTTTTTGAGGAGTAAAAAGTCCCGTGGGTCGAAATTGTCAATACCTTTTAGAATTTTGAATGATTGAATCAGATTGCTGCGTAGTCTTTTTTGTTCAAGACTGAATAGATTCAGTTCTATTAGTCTGTCTGCATATGACATGCCTTTTAAACACGGAATAACTCTGTTATAGGAACAGGTTGACATGTGGGACATGTTGTCTATATCCTCCTTTGTAAAAAATTGTGAAAAGTAATCATTTAGTATATTTGCAATTTTTTTCTCTTTGTCTACGATTTTGCCATTTGTATCTCTTAGACATTTGACCACCTCTTTGAGTTTCCTCTTGCTGTTATAATATTGGAAAAAAACTTTGGGGAATTGTTTTTTTTTTCTTCTAGGTTTAACACCTGGGCTTCAAGACTGTTTCTGATGTATAGCGCTAATCCTCCGCATCTTCTGTCCTGCCTGTCTTTCCTATACAGTGTATACCCACTAATATTATATTCGTCTCCATCACTCTCGGATAACCAAGTTTATGTAACACCTATCACACCATAGGTATTTGTCAGTGCATAGCTTCAAGTTCTAATATTTTGTTTTGGAGACTTCTAGCATTTAGATAAATACATTTAATGGCTATCTTACCTGAGTTTTTGCCCTTGTTTTGATGTAGTCTCCCAACTGTTGTTTTGTTGATTTCTCCCCCCTTCCTTTCTAGTTTAAATGCTTCTGAACCTTCTCGAGGATCCTTTCACTGAGTAGATTGGTTCCCTTTTTATTTAAGTGCACCCCGTCCCACCTATACAGATAGTCCTTGTTGTAGAATGTGGACCAGTGTTCAAGGAAGTTCCTGTGTGCAACACGATTTCAGCAATGCATTAATCTTATTTATTTCAGGCTGTCCATATGTTTCTTTGCAAGGTGCCGGCAGAATCCCAGAAAATACCACAGTTTTGGTCTTGTCTTTTAATTTCCTTCCTAGATCTCTGAATTTGTTTTGCAGATTTTGGTCTGTTTTTTACAATATTGTTTGGATTGATGTGGACGACTACTAACGGGTTATCTCCTGCTCATTCTAGAAGCCTATCCACGTTCTCAGTGATGTGCATGGCAAAGGCTCCTGGAGTAAGGGGGAGTCCAGACTGTGCACTGAACTTGCTGTGTTTCTCAATATGGAGTCCCCAACAATCATTTCCCTTCTTTTTGCTGCCTGGCCAGCACTGTTTATAGGGTCCTGTATGTTGTTCCTTTCATTCTCTTGATGATAATAATAATAATCTTTATATAGCACCTTTCATAGTGGACCACCATCACAAAGTGCTTTACAAGATATTAGACTAGGGTGTGTGAACTATGCATCAGCTGTAATAAAACAATGTCTCACCTGAAAGACGGAGCACAAGGGGGGTCACACAATGAGTCAGTGGCTGAGTTGGGATTTGAACTGGGGACCTCTTAGTTACAAGCCCGTTTCTTAAACCACTGGACCACGCAGCCTTGATGTAGGTTTTGATCATCTAGGTTTTGAAGTCGCTCAAATTTTTTGCTGTTTTGATTTCTGGTGGATTTCTGGTGGTTTCTACTATAACTAATAGCTGAAATACAGTTGCTTGCGAAAGTATTGACCCCCTTGGCATTTTTCCTATTTTGTTGTCTTACAACCTGGAATTAAAATTGATTTTTTGGGGGTTTGTATCATTTGATTTACACAACATGCCTACCACTCTGAAGATGCAAAATATTTTTTATTGTGAAACAAACAAGAAATAAGACAAAAAAACAGAAAACTTGAGCGTGCATAAGTATTCACCCCTACAAAGTCAATACTTTGTAGAGCCACCTTTTGCAGGAATTACAGCTGAAAGTCTCTTGGGGTTGTCACATCTAGCCACTGGGATTTTTGCCCATTTTTCAGGGCCAAACTGCTCCAGCTCCTTCAAGTTGGATGGGTTCCGCTGGTGTACAGCAATCTTTAGTGATACCACAGATTCACAATTGGATTGAGGTCTGGGCTTTGACTAGGCCATTCCAAGACATTTAAATGTTTCCCCTTAAACCACTCGAGTGTTGCTTTAGCAGTATGCTTAGGGTCATTGTCCTGCTGGAAGGTGAACCTCCGTCCCAGTCACAAATCTCTGGAAGACTAAAACAGGTTTCCCTCAAGAATTTCCCTGTATTCAGCACCATCCATCATTCATTCAATTCTGACCAGTTTCCCAGTCCCTGCCGATGAAAAACATCCCCACAGCATGATGCTGCCACCACCATGCTTCACTGTGGGGATGGTGTTCTCGGGGTGATGAGAGGTGTTGGGTTTGCGCCAGACATAACGTTTTCCTTGATGGCCAAAAAGCTCAATTTTAGTCTCATCTGACCAGAGTACCTTCTTCCATATGTTTGGGGAGTCTCCCACATGCCTTTTTGCGAACACCAAACGTGTTTGCTTATTTTTTTCTTTAAGCAATGGCTTTTTTCTGGCCACTCTTCCGTAAAGCCCAGCTCTGTGGAGTGTACGGCTTAAAGTGGTCCTATGGACAGATACTCCAATCTCCTCTGTGGAGCTTTGCAGCTCCTTCAGGGTTATCTTTGGTCTCTTTTTTGCCTCTCTGATTAATGCCCTCCTTGTCTGGTCCGTGAGTTTTGGTGGGCAGCCCTCTCTTGCCAGGTTTGTTGTGGTGCCATATTCTTTCCATTTTTTAATAATGGCTTTAATGGTGCTCCGTGGGATGTTAAAAGTGTCAAGTGTAAAATGTCAAAGTATTGGATATTTTTTTATAACCCAACCCTGATCTGTACTTCTCCACAACTTTGTCCCTGACCTGTTTGGAGAGCTCCTTGGTCTTCATGGTGCCGCTTGCTTGGTGGTGCAGGCTCTGGGGCCTTTCAGAACAGGAGTATATGTATATATATATATATATATATATATATAATATATATATATATATATATATATATATATATATATACACTGAGATCATGTGACACTTAGATTGCACACAGGTGGACTTTAACTAATTATGTGACTTCTGAAGGTAATTGGTTGCACCAGATCTTATTTAGAGGCTTAATAGCAAAGGGGGTGAATACATATGCACGCACCACTTTTCCGTTATTTATTTTTTAGAATTTTTTGAAACAAGTTATTTTTTTCATTTCACTTCACCAATTTGGACTATTTTGTGTATCCATTTTAATTCCAGGTTGTAAGGCAACAAAATATGAAAAATTCCAAAGGGGGTCAATACTTTCGCAGCCCACTGTAACTGAGTTTTGCTAAAGGTAGTGCTGGCAAGCTTCTTTGACCAAATAGGAAAAAATAAGAATAAAGAAACAAGGGTTTCATTCAGTTTTTTTTTTTTTTTTTTTTTTTTTTTTTTTTATAATGTGGCACCATTTATTCAAAGTTTCAAATTATTGCCATTTGACTCAAAATTATAGTGCTATATAGTTTTGTTATTTTATAAGCAAGGTTATAAAAATACTGAAGCTACTACAATTTTACATGCAGCCCTTTGCAATAAAAAATAAATAAATACATAACGAAGCCCTTTGCAAAGCACAGAAGTATATATTTTTTCATCATTACACTTTTGTTATCCTCATGTTTGGCCATTGCTTTAAGCCTAGACTTTTCTGTCACTTAGCATTAAGATGCATTTTATTGTACACTAGCCTTAAGTACTGTAGCATCTATCGTGGGTACCTACTAAGGAAAAAAAGAGTCACGTTTGTACCCCAAAATTTAATAAATTAGCATAGATGTATTATTGCTGCAGCTTACCGACAACAAAAGGCTTGAGTGACCATCTAGAGTTGAAGTACAATCTCAAATCTCATTGATTGAGCAAGATTCCTTTTAGAAGAACAAATACATGAAGTGCAACAAAACCCTGATTGTGAAATGAAATATAAATGATTACAATTACATGTTCTACGTACTTACCTTTCAGAACAAAGTGTTTGTGTGATGTGTATGAGCGCTGTTAACATAACAATAACAAAATTGTTTTTGTCTCAAAATCACATGATGTACACGAGTTTGAATTTAACAAACTATTATGCTGTTTTCCCTCAATACAGTATCATCTTTTAGTAAATGATCTAAAGCAAATTGAAACATACATTATTTTGTGGGTGATGGGAATATAGGGTTGGCAGGGAGGGGGTTAAAATCCTCCCTGCCATAAAACATGTGAGAATGTGGCTGGAGCCTTAATTGAATGATTAATGGTTAATTAGGCTCCAGCCACATGGTATTTGAGGAGAAAACACTTTTGTTTGGGGGTTGGTGTGCAGATAAGTTCGGAACTGTGTGTATACTATGTTTGGAAGTCTGTAGTTTATTGTTCCTGTTTTTGGTTATTAAAAGTGCGCAACAGCACTTAAACTGCAGCTATTCCTGTCTCTGAGTATCATTCCTGACATTATCCTGTTGCAGTGGTTATGTCACTTTTTGACATTGAAAAATACATTTAATCTCACATATACAGTAGGAAGAAACCCCCAAGACAGCAAAGGGGCAAACCTGTATTCAATGCAATATTTATTGAAAAAATACATCTTATCTAGAAATTTGAGTGAATTTCATTTTTGACAGAGATTTTTTTCCTCATAGCTAAAGAATATAAAACTTACAATGCTATAATATTTAAATGATGATAAAATAAGTAAATAAACAATTGTTTATTAGCACACAATAGCAATAAGGCCCTTGACCATGAAAGAATATGACTGAGCAAAACCAGTCCATAATCCTTGGTATAATATAATAATATTATGGGTTCATAGTTGAATCATTGATAGAACAAAAGGCTAAACCCGACACTGACCTCTAAGTTTAATGCATTCATCTCACAAGGTTTCCCATGGGTCTCTTCATATCTGCCGCAGACAGTAGTTCACAGAAGTTTGTCATGATACACAGGCCTGAGCCTCTTTCTTTCTGAGGTATGGTATGGCATCACTGCAGTGTAATCTCTTGGGTTTCTACTGTCAAAATCCCAGCCACTCAAGCCAGCTTGTAACAGGGAGATGTTACTTACATGGGTCATCACTGAATAACACTGAATCAGACACAGAGCAGTGGGTGCTGACATGCCGCACATGCATGCAGATTTAATAACAACACAGGCCTGGCGCTAGGGCTCTAAGTGTAAAACATGGCAGACATGTACTACTTTCAAAAACAAGAAAGGGTTTTCAATGTTAACGTCTACAATCTATCACTTTGGAGGATGTACTTTAATTGGTAAAGTGTTGGCAGAGGACGTTTGTTTTTCAGTGGACAATTAGCGTTACAATACTCGGAAAAACAGTTAAATTATACTAATGAAATAAACATGGACTAAAAGGGTTATATTATTGTTAGTTTGGGTGCCTAAGGTTTCATAATGGGGGACAAATGGTTTCCTGAAATTATTTTTAATAGTGTTTCCTGACCCATGTGGAAAAATCCATACAAATCTTTGAGAACCAAAAACAATCACAACTAACCACAATTCCCATTGTAGGAAAGTGTCATGGGTCAACTTATTATCTTGAATGAAGTTATTGCTGCACTTTAAAAGCAAAATCCAAACAAAGAAACTAAACCAGGTGCGTAGACCTCCAAATGCAGGAAGTAATTAAAAGTGGCAAACGTTTCGGTCGCATCAGCACTGAATATGTTCATGTGACCGAAACGTTTGCGCTGAGAACTTTTTGCACTATATTATTTTTTTTGTCTGTTCTTCTATAAATAAAATAAATTTAGATTTTGTAGCATTTTTTTATTGTCTCTCTTCAAATAGCAGTGTGCAGACTATTTCCAACTTATCTACAATAAGCAGAGAAACTACCTCATCAATGAGTTGCAGGAAATCCATTTAAGTGGAGCAGAGACTCTAACAGAGTGCAATTTGAAGAATCATATACCATTCATCCCTCTTAATATTAAACCTTAGGGACCCAAAGTAACAATAACATAACAATTTGATCCCATGTGATCCATTTGGGCCATGTATATTAGCAACATCCACCTGACATTACTGAAAGGTTTTCTGAAATATTTTAGACATAATTATACGCTGGAGACCATGTCTCCTGTGCCAGAAATAGAACATTATTTATCAGATAACTTGACAAATAAATTAAATAAAAACAAACCTTATTGCTTCTGGGCCTGTGATTATGGTCTGGTAACCCAGAGCAATAGAGGATTACAAAATTGATCCTGATCTCCGGTCATGGCTTCATTTAAAATCAGAAAATGGATAGTAGATATCCTTTTACCTGATTGGTCAATGTCAGGTCCTTAATGTGGCACATACTTGATTTACATAAAAAAGTAACATATGATGAAATTTGTATTACCTAATGGTAGTCCTTTGTGAAGGTGTCCTCAACAAAACTTGCAGACTTACAGAGTGCTGTATAATGCCAAAACTTTTAAATAAAGTTCTTTGATGAAGGAAACTGTTCCATCGAATCTGCTGTTAATAAGAAACTGGCATTTGCATTGCAGATGGTAACTAGTGGATGACTATTGGATGAGGGAATATGGAAGAATCAGTTAAAGGAATTAATGGCTGGAGCAAATCAAAGTTAACACTTAGAGAAAGAGGATGCGTTAGCATTCGCGGTAACAAAACACAAGAAAAACACCAAGCAAAATCTTGCAGAACTAGAACAAGCCCTTTTCACCTGTTGTGCGCGTGCGTGTGCGTGTTTTCATTCAAACTCACTTTTCTATTTTCTAATAATTTACTTAATAAAAATAAAAGCATAAATTTTTTATTATTATTATTATTATTATTATTATTATTATTATTATTATTATTATTATTATTATTATTACTACTAGGAGTAGTTGTATGTAATAGCATTCATTCATTGATATTCAAACGAAACAGTAGTACAACACAGACTTTTATTTTTTTCCTGCCCTGGCTATTTTCGCCGGCTGTTTTCATGTTGCTTTCGGTGGTCCCTCCACTCCTGCGAAACTTCTCGCTGCCCATTTCGCGGATTGGAAATGGCTAGTTTTGGTTTCGTGATAAAGAAAATGCGATATGGAAACTAGCAATTTTATCGCATAAACACTCTTTTGCAAGAGCGATCAGGGTTTGGTTTGGGCCTATGACTGATGATATCAGAAAAATATCTGGGGCCATATTCACAAAGCTGACAGGTGTAAGACTGGTCATAAGTCATCCATTTCAGCTTAACGGAACTTTGGTCTTAACTAAGGTCTTAACGTTAAGACTACCCTGAAGGAGGCTTAAGTCCAGATCTGCAAATGAAACAACTTTTTTTTTTCTCTCCCATGGCTTGACAGGTGATAGTGTATGATTTATTTGATGATGATCCAGATGAGAAATGATTAAGAAGCCGATACCGTTTTAACAGACAGTCAATTGAAACCCTAACAAATATTTCACACACCGATATACCTCCATCAGCTAACGGAAGCAATGTAATTCCAGCTTTGTTGTGGGTGATTTTTTTTGGTATTACAGTATTAAATATGTTATTGCAATGTAGCTCATACCAGTAACATTATAGCTATAGTTAGGGTTGTAAATCTATGTTTAATTTATAACAAGCAGCACCCAAAGCACGGCTTGAGAGGAATGAAGACTTCATTAGCACAGGTAGAAACACACAAAGTAATACCAGCTCCATTGTAGTTTTGTGTTTGTTATCTGTAGCGTTTTTTTTTAAGCAAAAATGTATTTCAAGCTTTCCACAGCTATAAAACAAATCTACAACCTGTGTTCCTTTTTTGTGTGTCCTACTACTGTTTCTTCACCTGTTTTCCCCTCTGCCTGGTTACTCCATTATTATCAGAAACTATATCCTAAATCTAAAAATGCTTGCATCTCATTAAAAACCAAGAACATCTTTCTTAAAGGGATACACGCAAATGGAAAGATAGACATATAAACAAATACAACAGGTCAGTTTAAAATTAAAACAATATTTTTTTTTTTTTATAGAAAATTACGAAATTCTATAATAAAATATATACATTTGACATTATTTATATTTACACGACATAATGATTTTTCTTAAATCTCAGTGAAAAAGCTAAATTATCAATCTGTCCCTCAGGCAATGGGTTTCTCTTGAGTGGAAGACAGTGAAGACGTTACACGAGAACAGAAACGCTGGTCTAAATTAAGACCCCCCAGAAAATCATTTTGTGAAACAGACTTAAGACTCGGTCATAACATAAAAAAACGACTTGAGCCCTTTTTGTTGGGCTTAGATTTAAGTCAGCTTTGTGAATTCAACAAATGTGTGAATTATTCTGCTGAAGCTGTATCAGTCTCAGAATCAATCTACCATTTTCAGGCATGTCAAGAAATTAAAAACAGATTATAATTTTTTTACATTAGGAATAAGGTTTCAGAATTGAAGATTTGTTTTAGAACAAACTATTCCAGAATATTCAGCTATGTTGGATATTTCCCAATACATCAGATATAATATCCCTGTTCATTTATAGGTACACATTATCAACCTGGCTTTTTCCTAGCTCGGTGCTTTTTATGGGTGTTTCTGGTAAGTAATAGTATCTGTTTTGTATTATTTAAATCTTTGTTAAATAAATAAAAAAAAAATGTTATTAAATGAATCATGTCATTAAAAAAGTGAGTGTTTTTAGTTGTCAATTCAACTGACACTAAGGGTTCTTATTAGGGGACCACTAATAATCAATAGCATATTGAAACTGGAACTGATATAAGGTAAAATTACACAATTGGCTATTGCCAGTTTTTGTAGTTTTAGCTGATTAAGCCCTCAATTATTTACTATATGCTTTAACTTCTCACTGCATATAATGCAATGTTTGGTTTGACATGCTGTGACAGCTATCGAATGACGCTTGGTGTTAGATCTCCTTCCCGACCTGACAGGGTACTAGATAAAAGGAGCAGAGTACCCTGGACTAAAAGGCATGACATTTTATTCCCGTGGGTAGGTGGAAGTCAGCCAGCTAGAAAAGGGACTTAGCTATAGTACCCGAACTCAATGACCCGAACGGAAAACAACGTGGCATCTGTGGATTGGAGGAGTGGATGCGCACGTTAACCAAGGGATCAAGAGAAAGGGTATAAAATAGGGGAGTAGCAAAGTAATCTGCTCCTTTGTAAATGGTTGGAGTTACCCTTAAAGCAATAAACGTATTGCTGAGAACTGTGAGTGTTTGTTTTGTGTTTGTAAAGTGTCGGCTGTAACTGTTATTTGTCTTTTTTGACAGTAACACGATCCGGAGCTGGAGTACAAGCCAGCATTAACCCAGACATCACTTTTATTTTATATACTGTATTGTCTTTGAATACTAATTGTGTCCTTTGTTTATGTTCTTACTGTACCAGAATTGTCAAAAGTAAAAGAAAAACCCTGTCACAGTTCAAACTCCTTAAAAATCGATAAAAATAAAATGTTCACAATAAAACATGTCTTTTTATCATTCTTCATCAAACCAGATTGTAACAATACTGAGCATCAGAGGTTTGATTCCTCTGAGATAGAATCCTCGGATGATACCAACCCTTAAGGAAGACTTCCTCACACAAATCCAATGAGATCTTGAGATAAGATTTCTTTACATTTCACTAAACCCTTTTCTATTGAAAGTGATATCAAAGATTGTTCATTTCTGCCACAGTAGAATCTCTCAACAAGGGGAACAGGAGCAAAAGCTGCCCGCTGAGATTTGACATGACAGCCATTCTTAGCGAGGTGCAACCCAGTCTACAAATGTCCATTTATAGAACATCTGACAATCTTAAACACACTGTAAAGGTTTTTTTTTTTTTTTTTTTTTTTTTTTTTTTTTTTTAATAATGTTCTTTGTAGTTCTGTCAAGGGATCTTTTTTTTTTCTTTTTTCCCTGAGACAAGAAAGATACCATACCACTTTTCTGCCCTCTTTAAGTCTCTTAACATCTTCGTGCAAAACCCTCTGCTCCCACTTCAGTAGAATAATTCATGGGAAAGTCATCAGAATAACTGAATTGCTATTTCTCTGATATGTTAAATAATGCAATGCATGGTCTTTTGCTTTTAAAGTACAGACTGTGCTATTCCCTGCCAGCTCAATACGAAAATCAAGACTGGTACAGAACAACTGACACCTGCTTTAACTTTCCCAAGTCTATCAAGCCTAGTTCCAAAAAACAAGCTTCCTATGAGCAAAAGAGTCATGTCACATCTATAGGTTAGTTAGATAAGTCTGAAAAAGATCACATCAATAGTGAATAACTATAATGAAAAGCTTGACATGAACAGACCCCTAGGGTCAGTTCATGAATCATGTCATTAATGTAACAACTCAAACAATGGCAAGTAAACTCTTTTCATTATAACACTTTTTATTAGAAATCAATCTTTCTATTAATTTTAATAGGCAGAAACATAGCAATTGGAGAATCTTGAACAATAAATGGTTTTTGCATTTTTTTTTTTTTAATTGTTAACATTACAAAAATACAAACATGCCTTCTGAAGTAAAAGAAGATGTAAACGTTCATGTTCATTTATTTATGCATTTTACATACGGTCACTACTACAGGAGTAATTTGATACACTAACCCTAATGCTATGGTTTTTAAAACAAAGGTGTCTACGTGTTTATTTTTCACCCTGTTCTCTTCTACCTAAGTATATGTGTTTGCATCTCCTGATAAAGTGAACAATGACCTGTCTATTTATATAGTTCAATTTTAAAATACAAAGATAAGGATTACATTTAAAATATAATGTATTGCTTAACCATTCTATTATGTTCAGAATAATGGTACATCTGTTATGTTTTGGGTCATATTGACCCGATGCAATTTCAAACTAATTTAAACAGCCTTAAATTGATTACATGTTTTTATTTGCAAGGGTTTCTCTTTTATGCTCTTTTAGTCCCAGAGCTGTGATAAAACTTGTTTGACTGCCAACCTGAGAGCTCTTCATTTTGGAATGTCTTTACCAGTGAGATGCTGTTGCAATACTGACAGAGAAAATTAGGCTCTGCATTGTAGATATATACTGTTTGTTTTTTTGTGTTTATAAATATCTCCAGACAGGTGCAGCCATTTTCAGAAATAATAATACACATATTATAATAATAAAATAACAAATTAAAGAAGTTTGTTTTATTCCTGCACACAAATCTACATAGATAAATGCCACGGGTCACAGTGACCCGAAACATCTTACTTGTATACATTACCTGTTCTAAAAAAAATAAACATCTCAAAGGTTCTGTTTTCTATGTATAAGTTCATGACCCCAACTTAAGGAAAATTCATAAAATATTATACAGAAAATGAAAAGTGAAAAATAGCATTTAAGCTAATTGGAAACTAGAGTCGGGTCAAATCGACCCGAAACCTAATAGGAGGGTTAAAATATGATTTTGTTTATCGTTTTCTATGAAGAGCACCACAGCGCTCCATTGTCATTGTCGTTGTCATTATCATAGTACATTGTTCACACCCCTGTTTACAGAGAACACACTTTTTTTCACTTTTGAAATATGTAAGCCTTATACATATCACAAGTGTATCTAGTTGTATCTACTCCTACAAAAAGTGGTCTCCTGGAAAGTAACTGTACTCAATATGAATTATATGGATATCACATTGAATCTTCAATAGATACATTCTGGACAAAAACCAAATACAAACGAATACTGTATTATTATTTTATTTTCTTGTTCAATGCCCTGTGCCAACTTGCATATTGTATCAATTTTCAAACGCCATTATGAATCTCTTGCTTCACTCTGCATACCCCCCCCCCCCCCCCCACTCCCCCCCCCCCCCACTCTTTGAAAACAAATGCTTCATGTGTTCACAGTTTTCTTTCATTAATTAGCTGACTGATGGGGCATAGTCATTGCCACAGTTCATTGAACAGCCTAATATCAAATTCTGTAGCTTTGTCACTTCATGTAAATGCTGCTTACTGCTTCAATGTATTGTTGTATACATCAACATTTCACGAATGAAAAAAAAAAAAGTCTTGGAATATCGAGCAATGGCCATAAACCTATTGAAATATATTATTTTATTCTGTCCCTAAATACCTTTTAATTACTTTGTTACCTTGCTTACTCATTTTCTCATAATAAAGCACAATTAATGATGATTACAACTTTGATCAAGATATTATGTGAGGTTAAGTGGCTATTCATTTTCTCACATTTAGGAGGCAAGCAATAAAAAAAGGACTTGAAGAAAACCTAGTCAAAGTGTCCTAATACCTGCTAACTATATAGAAGTCTTACATGGGTGTGTTTCCCACACACTGCTAAAATGCATTTGGCACTCAGTATTACACAGAAAGTGGGATGGGAAGGCATCTGGAGCTATAATAATTATATACACCAACGCACAATCAAGACGAATACAAATGCAAAAAGAACCCCACATATTAAAGAGCAAGCAGTTTCATATTACTTCTTTTTTACTGCCCTCTTCTATTTAATGATGTTTGCAGTAGTGTTTTTTTGTGTTTAAAGTATCTGTTTAGTTCTAGCTGCCAGCCATAGAGGCCAGATCATTCAAAGCACCAGCACCATCTAGTAAACACCTGTGTATTGCCAGAAAAACGAGACTCAACTTCATTCCTAGGAGATGTTCACAAGATGGCACTGTTAACATAAACATACTGACGAATCTAGCCTGTTACATATGGCAATGGCAACTGCACTTTGATAAATGTAATAAATGGTTGATATTTTTGATAAAAGTGATTTGTCAAAGACAGCCCATGACAGTGTTCCTCATTTTAGAGCTCTCCGGGTGACAACCAAAGCCGAGCATCAGTCATATTGGATATAAATCTTAGCATTGCTAACAAAAGTCAATTCCACATTCCACAAACATGGCATACAGCTATGGGGATTTTCTAAATGTCACTGTTAATTGGATATCCTTTATTAGTGAGTGCTGTCAACTAACTTTGGGTAATTAAAAAAAATATATACATATATATTTTGTTGTTGCATTTAAATTTCCATTGATGCATAAACCTTAACACCTTATAAGAGAATGTGTTTTTTAAAACTGGTAACTAAAAATTGAAAATAATTATAAAATAATAGGGGAGTATAGACCTTTTAGCAGATGCAATCTTTATTTGTTCAACATTTGGAAAGGGAATTAGTCAACAGATCTGAGTATATGTACACTCTTAGGTAACAAAAATACAAGTCAATGTAAACAGCAACAGTGAAGAAAAGCTTTGAATCCAAATACACTTGATGAAACCAAAAGGCACAATAGTGCAAGGATAATTGCACACAGTAAATGAAATACCAAGACCACATTCATTGTGAGCTGAGGTAAGACGCCCGTGTTCGGTTGTCATCTCGTCACCTGTTCCTAACTAGAAGCCTAGTCATTCTGAAGAGCCATTCTGGCATTTCATGTCAGCTATTTATTTACTCTATATGTTACAGTAACAACTGAGGGTGTCCTGGAAAAACTTGATAAACCACTGAAAGTTCATTTTCCAGAAATGAGAGTTTTGTTACTAATATCCTTTGTGAATCCTGCTGAAAAGCTATTACTGTGAAATTTGGTGTTTTAATATGTAGTTCAAGGTGCCAAATCAGGAACTTCATAACTTCAATCAATTAAGAAATTTGGTAAACATGTTTTTCCATATTCAAATAAACTGTTATTTGGGGACTGTCAAACAATTAATTTTTAATCCAGCCAACATGGTCTACAAAAATATTAAGTTGTGCTTCTTAAAATTGGAACAATAACATTTAAGAAATGTTTTCTTTATTCTTTTTTTTTTTTAAAGAACAATCTAACAAACAACAGAACTGCGAATGTTGTTTTTAAGATTATGCTGTCAGGTTTAAAATTAGAACCATGACATTTTAAAAGTTTTGATTTCTTTACAAAAATGTAAACATGCCCATAGAACTGTAAAAGGATATCATAAAATGAGTTTTTTCTCTTTAACCTGGTTTGCTGCTTTAAACCAGCACTACACTTTTTAAAAGATTATTTTCTGTTTGTTTTGACCACTGTGCCATTTTGTTTTTGTAGAGTGTTTTTGTTTCTGTTTTGTACAAACCTTTTATTTACAATAAATACGCTCAGCAGTGCATCATCGCAGATCTGTGTCACTCTTCCTGGCCTGACGTCATTACAAGTCATCCTATTCACAGCCTGTTAAACAATTTCAATTTGCCCATGGAGTAGATAGGAAGCAGAAAGGGGTGAGACATGCAGGAGACACAGAAAATGTTGGAAGAAAGGAATCAAAGGAGCAGCCAGCTGTAAACACAGCAGCTGATTTATACAGTGGATGAAGGCAACCACAGACATTTTGCAACTAGTAAAAGGGAAGTACTTTTTGAATTATTATTGTTACGAGAGGAATCCTGTTTTCTATTGCTTGACTGTGGGGTTCACAATGAAATTAGATATCCATACTGAGGGGAGTGAGGTGGTATTTTGTGCTGCTGTTGTGACTATTATCTTTTATGGATGGAGTGTTGCTTAATCCATCCCACAACATTGCTGTGCCGCAGAGATTACTGTGAGATCCTGAGGAGAGGAATCTGAGCTGAGATCATAGACGTGCGACCTTAGAGCCCTGCTGTGGAACTTACCCCTCATTCGCCCTCTTCACTCTGCCCAAAGTTAAGTACTGTGATCAGGGTCAGGACAGTGCAGGTAGCATGAATAGGCTGACCCTGGTAGTGGGACCAACTTTAAGTGCTTGACCTAGGATAGAGTGTGGTGGGTTGGGGGGAATGTGATGTTATTGTTTGGGTGGGGTAAAGAATCAGCGGGTACTCAGATGCACTTTTTGCTTTGTGTCTTTCCCTCAGCTAGTGCAGAAGAGGACAAGCAGCAGAGGTGTGGGAGGATTGTATGTGGGATCTAGCTTTGACCAGGAGAAAACTAGAGTAATCAGGATGTGGGTGGTACTAGTTGGAAGTTTGGTGAAGTGGAGAAAGCGTATTGTTTGGACAGGAGGGGTTCCATCTAGAAGACCATTGATCTGCCTGCTACATCACGTGACTATCCTATTGCTGCTATCATTGTGTCTCTCATACTACTGCTGCAGATCTACCAGCACAGGGAGAAGCAAGAAAGCAAGGCGGTCCTCTCCTCCGGCAATCTGGAAAAGATGGCAGCATTTATATTCACGGTCCCAGGTCGATACTTGATCTCAAATTGATAGTTGACTAGTGGGGCAACCTATCTCTGTTCTGTGGCCCCAAGCTTGGCATTTTCTAGATATTGATGGATTGTTGTTGATAAACACTACAAAGGGAACTACCCACTTAAGGGTGAACAGCTCGAGCTTAGATGAGCTGTAACTCTGGCCATTATGTTCAGTAGTATGCAAGCTCCAGCTGGCATATGTGATAACCCTTTCTGCCCCTAGTCCACCCAAGCTAGCATCGGTATACACTTTAAAAGGAAGGTAAAAATCTATGAAAGCCAATACAGTGTCCCAGGTATCAGACCTCTTACTGACATAGTTGACATTTAGCAGGCTGGAGATGAAACCATGGCTCCTCAAAAACGTATTATAAGTGCTGTATATGCATCTTGAAATCAGGTGAGTATACAATTATTATTTTTCACTTTGACATTATGGACCCAATAAACTGTGGCTAAGGGGCACTTTGGACTAGTTTCACTGGGAACGTATTCACGGTTCATATACGCAAAGGGACCTTGCTTTGTCTCACCACGGCCAACATCCAGGCCACTTACCAACCTTCCCATTTCTCTGTGTCTTCTATCAGTGCACAATACTGACACCACCCATGTCCACACAACCATCTTACTCTCTAGGGGCACCCACAAGACCTTTTGTTGAACAAGACGAGCGCTTCCCATCCTCCCATCTGGAGTATCGGGCATGGCTACCCTCCGTAATTCTGCAAAGGCCCATTCCCACTCTTGCCTAGCGATGGGGTGCACAGTGGTGGTAACAGTGGGCTTCTGATGTTGATTCCATTGAAAGATTCCATTCCAGCAGTCTGCAATCACATTCATGTCCAATATTCCTTTTTCAGCACCCAAACACTCCTTAACTAAA
The DNA here is from genome assembly GCF_017654505.1 of Polyodon spathula. Classification (NCBI taxonomy): domain Eukaryota; kingdom Metazoa; phylum Chordata; class Actinopteri; order Acipenseriformes; family Polyodontidae; genus Polyodon; species Polyodon spathula. The sequence continues at coordinate 87,101,854 of NC_054536.1, read as the reverse complement.
TCCTTAACTATAGTGACACCACGCTCTGGCATCTTCATCCCTCCAACCTTGAAATCCAATCCATACAGCCAAAACAGGGGATCTCCAATCCATTCACCTCTCTCAATGTCAGCCAATCAAGTTAAGTAGTATCCCTCATCTGGTGCCCTCCTAGCAGTTTCTGAAAGACTGACTAAATAAAGTTATTTGTGACCCAGTATCTCATAGGCAGGGGACGTTCTTTCCTCCAACTTCAACTTCTACTACAGGCATGGTGATTTGTGTCGTAGGCAGCCTGGGGGCACCTCCGCGCCACGTGCCCACTCTGGTTACTGGTATAGGTCTCCCTCGGTCACCCAACTGGTATCTGGGGGCTGGACGACATGGGGTCAATAGTGCCCTTCTTTACTGGTGACCAACAACGGGAATATTTGAGACCGAGAAAGGTAAGTGGGTACAAATCTTATCAATGACTGTCTGGGTCATGGTGGACATCTGCTCCTGGATCTTCTGAAAGTGTTCAGTCCTCACCTGTTGCTTCCAGGTTGGCACACAATCACTTTGCTAAATATTATTATAGTACTATGATTCACTGTTCCTTTCTTTTTCCTTGAACAAAATACTACCTCACCACCCTCAGTATGGATATTTAATTTCATCGTGAACCCCACAGTCAAGCAATAGAAAACAGGATTCCTCTTGTAACAATAATAATTAAAAAAGTACTTCCCTTTATTACTTGCAAAATGTCCGTGGTTGCCCGCATCCACTGTGTAAATCAGCTGCTGTGTTTATAACTGGTTGCTCCTTTGATCCCTTTCTCCCAACGTTTTCTCTGCGTCTCTCCTCTGTGTTTCTTTCCTGTGTTTGTTCTCCTGTGTGTCTCTTTTCTTTCTGCTTCCTATCCACTCCATTTATAAGCTGGGCGAAATTAAATTGCTTAACAGGCAATGATGTAATTAACCTGTGGTTAATGGTGTAAATCGGCTTCTTGGGAATCAAATGCAAGATATCCCATTACGTGCCAAAAAGAAAAGCCCCGTGTAAACTTAATCCAAGTATAATTATAATACTGTCCAGCATTCTAAACAACTAAAACAAATATAAAACCATAATATTACAGTTCAATAATTCAATTAATCAAACAATTAAGTACAATAAATTATTTAAACCGCTATTGATAGCATTTATTATAAAATATGTATGGAAAGGAGACAAATGTCCAAATTTCACAGAATAGAAACATCTAATGCTATATATTTATTTTTGTATGAATGTTAAAGTTATATATTTGAGGATGTTTGTATTATAAGATTGCATCTATGTTATTAAAATATAGTACATATATTTAGATTAAAAACAAGAAGCATTTCACTGGTAACACTTTATATTATACGTGCTTAATAAATGTGTTATATAGTGTTAATAAAGCATTATAGATAGACTTCATTATGTTTAAACATCCCAAAGAACAATAGTTGGCTAAAAACTGTCCCCTTTATAAAACTGTAATTCCATCTATGGCTACTGCATGGTTATAAACCATCTATAATGTTTATCAACACTATAACATAGTTATTAACCCTCCTATTCGGCCTCTATTTGACCCAACTCTAGTTTCCAATTAGCTTAAATGCTATTTTTCACTTTTCATTTTCTGTATAATATTTTATGACTTTTCCTAAGTTGGGGTCATGAACTTATACACAGAAAACAGAAACTTTGATATGTTTATTTATTTATTTTTTTTTAGAACAGGTCATGTATACAAATAAGATGTTTCGGGTCACTGTGACCCGTGGCATTTATCTATGTAGATTTGTGTGCAGGAATAAAACAAACTTCTTTAATTAGTTGTTTATTATTATTATTATTATTATTATTATTATTATTATTATTATTATTATTATTATTATTATTATTATTATCATCATCTCTGGAAATGGCTGCACCTGTCTGGAGATATTTATAAACAAAAAAACAAGCAATATATATCTACAAGGCAGAGCCTAATTTTCTCAGTCAGTATTGTAACAGCATCTCATTGGTAAAGACAATCCAAAATGAGGAGCTCCCAGGTTGGCAGTCAAACAGATTTTATCACAGCTCCTGGACTAAAAGAGCATAAAAGAGTAACACCTTTGCAAATAAAATCATTTAATCAATCTAAGGCTGTTTCAATTAGTTTGAAATTGCATCGGGTCAATATGGCCCAAAACATAACAGATGTACCTAAATTCTGAACATAATAGGATATATTTATAAAACATTTATAACATGTTAATAAGCAGCACCTTAATATAAAGTGTTATCATTTTACTTGACATATTGTTTTATAAATATGTATTATTATTATTATTATTATTATTATTATTATTATTATTATTATGGCTACAACATATAATAACTGTTGCTTTTACTAGTGAAGATCCTTTTATTCTTGACTGTGGTCAGAACCATTTATCTTGAAAATGCACATAAGTCAGCTTTGTTTTTGTTTTCTATTTTGTTTTTTTAATGAACCTGAATGTGTCTTTCTTTTATTTTCATGTGGCAGAATCATCCATTACCTGACAAATGCTTAAACTGCTGCTCAATTATAACAGAAAGTTACTGAGAAATATTTTTTAAGGAACCTATTGGAGTCTATTGGAAGGAGAGTGTTTTAAATGGTATTCTCAAAGTATCTAAAGCAATAGTGTTTATTACCAAGACTAAGAGCATCTTAAATATATATGCATTCCACAACAAGATCACATTTATTATCCACTGTAACAGATCTATGCGGTTTTTGGAGTGCTTTTCTGACCTTGAGGGACTTTGCTGCTGTATTGGGAACTTCAATACATCGCAAGAAAACTGACAGTCAGTGATTTGTTAGATCTTTCTGACAAGCACTGCAAGAAAATGGCACCAGAGAAGGTAAAAGGACAGGACCCAGTGGCTACATTTCTGCTTAAAATACAAAAATAAACAAACATATTCGAGAAAAGATAGACAATTCCACATCAAGGGATTTTATGTAAGTTTTGTCCAGGAAAAGCTGTACGTGTTTGAGACAAAATGCTTCTTGGTGGTACACCTCCCTCCCGACCTGTGAGGGTGTTGTGTAAAGGGAACAGAGTGCCCGGGATTGGATGGCCAGACAATTCATTCCCAGGGTTAGATGGAAGTCGGCCATCTAGAAAGGGGGCAGAGCTATGGTACACTAAATTATCGACTCGGAAGAGAAACGACGTGGCAGCCGTGCATTGGAGGAGCGGTTGCAATCATTAACCAAAGGGGTGTGATTGACAGTATATAAGGGGACGTAGTGAGTTGATCTGACCCCTATTGTAATTGTAAGTGTTTTCTTTGTTGTGTTGTGTCTAAAAACCCAGACAATACTGTACTTGTATCACAATTAACTGTATTAGCACCACAAGCACTATAACACTCATTGGAATTGTGATCGTGTTTGTGTTATTTCTGGGTGTTTAAATACTGCAACTATTTTGGGACTGAACCTGTGGATTAAACGAAGCAATACACCACGTTGTGTATTGCCTGTTATCATTTATTGTTTACTGTTGTCATCAGACTGTGGATTACAAATAAATGAACCATCATCTCACCAGTACTTTGTTGTTTGTCCTTGTCTTGAGCACTGCATCACCTCTACACCTGTGCAAACCACAATATTTCATAATGGGACTCTGACTTATGAACTAATCTTTTGTTGCTTCATGTCAAGCATGTGTGAGCCATATATAATGTCATAATATTTGTTTTCTTTTTTTTATATATCGCAAATTCCAACATAGTTTTTAAATGACTTTACTATGTTGATCTAATCCAAAGAAATTACATTTTAATCAAACACACTTCTCTGGGAATATGAGCTTGCTCCTGTACAAATCTAGAATATCTGGAGGGAAGAAAGATGTAGGGAAGTATTATTGCTTGCTTTTAATTATCTTTTTCTATCTGTAAAGTCTTCACATTTTAATTAGAAGCAATAATTAATTAAACTGATGTATATAAAGAAATGAAAAGTTAGTTAAAATTGTTCTGTGAATAACTGGTCATTTGGGTTGTTAGAAAAAAGGACAATGGTGAACTTGCTGTACCTATATGTTTAACAGCTAATGCTCAATCCATCTTATCATAGTATCCTGTTATTTCTATGATTCAATTTGTCGTTGTTAATTCCTAAAAGTAAATAAACATTTCTGCACTCCCATACAACCAGGGTCTCTCATATATTTTTCTCTAAAAGGTCTTCCTTTACCAACATATGGAATCAGACGAATCAGAGCACAGCCATATTCCAAAACAAGGCTGCAACATCAGGACGCTGAATTCTGGTTTGACCCATGCTAAATGTGAAAATGAATAAAACCTGCCTGTGGAGACAAGCCCTTCGTGCTCAATATTAACTGTTGTTTGTTTTAACATAGAGTATGTAATTCTAAAACAAATGCGATTGTTTTGTGTTCAGTGTTCTGTGGTAGTATAAATTGAACTAAAGCACTTTGTTTAATTTAATTGACCTGTATTTAATGAGATGTTAAGGCATAAATAAAAACCCTGTTTGTTGTGCTTGGTTCCATTCATTGCTTTGGCACTAATGCATATTATGACTTATTATTCTGAGAGGTGCTAACACTGCACTCTCAATTACATTTTGATTAACCAGCAAGTTTCAAATACAAGATACATTCAGCTGGTACATAGTTTTTATTTAGCTCAATATAACAAGGCCAGAAGATGGAAGCCCATTCCGTTTGCAGACCAGACAAATCTGGACAGCATTTCCCATTTAACAAACTCAAGACCTGGACACACATGACCGAAGAGAGCAGAACTGCAGAGATGATGTAAATCTCACAAGAAGCGATGTTCTCAGGTTCCTTATATAAAACTGATTTCAGCAATGGGGCATTTACATGACAATACAAAACTAATATCTGTGAAATTAAAGAACGACCAAGGTGGTCATTTTGACCGTTTATTTTTTACGACGTCTTTTACGACTTTTCCTAAATATTTGTCCCCTGACAAGAAAGAATTACGTAGCTGCAAAAATCAGCGAGATAAAATACTATCATACGTATTCCGACCAGGCGTGGTCAAATTGACCGATACATATAATAACAATTAAATGTTCCAGTATTATTTGTGTTTCTCAGTCGGGACTTACAGCTATACTGAAGTTTGAATATATCAGTCTACATTCCTCAAGTGAGCTGTCTGTTGACATTTCTATTGTTTCCATTTCTCATGCTGCCAGGCTGTCTGTCGACACTGGTTACTATAAGTTACACTTTTTTTCTAAGAAATTCAGTGTTAGCCCAATACACTTTGCAAATGGATCGCTGACAGAAAAGAGTGTTTGTAATTACTACAAATTTTACCAAGCAAGATTCTGATTCAGCAAAGATGGACAATGATGTAAGTGCACTGCATATTTTAAAATGCACAGGATCTGTGTGATTGGTGCCAGCACTTCAACTTTGTACACAAGTGTAAATGAAGCCCATTTTCTTCAAATGTTTATTTATTCATGTCATTTCAATTATAGTATGTCTGTATAAAAATTCATAGCTTTAGTTGTGCTTTGCTGTGTAGGCAATATAACCGTAGATCACTGAAAGAGAAGACGACCACAAACAATACTTTTAGGATATGCCTCCCACAGGTCAGGTCAGGTATTCACTGAGTATTTTATGTCAGAGCTGCTGATAGGCACCTCCAGGGAGTGATGTCCTCGGTCCTGCCTCCCGAGGGATCAAACAATCATTCCACGGAGTGCACTTCCTTTTCCATCGAACCCATGAGAGCGACCGTAACATCCGTAACCTAACATTCCTTTTCAATGAGAATCAGAGAGCTAGGAAGGAAATTAAAAGAGAAAACCAAAACTGTGGTATTTTCTGGTATACTACCGGCACCTTGAAAAGGACCATATGGACAGCTGGAAATAATTAATCAAAACGCATGGCTGAAGACGTGGTGCACACGGGAAGGCTTCACCTATCTTGATCATTGGACCACATTCTACAACGAGGACTATCTGTATAGACGGGATGGACTGCACTTAAATAACAAGGGAACCACTCTACTTGGAGAAAAGATCCTCGAGCAGGTTCAGAAGCATTTAAACTAGAAAGGAAGGGGGGAGAAATCAACAAAAAACAGAAGGGAGACCGCATCAAAACAAGAACAACAACTCAGGTAAGACAACCATTAAATGTATTTATCTAAATGCTAGAAGTATAAGAAACAAAATTCTAGAACTTGAAGCTACTGCACTAACAGGTAACTATGATGTGATAGGTGTTACAGAAACGTGGTTGTCTGAGAGTGATGGGGACGAATATAATATTTGTGGGTATACACTGTATAGGAAAGACAGGCAGGACAGAAGAGGAGGAGGGGTAGCGCTATACATAAGAAACAGTCTTGAAGCCCAGGTGTTAAACCTGGACAAAGAAAATAAAACCGAATCAATATGGGTCAGAATACCGGACAAAAATTCAAAGGGCATAATAATAGGAGCATGCTATAGACCGCCAGATTCAGACGGTGAGCACAATAATCTGTTATACAATGACATTAGAAATGTGTGTAGCAAAGGAGAAGCCATACTAATGGGGGATTTCAACTTCCCCCAAATAAAATGGGAAAACCCGGTGGGTAGCGCGAAGGATGAAATAGAAATGGTGGAAATGACAAATGACTGCTTCCTAACACAATTTGTCAAGGCACCGACTAGAAGGGAGGCATGCCTTGATTTAGTCTTTTCAAATAACGAAGATAGAATAACTAAAACAGAGGTCAGAGAACCACTGGCAAACTCAGACCACAACATGGTCTCATTTGAAGTGTTTTTTAAATCCCCAAAAGTAATGACTAAAGCTAAGGTTTACAATTTTAGAAAAGCAAACTATGAAGGTATGAAACAGAGACTAACAGAAGTAGATTGGAGTAAAATAGAGAAAATACCCACAGAAGAAGTATGGTTGTTCTTCAAAAATGTAGTACTAGAGGCGCAAAACAATTATATCCCTAAAGTAGACAAATCTAAATGTAAAACTAAATTGCCAAAATGGTTTAATAGATGAATTAAAAAAGATATTCAGTGAAAAAAGGATCTTTAAAGAGGATTAATAAAGGACCAAAAAGAAAGTACGCAGAAAGAGTACACAGAACTGCAAACACAAGTCAAAAAGGAAGTTAGAAAGGCCAAGAGAGAAATAGAAATGAACATTGCTAAGGGAGCTAAAACCAATTCCAAAATGTTTTCCAATATTACAACAGCAAGCGAACATTCAAAGAGGAGATTAAATGTTTAAGAGATACAAATGGCAAAATCGTAGATGAAGGAAAAAAAATAGCAAATATATTAAATGATTACTTTTCACAAGTTTTTACAAAGGAAGATACTGACAACATGCTCCACATGTCATCCAGTTCCTATCCAGTTTTAAATAACTTTAGCATAACTGAGGCAGAAGTGTTAAAGGGACTAGGAGCTCTTAAAATAAACAAATCCCCTGGGCTGGATGAGATCCTCCCAGTAGTACTCAAAGAAATGAAATAAGTTATTTACAAACCGCTAACCAAGATCATGCAGCAGTCTCTTGACACAGGGGTGGTACCGACAGACTGGAAAATTGCAAACGTAATACCGATCCACAAAAAGGGAAACAAAACTGAACCAGGTAACTACAGACCAGTAAGCCTGACTTCTATTATATGCAAACTTATGGAAACTATAATAAGATCCAAAATGGAAAATTACCTATATGGTAACAGGGTCCTGGGAGACAGTCAACATGGTTTTAGGAAAGGGAGATTGTGTCTAACTAACTTGCTTGATTTTTTTGAGGATGCAACATCGATAATGGATAATTGCAAAGCATATGACATGGTTTATTTAGATTTCCAGAAAGCTTTTGACAAAGTCCCGCACAAAAGATTAATTCTCAAACTGAACGCAGTTGGGATTCAAGGAAACACATGTACATGGATTAGGGAGTGGTTAACATGTAGAAAACAAAAAGTACTGATTAGAGGAAAAACCTCAGAATGGAGTGTGGTAACCAGCGGTGTACCACAGGGATCAGTATTAGGTCCTCTGCTATTCCTAATCTACATTAATGATTTAGATTCTGGTATAGTAAGCAAACTTGTTAAATTTGCAGACGACACAAAAGTAGGAGGAGTGGCAAACACTGTTGTAGCAGCAAAGGTCATTCAAAATGATCTAGACAAGATTCAGAACTGGGCAGACACATGGCAAATGACATTTAATAGAGAAAAGTGTAAGGTACTGCACGCAGGAAATAAAAATGTACATTATAAATATCATATGGGAGATACTGAAATTGGAGAAGGAATCTATGAAAAAGACCTAGGAGTTTTTGTTGACTCAGAAATGTCTTCATCTAGACAATGTGGGGAAGCTATAAAAAAGGCTAACAAGATGCTCAGATACATTGTGAAAAGTGTTGAATTTAAATCAAGGGAAGTAATGTTAAAACTGTACAATGCACTAGTAAGACCTCATCTTGAATATTGTGTTCAGTTCTGGTCACCTCGCTATAAAAAAGATATTGCTGCTCTAGAAAGAGTGCAAAGAAGAGCGACCAGAATTATTCCGGGCTTAAAAGGCATGTCATATGCAGACAGGCTAAAAGAATTGAATCTGTTCAGTCTTGAACAAAGAAGACTACGTGGCGACCTAATTCAAGCATTCAAAATTCTAAAAGGTATTGACAGTGTCGACCCAAGGGACTTTTTCAGCCTGAAAAAAGAAACAAGGACCAGGGGTCACAAATGGAGATTAGACAAAGGGGCATTCAGAACAGAAAATAGGAGGCACTTTTTTACACAGAGAATTGTGAGGGTCTGGAATCAACTCCCCAGTAATGTTGTTGAAGCTGACACCCTGGGATCCTTCAAGAAGCTGCTTGATGAGATTTTGGGATCAATAAGCTACTAACAACCAAACGAGCAAGATGGGCCGAATGGCCTCCTCTCGTTTGTAAACTTTATTATGTTCTTATGTTCTTATGTTCTTATGACCACCAACAGTACTTTTGGGAAAAGTATACCAAAGCCGTCACGAGGGAGCAAGAGCGGAGACAGCAGATGAGGGATGTCTCGAGACCTCAAGGACCCTTGTATCTAATGAAGGCATAGAGGGATAGTGACAGAGACAGAGTGATTACACTATGTAACACAATTTTTTTTTTCCTGGGTAGTAAGTGTTATTTCTTAATTGCTTATGCCTCAAAAGTATAGAAAATGGCTATTATTCCCCACGAACTTTGCTTTTGTGACCAGGACAGTGATATTTTGAAATTTACCTATTTCCAATGAGAAAACGGGCGAATTTGTGTCTTTTTGTTCACATAAAGTCAGAAAAACAACATATGAATCCAAATTAACATGTATTTATACTAAAGTAATACAAAGATGACTACAAAAGATTTAGAAGTGAGTAGTTTTTCGAGATTTACAATTATACTGTAAATACAGTATAATTGAAAATCTCGAAAAACTACTCACTAACATGAATAGCTAACACGATCCGGATCTGTCGCTACAGGCCAGCACTAAATCCGGACAACACTTCACAACTGTGCACAAATAAATTGAATTTCACTACAAGCACTTTAGCACTTACTCTAGACTTGTGATTGTATGTGTGTGTCTTTGTGTGCGTTCCACTGTGTTTATTCATTTTGAACTGTGTATTATTATTTCGGCACTGCAACCTGTTGTTATTGAACTGTGCAGTACATATCCTTGTGTATTGCCAACCCTCCATTTCTTTACTGTTTGTCATCAGACTTTGTATTATAAATAAATTACCATTTCACCAGTACTTTGTTGTTTATCCTTGTCTTGAGCATTGCATGACACCAGTGCATAGGTGACACCTTTACACCTATGCACTGCAAACCATTTTGCCACAGGGGTCTGCCACATTAAGTCGGTAGAACCTGGTGAAAGTATGCTGAGTACCCCAGCTGTGCATATGTCAGTCAATGAGGCTCCTCTAAAGAGGGCCCATGATGTAGCCACTTCTCTGGTAGACTGCGCGGCCACCCGCCCAGGTGGGGGTAAGCCGGCTTTAGTATATGCACACTGGGAAAATATGGATTTTGTGGTTGTTTTGCACAGCAACAATGTAATTGTTTTATACATTTAATTAGCGACATCTGCTTGTAATTAAGGCAGTGGATACAAGCAGGGCTGACATGTAAGGTTAAGGCCTGAAGTAATCCTGGGTGGTCAGACTTGCCAAGGTAGTGTGTATAACTTCTGTGTGTTGTGCGACTGTGTCAGGAGAGTGGCAAGTGCACAAAGGGAATGTCCAAACAATACTTTTAGTGCAAAAACTTCCATGGTTTATTAAACCCTTGAGTACTACAAGTAGTCACTGCTCCCTGGTCCCCAGGGAGTACAAACGTACCGGTACGTTCTGCCACTTTAAACTTGAATTACTGAGCCTACAAAACTCCTGATAACATGATATTGTAACACTAGGTTTCTGTAATACTTTTTATTGGTCCCTTGCACCCTCTGCCAGATATTGTCTGAATTACATATAATAAACCCAGTCACAAAATTGCCTTTCCCTATGACAGAATAAAAAATATATATTTATTTGTTTTATTTATTTATCATAAATATATTTTGTCAGTATTCATTACATAAACACAAACATATACCTTTCAGTTTGTTTGTACGCTGTCCGGCTGGGCATTTTAGAACGCACTACTCAATAATAAATACTAAATAATACATGCTCCACCCCTGGTATAGGGTTAGTTTCCACAGTGGGATTTCAGTCCCAAACACAAACAATCACTTCAATAACCAGTCTTCTGTGTACAAAACAAGGCTCTCCATTAGGGAAAAGTGATGAGTGTCCATGTTGTGCAGTCAGGGTAATGCTCAAGGGTTGGTACTGGCTCCGTGGCTGCAGCTCCTGGCTCTTAATCCTCCTCTGCAATACAAACAACATGTAAAACAAACAAACACAAACACAGGACTCCAGCTCAATTGTATCTCCAGCATAAGGGGCCTGTGACACAGAGCGAATGAATCCAAGTGAACAATCTCCCTCCCGACCTGTGAGGACACGGTATAATAGGAACAGTGTGAACTGGACTGGATGGTTTGACAGTTCATTCCAGGGTCAGTCGGAAGTTGGCCATCCAAAAAGGTGGTGAAGCCACAAGTCGTGATTACACTCGCTACCAAAGGGGACGTGACGGAAGGTATATCAGGGGATGTGGCTGAGCAACCTGTTCCTTTGTTATGGTTTACAGGCTAAAGGACGGAACGAGAAAAAGTAACCATGAGTATTTTATATTGTATCTGTCTTTCTATTAATTGTCACTCTTGTAATTCATAGAAGACTAAATCTAGGAGCTAAATTGCAAGCATCACCTCCGGACTACACTGCACTACTGTTTCACTGTTGCTGTATAAATCACCACTTACACAAGGAGCACTTACTGTTGGGATTCATGACTGTGTATAGTGTGTGTTATTATTATTTCGGGACTGAACTTAGTGGTTTTACTGACTTTACACATCGCTGTGTATAGTCAGTATTATTATTTAAAAGCAAATAATAAAACTTTTCACCTTTGAACTGTCGTTGGATTGTTATTACTGAGCACTGCATCACCTCTACACCCGTGCACTACAGACCAATTTGCCACAGGGCTGTACTCACCAGTAGTGGCTCCTGACTTTAATAAGTGGGGAGGCTGAAAAACCAAACAACGAATACTCACTGTCAACCATTTCATTTTTCTGTACTATGAGCAATTAAAAAGGCAGTTTTGTTTTGGTCCTCCCTGTTGAATAAGGTCCAATTCAGGCTTTGGACGACCTTTATTTTTTATTCTTATTTTTTCCTTAATTTAAAGGGAGGAAAATGACATAAAAATTAAAACAATCTACAACATACCCCTTTCCTTCTTCTTTCATGAAAGGGTGGCTGCTTGAATCACTGATGTGATTCATTATCTACAATGTACTGTATGGAAATTGAAATCTAAGCAAGTAGCCACACATGACCCATTACCTGCCTGGCAACAGATACATCAAGATTAAATCTAATTATGAGCAGTAGAGGCTAGCCGCAAACTTGCATCTTGTAACCAATACAAATACATTCAAACTTGACAGAGAGAGGGTGATTGCAGTTTGAAGTTTCGCTCATTTTGTGGCTACATTAGCCAGTAGCAATACAGTAGACCTTGGAAAGAATGACATAGGGTGAGCTTTTTTTTAACTTTTACAACATTAGACATAAGTTTAGCCTCTGTAGCTTCTTATCAAGTGCCGCCACTGATACTCACATAGCTGCATCACCTTTGTACTACCAAACTCGTCCCTATAATCAGCCCGGCACCCTGGTCAACACAATCGCTGCCTGCCCTGCAGCTGATCACAATGGAGTTGTTCAGAGCATTTGCAGCTATGTGCTTCCTCCAAAATGGCCGACTTCCGGTTTCCACATGCCGTCGAGTCAACCTGTCTATGGAGAAGCATACCACCAACTTTAAACAACACCTTTTCTGGTGGGGAGGGAGATTTAGAGCTCAAATTACATCTCTCTCTGTCACAGACCAGTAAACAGCAGTAAACAGTTTTAACTGTCTGGTACAGTTAAAAGACTAAGAAGTTTAGTTTAGCGTTCCCTGCACTGCCCTGTTTTATTTCCTACCTGTGGGTCTGGAGTGTTCATTTTTCAATAGAAGACAGTGTGTAAAGGTCCTGCAAGTGGCAAAGCTACCCCACTTTGGCACATGTCTTCCCAGCGACAGCGAGTGGGAGAAGTACAGGCGTGGAAAAGTGCAGAGCAGTTTCGAAGCAGTTGGAAAGCAGGTTGACGGCTGCAGAAGAAACTAAACTTAAAAAAAAAAAACCTCAACATGGTCTTCAAGCCAGTAATCTGTGACACCTGCTTAATGTGGGAAATCCGAGAAAACCCAGCGGAGCTAAACCAAGTGTGCGTAAAGTGTCGTGCGATCCAGGATTTGCATAAACTAGTAAGTATGCTAGAAATGGAGCTGGAAGAAGTGAGACAGCAACAGGATCTTGAGGAACTGGCACACCCACAATTCATGGAAGTCTGCATCACCCCTAACAGACTGAAAGCCACCAGGGAGATAGAAGGTCAGAACAGCTGGGTTCAGGTAGGCAGAAGCAGGGAAAAAAAGAAACTTCGTCAAACACAACCACCAGAAATCAAAACAACCAACAGATTTGAGTCACTTCAGAATTTTGATGAGCAGAACCAACAACAAGAGAATGAAAGGAACAACAAAAAGAAGGGAGGTCATGATTGTTGGGGACTCCATATTGAGAAACACAGCAAGTTCAATTCGCAGTTTGGACCCCCTTACTACAACAGTGTGCTGCCTTCCGGGAGCCTCGGTCAAGCACATCACTGAAAACGTGGACAGGCTCCTAGAACGAACAGGAGACGACCCGGTAGTAGTCGTCCACATCGGTACAAACAACATTGGAAGAGACAGACCAAAATCCCTGCAAAACAAATTCAGAGAGCTAGGAAGGAAATTAAAAGAGAAAACCAAAACTGTGGTATTTTCTGGTATACTACCCACACCTTGCAAAGGACCATATGGACAGCTGGAAATAATTAATCAAAACGAATGGCTGAAGACGTGGTGCACACGGGAAGGCTTCACCTATCTTGATCATTGGACCACATTCTACAACGAGGACTATCTGTATAGACGGGATGGACTGCATTTAAATAACAAGGGAACTAGTCTACTTGGAGAAAAGATCCTCGAGCAGGTTCGGAAGCATTTAAACTAGAAAGGAAGGGGGGAGAAATCAACAAAAAAACAGAAGGGAGACCGCATCAAAACAAGAACAACAACTCAGGTAAGACAACCATTAAATGTATTTATCTAAATGCTAGAAGTATCAGAAACAAAATTCTAGAACTTGAAGCTACTGCACTAACAGGTAACTATGATGTGATAGGTGTTACAGAAACGTGGTTGTCTGAGAGTGATGGGGACGAATATAATATTTGTGGGTATACACTGTATAGGAAAGACAGGCAGGACAGAAGAGGAGGAGGGGTAGCGCTATACATAAGAAACAGTCTTGAAGCCCAGGTGTTAAACCTGGACAAAGAAAATAAAACCGAATCAATATGGGTCAGAATAACAGACAAAAATTCAAAAGGCATAATAATAGGAGCATGCTATAGACCGCCAGATTCAGACGGTGAGCAAAATAATCTGTTATACAATGACATTAGAAATGTGTGTAGCAAAGGAGAAGCCATACTAATGGGGGATTTCAACTTCCCCCAAATAAAATGGGAAAACCCGGTGGGTAGCGCGAAGGATGAAATAGAAATGGTGGAAATGACAAATGACTGCTTCCTAACACAATTTGTCAAGGCACCGACTAGAGGGGAGGCATGCCTTGATTTAGTCTTTTCAAATAACGAAGATAGAATAACTAAAACAGAGGTCAGAGAACCACTGGCAAACTCAGACCACAACATGGTCTCATTTGAAGTGTTTTTTAAATCCCCAAAAGTAATGACTAAAGCTAAGGTTTACAATTTTAGAAAAGCAAACTATGAAGGTATGAAACAGAGACTAACAGAAGTAGATTGGAGTAAAATAGAGAAAACACCCACAGAAGAAGGATGGTTGTTCTTCAAAAATGTAGTACTAGAGGCGCAAAACAATTATATCCCTAAAGTAGACAAATCTAAATGTAAAACTAAATTGCCAAAATGGTTTAATAGATCAATTAAAAAAAATATTCAGCAAAAAAAGGCACTTTACAGAGCATTAAAAAAGGACCAAAAAGAAAGTACGCAGAAAGAGTACACAGAACTGCAAACGCAAGTCAAAAAGGAAGTTAGAAAGGCCAAGAGAGAAATAGAAATAAACATTGCTAAGGGAGCTAAAACCAATTCCAAAATGTTTTTCCAATATTACAACAGCAAGAGAACATTCAAAGAGGAGATTAAATGTTTAAGAGATACAAATGGCAAAATCGTAGAGGAAGAAAAAAAAATAGCAAATATGTTAAATGATTACTTTTCACAAGTTTTTACAAAGGAAGATACTGACAACATGCCCCACATGTCATCCAGTTCCTATCCAGTTTTAAATAACTTTAGCATAACTGAGGCAGAAGTGTTAAAGGGACTAGGAGCTCTTAAAATAAACAAATCCCCTGGGCCGGATGAGATCCTCCCAGTAGTACTCAAAAAAAAAAAGGTGGAAGAAGCGGGCAACACAATAAAGTTGTCTGTATATAAATAAAATAGAACAAGCAAAAGTTTGGATTTCGGACCGCAAGACTCCCCAGTGAGACGAGGGGGAGATTACACCAGACCTCCGTCGAGAGGTAGTTTCTCCTGGTTTTCCTCACCCTGTGACTTGAAGTTTAACAGCAGGTGTTGACAGACGAAGCCCTGTGCAAAGGTGGGTTGTGGATACCATGACTGACATTCATGGAATTTTACAGGCAGAGCAGTCCATGTTGGCACGGGGTGATGCAGCACGATGCTCGTCCACATTGACTGGAAGATGGAAGCGCCGGAACTGGAGTTACCTGCGACTGAACCAGAGTTGCTGACTTAGCAAGTCAGAGCAAGAGTTACTGCCAACAGATCCAGAGCCAGAAGGAGAAGCACCGCTGTCTCCAATGGAAAATGAAGAAGCACTGATGTCTCCAGTCCCCAAGGGAGAAGCGCCACTATCTCTAGAGAGAAAAGAAAAGGAGATGCCGACTACAGAGAAGGGGGAGGAGGTGAAGAGACCGCATCCACCACAGCCCCGAACACCACCCCTATGCCACAGTTCGGCGCCTGGGAGTTGAATTCGGAGTTGAATCCATCAACCTGGGCTCTCAGACACCAAATCTTTGTGTCTGGACTTCTGGTCACTGGGACTAGTTCCCAGGTTCTGTTGTCCCTGGAAAACCAGACGTTACTGCAGACTCACAGGGGCTCTTACAGCCTGTGACTGAAGTTGCCCACTCAGTGACCTAGGCTCCCGACTCCCCACCCACATCGCCCTGGTGCCGATGACGTTTCTCATCCCTTTCTGAAGGTGCCACCCACAAGAATTTCTAAAAAAGGGACAATTTAGGACTTATGGGGAAGTGGTTTGGTTTCATGGGGGTGGGAGGAGGGGGTAGGTGGCCGTGGAATGGCCACGTGTGCTGTGCATAAGGAGGAGGGTGTGTGACAAGACAGAGGCCTGGCACACTAGGAAAATGTAGGTTTTGTGTCTATTTAGCACAGACAACAGGTCATTGTTTTATTGTTTAATTGTTTTATTAATTTAATTAGTGACACCTGCTTCTAATCAAGACAGGTGGATATAAGCAGGGCTTTAATGTTTGGTTTCTGTCTGCATTAAGGCTAAGGCCTGAAGGAAGCCTGGGTGGTAAGACCTGACAAGGTACTTGTGTATAACTTGTGTGCGTTGTGTGACCGGTAAAAACCGTAGCTGTCCGATATAGATGGAAGACTTTTGTTTTGTTTGATTTATTATGTATATAAATAAATATACAGGCCCCATCTGTTCATTTTTCACTAGAAGTGTGAAAAGGTCCTCCCACTTTGCCACGCTAAATAAACGACTACATGTGCAGATAAACTCCATATTGCTGGTTCAGAAAATAACATAGAATGAAATTATGTATGGTGTAGGGCCATTAACTGTAACTGCAAACATGATGTGCTTATCTAAATAGTAGTGCTCTTAAAAATGTTAATTCAAAATGAATTACAATTAAAACAGATACAATAACCCTGTTAATTCATCCAGAAATATATGTAGAAATTGTAAACACAAAACTGCGACAGCAGCATCTAGGTGCTAGCAAAGGTCTAGAAATAAAAATGTCTCCCTGGTTGCCTGTTTCATTTAAGAAACTAAGAAATAGTGTATACTCCTTGGGGCACATCTTATGCTGCCAATGACATTTCTACAGCTTTCTAATTCAGTGTTTTTTGTTGTTTTTTTTTTTTTTTTTTTTTTTTTTGTAAAGTGTACAGTAGCTGCTGACTGGACCTTGTATTATCATTACTCTTTTGGCCAGGGTATAGTAACTTGTGAAGAGTTATAAATGTAGTCATAGATACACACAGGTTATAAAATAGCCTTATACTATTGCCTATTGCTCCTTTCTCCTTTTGGAAATAAATAATAATGCATAACTTGTATAACTGGTTCCACATTTTGCATGTCTAACACAATTATAAACAAGCTACACATATTTTATTTATATCATCATGCTCCGCTGTTCTCTGTACTAAATGATTGTCTCATCAGAGATATGTCTCACCTTGAGATGTAGTGAAGTGCTAGAAACGCTGTGTCTCAAGTGGCCAGTTCCTCCTCATAATCAAATGTGATCAGTCAAGTTGAAGAAGCAAAGAACCAATAAATACTCTATCTACCATTACCATCACGAGACAACCTCAATTCTAATCAACAAAGAGAGTGACCCTGTTTCCTCTTGATGCACAGCAATAGATCACAAAAAATTCCGATTACTTCAGTTTTTCTGATTACAAATGTTCAAAAGTGTGCTTTGTTAAAGTATTGTCAAGTATTGGAGAAATAAATCTATATATATATATATATATATATATATATATATATATATATATATTGGATATTGGTTTGTTTGCTTATTTGACCAAAGTAAAGCAACCAAAAAAGGTTACATTCTGAAAATGTTCATCATTGAATAAAGCTTAATTAAAGCAACAATCAGAGCTGTGGGAAACCAGTATGAGTAGTAAAATAACTTGTGCTCATTAGTTGTGTTGTATGTACTTAACTCAAACATCCAGTCCTCAAGCTTGTTCTTATGTATATTCTTAGTTTTCTTGTTCTTACTTATTAAAACAAAAAATAATCTGACATCAAATGTTAAGCAGAGATGGTAGCAGGAGAGCTGACAACAAAAAATGCAATGTAATGTTTAAAGGGAAACCTAATTTACTTTCTTTTGGCATTCAATTTTCAATGCATATCATTTAAAATGCATTACTGTTTACTTTGGAATATATTCAGTGCCAAGATTGAAGCAGAGGCATGAACATGAGTTCCAGATGACAGGTGAAGCTTGAAGCCCCGATGTCTGCTAATTCAGTTTTGATTAGGACATGGGTGTATACTGAAATATAGATGGCATTTGCTGATTGAAATGTACATCTGATCTGAACATATGACTCCATGCTTCACTGCAGTTCAGCTTTTTGAATTTGCCTGTACATTTATTGTGGAAAAAAACATGCAGCCAGTTTCTGATTGCTGCATACCATTGTTTACTTGCAATTTCAAGCTTGGGGAATGAATTGTCACATGGCACATTTATGTTATCTTAGAAATTGAAATCAGAGGTATATAATGTTAATGTTATTTTAACGCATTCACACACTGTATATTTATATTTTTTCACATATATATTTTTTTTATTTAATTCTTTAGAATTTGGTTGATTTTGTTCACTCACTGACTATGGCAGATACAGTTAAAAAATAATACTATTTAAAGATAATAGTATTCCAACTTTAATAACTGTGCCAATAACTTTTTCTTTTTTTACATGTTCCATCTATCCAGTTAACACATACATTTTTTATTCTAACTTGACTGGAGTCACAACCATTCAACAGAAAAATCATATGGATGGCATGGTGGGTTACATATATTGTGGAAGGCTGAGATTGCTATTGATAAAACTAGAAATTAGCATTACTGTGTATGTCTTAATTTCTCATGTAGATCTTCTTATCTGTCACATTATTTTTTGCTGTTTTGCAGGTATCTAGTCATAGAATTAAGGAATTAGAGGCAAACATTAAATATTGACTTGGTGCAAAATGTTTAAGAATATAAACCATGTTTAAAAAAATTCCTGTTCTTATTCAGATTTTCATACAATTAAATATGAATAGAATGCCCAAGACATATAATGCATATGTCATTTTTATGTTATGATGCTCACAATATGCTGGTGTACCTCAGGTCAAATGTGAAAGGTCTCAGTGGTAGTTAATGTCTTTGTTGACTCACTTATTGACTTTTAGTGGCATGGATTAGATGATGGATTTTTTACTCTTTTTTTAAATTATTTTCTATAAAGCAGGCTGTGTCTGTAGGGCAAGGGTTAATCAACTGAAAATCAAAATAAATAGCATACAAAGACGATAGAGAATACCATTTCCCTGGGGCTTGCTTATCATCTGCCAGATTAATTAGAAAATAAATTATATATATATATATATATATATATATATTTACCTATATGCATATATATATATATATATTTACCATAGAAACAAAACTGTTTAGAAAAAGTGTGGAAGATTCCTCTGACATAACTGAAATGTATTGTAAAGATCAGGGACAGATGCATTAAAACAAAACAAAAATAACAACAAAAAAGGCAGGAAAATCAGGAGTTTGTAAAGCTTGAATCCAATCATTTCTTTTTTTTAGATAAATGTCAATATTACCCCCTCTAGATAGTTTTTTTTTTTTTTTTTTTTTTTTTTTTTTTTTTTATTTTTTTTTTTTTTTTTTTTTTTTTTTTTTTTTTTTTTTTTTTTTTTTTTTTTTTCACATTATATATCAGTAAAACATAACTGTGAGATGTTATGCCCCAATTCTATAACATGTGATGCTATGGGGTAATTTAAATCAACCCTTCTAATTGAGCTCTACGGGTGTTTCCCACATTCGTTAAACCACAAGGGCATTTAATCAAGTAAATAACTTGTTTAGTCAAGCAAGTTATACACTCCTTTATCTGATACTGTAATGGTATAATTAAACGTAGTGATTTTATCCGTGTTGTTACATTGTACACAGTCACCACACCTGTAGCTTTCTGTTGGTGGAGGTAGTAGAAAAATATTATCCATTCTGCTGGTAAATAACTATGTAGTAGAAGATCTTTGATATATCTCCCTCTGTTGTAAGTGCTGAAATGCTCCTTTATAATTTTATTAATGACGTCTGATAAATAGGAAAAAGTAGTTATAAATTGGAACCTTTCTGTTCTTTGTGGATTAATCTTTGGTCCAAGTGAAGTGTTTCTGTCCAAATCCCTTGCTCTATTATTTAAAAACATACTTGTGGTATAAACAGAATAAAGAGTTATTGTTCTCTTAGTACAGTTTTTATTTGTCGTAAACCACAAGCCAGACTGCAAAGTAGTCTTATGAACTATAATGACAAACATGAACAATTTCACTTAACTTTAAAATATGTAGTATGTATTTAATTAAAATGATGTGCCAAAGCTCATTAAAAAAAGAGATGTTATTCTCTATCTTATTTGTATTCTATTAAAATTAAAGTAATTTTAAATTAGTTCTATGCCATAACATGATATCATGTGCACTGCACCTAATGAAAGAATTGTCCCAAATGGAATTGCATATTCATCTTAGCAAAAGCAGCCTAGGTTTTAGTTGGGGTAATCAGAGCAGAAAGTTTGTCAATAATTAATTTAATAGTTACAGCAAAAGAACCAGATCTGCATGTTTAGCAGAGACACTGTTCAGTCATTAATATGCAAAATAAAAAAAAATGCATTTGTCTGTATGCTTCATGAGACTGCAATGTTTGTTCATAGATCACATTCACCATTTTCAAGACAACCGGGAGTCTATGCACCTTTGGAAATATATAGTAAATGACAGATGTAATTTTAATACCGTCATATTATAGTTCTTGAACCAGCGGCCTGTCTGTTGAAGGGGAGGTGCAGTGCCTGTCTTTGCCACCTCATTTGGTTAATTAATTATGCAGCTCATATATAATATATGCATTTATATATAAATTTAGTATAGAGTAATTCAGACAATAAGCAGGATCTAGAGGCTAAGACATTACCAGACGGGTATACTTCGCACAGGACGTGAAGCTGCACTGTATGACTCACCCTGCACACCACACGGCTGTGCTTCTAACTTATAAGCCACTCAGGGACCCCAGAATTGAGCTATTTTAGAGCACACTAAAACAAGAGCCAGGTTTTTCTTGGTTTGGTTTTTCAGATACCAGTAATGATGTTTATATCATCTGACCACTTAGAGTCATATTCACAAACCTATAACTTATACATTTTTTGTTCAATATAAGTGGAGATGGGGTTGAAAGAAAATTTATAGTAGAGTGTGGAGGACAGACTTTGCCGTAGAAGTCTGGAACAAGACTTAATTATTTCAGTCCACAAGGAAAGCAAAAATATTACACTAACACAAGAACATTAAAGATATGATTGTGCCTGTAATTGGTAGCCAAAATTTACCAGATAAACGTAGAATAATGGCTAAAGTCTATTTTAAAAGGTAATATCATGAATTAAATGTGTAAATGTGTCTGATGCCTACTTGAATGTTGTTGATGTTTTATTATTTTTTAAAGCTGTGTTATATGTGAATCACTGATGTATGTCTTGTAGACACTTATTTGGTTTTGTAAAATGTGTGTTGTGTTTACTGCTGCCTGTTCTGTGGTCATCTTGCCAGGACACCTTGTAAAAGAGGCTTTGCTCTCAATTGGTTAACTTCCTGGTTAAAGAATAAAGAAATAAAGAAATAAAGAAATAACATGCTTTTTTATTATCTGTAGATATTTGTGTTTTAGAAAATCGTTTACAATCACCAAAGTATATTCTTGTGTTTTTGTTTAGATTTTTTTTTTTTTTATTGTTAAATAGTTATAAAGACAATATGGTAATAACATAAATACATGTCATCAATTAGTTAATTATGTCCACAATATACCACACTGTTCCGACTTCATATAAACCATCATTTTTAATAGTTTTATTTGGTAAGATGAGGTATATTTACAGTATTAATTAATATTTAGTTATATGACCCGGGATGTAGTTGAAGAAATAAATAACAAAAAACAGGTACTGCTGAGCCCTTATCCCTGGTGTTGCTTGACAACATTTTAATTTGGCTTCTTTTTTTTTAATCAATGTATTTACTGTGGTTAATAATATGCATCATTTCTTAGCAGTATATGAGCTATAAAAAGAATGCACTATATATTTAATACTCTCTATATTTAATGTGAACTGATTGCAGTATTTTAACAATGGGTTTCCAGGAGACTTTCAATGACTCACAATATAAGTTTGAATGCTTCCATTAGCTGAGACTGCAATGGGGCAAGCATACTTATTCTCAAAGGGGTTGTGTTTCAAGTTATTTAGTCTTCAAAAGATTTTATGTAAGTGAATACCTCTTTTAATTTGTAACTTGTCATCACACAACATTGCAAGCGTATGCAATATCTTCAAAACTGGTGACATAAATACAATAACATATGTGTTAAATTATCATTTGTAATAGTTTTGCTATATGCATTTGGGCCCAGTGCCAAACATAAATAATTCAATAAATATGTCTAACCCAGGGTACTGTGTTCAGTCTCATACAGACACCAGGGACTATTATATTATCCAAACAGTAGATCTTAATTCAGTCGCTTTACATTATAAAAAAGCTGATGTTTTGAGGACCTAATTTAATAATTTTCCATTGTGTTTGATGCTGTTATAACATTGGGGAGAGAGGTATAAACCACTAAATGTGGAATTAATTGGAAAAATAACAATTACACTGGGGCAAACAAATAGATTTTAAGAGCAGTTGTATTTGTATCTGCTTATATAGTCAATTGCTGCTGGTTGTAATTTGATAATTTCAGCAACTCAAGTATTCACTAGTGTTGCTAACTTTATTTAACAATTTTGATTTTCAAGTGTACACTGAATTGCTCTTAAAGTAGCGTTAAGAAAAACAAACACAAAAGTATGATGCACAGCATCATCAGCTTTGTGTGTGTTTGTGTATTTTATAAGAGGTCTGTGTTATACATTTTATTATTTTAAAGGACCATCCTACAGATAAGAACAGCAGATTCTATACTGCTCTGAAAGGATTCATGATAAAATGTTATTTTTTTTAAAAAAGGGCAAAAACTCTGATAAGACAGCCATTACATGTATTTATCTAAAGTCTCAAAAACAAAATGTTAGAACTTGGAGCTACTGCACAAACAAGTAACTACGATGTGATAAGTTTTACAGAAACTTGGTTATTCGAGAGTGATGGAGACGAATATAGTATTAGTATGTATACACCGTATAGGAAAGACAGGCGGGACAGAAGAGGCAGAGGAATAGTCTTGAAGCCCAAGTGTTAACTGTGGAAGAAAAAGACAATATGGGTCAGAGTAATGGACAAAAATTCAAGGGGAATGATATAGACCACTAAATTCAGGTACTGAGCAAAATAATCTGTTATACCATGACACTAGAAATGAGTGTAGTAAAGGAGAAGCCATACTAATGAGGGATTTCCCCCATGTAAAATGGGAAAACCAGGTGTGGAGCACGACAGACGAAATTGAAATAGTAGAAATGACAAATGACTGCTTCCTAACGCAATTTGTCAAGGCACCAACTAGAGGGGGGTCGTGCCTTGATTTAGTCTTTTTAAATAACGAAGACAAAATAACCAAAACAGAGGTCAGAGAACCATTGGCAAACTCAGTAACGACTAAAGCTAAGGTTCACAATTTAAAAAAGGCAAACTATGAGGGAATGAAACAGAGACTAACAGAAGTAGATTGGAATAATATAGAGAACACATCCATAGGAAAGGATGTCTATTTTTAAAAAATGTAGTGCTAGAGGCGCAAAACAAATACATCCCAAAAGTAGACAAAATTTACAGAGTGTTTAAAAGGGACCAAGAACAAAGTACACAGAAAGAGTACTTGAAACTGCAAGCATGAGTCAAAAGGAAGTTATAAAGGCCAAGAGTGAGATAGAAATGAATATTGCCAAGGAGGCTAAAACCAATTACAAAAGGTTTTTCCAATATTATGTAGGAAGGAGAAACGTTAACAAAAAATATTATTAAGTGGTAGCTGTACTACGCCACAAAGGCACCACCTTCAGATTATGTTAAAATTGATTTTAGGTGCGTTTTATTTGGCACTGGAATTATTAGGCAAGAGGGAGACAACACATACAAACAATCTTTGTTTTTATTTTATTGTTCAGAGATACAAGAGAGCAATAGAAGTTTAAATCAAAAGACAAAATAATAATAACACTGTAAACCAATGGGAGTATTATTCTTTACAATTTCTTATAGGCCCTGAAGCACCATGTAAAAAAAAGGCTAGCAACTATAAGAGTTAACTGACTGCTGCCCAGTCCCACTTATTCTTACAGGCACCTCAGCTACACTATGTTTTTAGCCTATACAAGTTGTCCAATTGTATCACCAATTTTGAGTGCAGATATTGATGTGCAGTATTAGTACCCCCTACTACAGGCAGGGGTGCTAGAGAGCACTCGAATTAGGGACTATATAGATGCATTTTCAGCAAAAGACTGATAACCCAGTACCAGCAGCTGCAGCTGAAGGTGTAGATGAACCGAGTGCCAGCCGCAAGAGACAACAATGCCAGAATCCAAAATGTAATGGCAAAAAGATTGTTGATAGCTGTGCCAAATCCACAAAGACAGTCTGTGGAAAGAGCAGTGCATATGTTGAAAAGCACAGGGTATGTGTGGTCTGTGCCAGCATTTAAACGTTGTACACAATTGTAAATGAAGCCCATGCTGTTCAAATGTTTATTTATTCATGTAATTTTGATTATAGCATGTCTGTGCATAAATGCATAGCTTTGGTTGTGCAAATGTGCTTTGTTATGTATGCAATATAAACCCATTTATTGAATTTGTGTTACCATTTATTGAATTTTTGTTACTTATTGTGAATGTGTGGGCTGCAGTGCATAGTGAAAGGGTGATGAAGGTGCTCCAGACACGGACAACCACCGAGTTCCCGATTCAAGTTATTTCTTAAATTTCCTTATGGTCTCCTTGACCAGGTTTAAATAATAAAGCTGGCTCTACCCAACAATGGGTATTGCCAGCGTCAAAACAAGGGGTTGCAGTCCCAAAATAATAATCACAAAAGGTAGAGACACAAACACAGACATATCTCTGGACAGTGTATGCTCTTAGTGCAGGTGCACTGCTGGAACAGTGATGCTGGTTAAGTGCAGGTGCGGTGAAGTCCGAGTGAATCACTGGCCCAAAGCTGCTCACAGATCCGTGCTTAATCAGTCTGGCGAAGATAAAACACACACGGTTGCAAACAAAACAAAAACACTTAACTCTCATTCCAAACAGTCCTCGTTTCCTCCCATCAATCACAACAAAGTAGCCAATTACGGCATTCTGCCCCCTAAAGTACCCTCAGCCCCGCCCCCTCCAATAGCTAGTTCAATCAAGTCTCCTCCAATTCATGAATGAAACTTTGCTTACCGTACAAGGGCGATGACTCCTGGTACTATGATGCCGTCCTTTTCCTGCATGGCTAGCTTCCGACTGCCCCCGGAATGAACTGCCCAACCATTCAGTACGGGGCACGTAATTTCTGCTGTACAGTGCTCTCACAGGTCAAGGTTGTTGATTCGGATTAATTAACTCTTTGTTACAATTATTTACATAATTTCAGTTGTACAGTTTTGCATGTACATGATATACCTGCATATCCACAAATTTATTTTCAAATATGTATTTATTCATTATAATACTTATGTTTTTAATATGCTGGTCAAATTGACCGCTCATGGTTGTTCTAGGTATGCGTATAAACAGTCGTTCTAGTGTTAACACTAGAAGCCTCACGGCAGTCATTTTTAGTCAGTTGTGTAACACAAATTGGGCTGCATGTTCATGTAACTTTCTGTCCATATGTATCATATATTCTCACAAAACATAAAACGCAGGAGTGCAAAACTAAAGCAGGTGTATTACATTATACCTAAAAGCCCCGGCAGCAGTCACATTGACGGCCACACAGAAAACTATTGTATTTTAATAACACTGTGTAATATTTTTTTTTTTTTTTTTTGTTCCTGGGTAGTAAGTGTTATTTCCTAATTGCTTATGCCTCAAAAGTATAGAAAATGGCTATTATTCCCCACAAACTTTGCTTTTGTGACCAGGACAGTGATATTTCAAAATATCACTCTTTCCAATGGGAAAACGGGCAAATGTGTGTCTTTTCGTTCACATAAAGTCAGAAAAAAACAACATATGAATCCAAATTAACATATATTTATACTAAAGTAATACAAAAATGACTACAAAAGATTTAGAAGTGAGTAGTTTTTTGAGATTTACGATTATACTGTATTTACATATATATATATATATATATATATATATATATATATATATATATATATATATATATATAAATATGCTTCAGTTGTTCAGATGTTTGTGGCGTACTCAATAAAAAACAAACAAAAAAACAATTACATCCGACTGTTTCTCTTTTCGTTATACTATGTACAGTGTTTTGAATACAGCCGTCAGAAATACTGTGTAGGAGAAAGCATTCGAAAAATGACTAGCAACGCAAAAATCACCATGTCTATTATAAATAAATAAATAAATAAAGTATTCTGTTCTGAACCCAGAGGAAGGGTAACCCTCGGCCATGGATTCCCTAAGGTTTCCTCCGGTTGCCTTTCAGTGAGGGTTATTTTCCTTACCTGAGCACTGACCAGTTTAATTTTATTTACAAAAAATATTATCCTAATTTGGGCAGCCTCATTTTTTTGGTGGGGTAGGTGGCTTGCCTAACCACAGTTAAGATATGTTTGTTTTGATCTTCTTTTTAGGTAGTTTGGCCAAAGGCGGCCTTGTCCTTTTTTGGGGGAAGGTGGCCCAGAGTGCCACATGTCCACCCTGTTGGCTATAGCTGTCATTAATCAATAGCCATTGTATCACAGTTCATCCAGCACATGGACTGGCTGTAGAGCTCCAATGGGTAAGGCCATGGGCCAAAATATATATCCCATTTCTTCATGTGCATGGCTCTGTCAAATGCAATAAAGAATTGTTAAAATCTAATAATTTGTGGATTCTCCTTTCCGAATCATGTGATCGACTCTGCTAGCACCACCTGCTCTTTGTAAATGCATGTATGTGGGGGCATGAAAGGTCATACTGTCACATGATTTGAATGGAATGTGGAAGTGAATTCTCCAGACAAGTTCACAGCCAGTTAAAAACAGTTGTAGTAAAAAAAAAAAAAAAGATACAAACTCATTTTTGTAAAAAATTGAAAAGAAACTTTGAATCTACTCACTCTTCAAGAAAAACATCATTTATTATATTTATAAGGTCTGAACTAGAAGCTTTTTAGTGTTCAACCTGCAAACAGGCTCAAGTCTTAATCTCAAAAGCTTGATACAATTCGCAATGATCATCTGTAGGGATTTGAGATAAAGTTTACACGTTTACACCTATATTTTCCACTGAAGCCTTTTAAACTACAGTATGTGGGTGGATAATTTACGGCAGAGGTTTTCATCCTGTAGTACGCAGGACAACTCAAAAAATGTAAAAAGAAAAATGAAAGAAAAAGAATAATGATGTTGAGTTTTAACAGTATTATATATTACAGTATCTCTAAATCACTGTGCATAAATATTTAATTTTTATTTAGCAGCTCAAAGTTTGTGAACCGTTACAGCTTAGTATAGTATAGTTTTCAAATAATTACAATGCGTGATTTCGATTGAGTGAATTTTCACTCTGATATTAAGGTGGGTGAAGCAGGGGACCTGTGCTGCTCATGAGCTAATACTAATCAAGGAAGCACAATCGTTCTGCATTTATTTTAAAGTATAAATACACAATACTCATACTTTTACTTTTTGTTTTATTTATTTATAAGGCGCGGCTGCATTTTATTAAAAGCGATAGAGGCTGGTTGAATTGTTTTTGTGTTTGATAGCGTGCATCCAGCTAATCTTGTGAATCATTTCTCGAGACTTGCAAAAGAAGTAAATGGCAACGCGATAAACATTTACAGTGCAGACTGTTTTGTATTTTTTATAATAACTTTGCCGAATAGAATGCGAATACATATGTTTCCAATGAGATTCCCATATACTGTCTTTTGATTCTGTGCATCCAAAGACTTGTAATTAAAAGTTTTACAAATTATTGTTTGGAATTCTGTCCTAAATCAGCAGTTTGTTGTTAGTCCCAAACACATGTCACATACATTATATATTAAATAAACTGAATTTAAAAAAAAAAAGAAAAAAGTGTAAATCAGATTATTCTGTCTTTGTGCTAGGCCTAACATTGCAACTGTGGTACCCTTCAGTAGAGCGGAAAGTTTAAGGAGTTCTTGTGCTGAAACCTTCAGACAGAAGTGGTACAGTTTAAAAACTGTAAATATCTTTATAAATAGCACAGATACTTTATATTTATTGAAGCTGGAATGCCAGAAGTAGGGTTTGTTGGAGGCTGTTCGAATTTGAGATGAACGTGTTTCCTGCAGCTTTGATCTGAACATTAACTACAAAGAATAACCATATGTCCTTACTTTTATATATACTGATATATATTATATACTATATAATTTATATATATAGACTCTGTGTTATATATATATATATAATATATATTATATATATATACACTATATATATATAATCTATTCTAGACTGCAGCAGAACAGCCACACAGTTGTAATCAGAGCCAAACTGTAGACAGGTGATACTAATCAGTTGCTCTATTTAACCGCAGCCTGGATTTCTTTCTTTGTCTTTTTTTGACCCTGGCAGGTGAAGGAGTAGGTGGTGTTTAGAAAGAGAGAACATGGACTGTGGAGAAGGAGGTTTTACGGAGATAATTACAACAAGGATTGAATACTCAACGACAAACTAGGACTGGACTGGAGAACTCGAACGGCACTTGGACCCACCTTCTGTATGAAAACGACCCTCGGTAACAAACCCCGGCTTGAAAAGACAACGCTTGAAGGACCTCCCACTGGCAGCGGATTATTTACTTTGGTTGTTTTGCTTTTTATTTATCAATAACACTGTCAAAGCCTGAAAATAATAAACAGGTTTTAAACCTTTACTTGGACTTGTGTTGTGTGGCTTTATGTGTAAACCCCGCCTTACAAAGAACCTGCCCCAGAAAACGCTACTATATATATATATATATATATATATATATATATATATATATATATATATATATATATATATATATATATATATATATATATATATATATATATATGTCTCCCTCCATGTCAAAAGATGCTTCAGTGAATAACAACCAAGTACATTTGCAAACTACTGTACCTGGGAGCATGGGACCACAAAGTAATAATATTTCATTTAATTCAATGCATTATTATTTTACCAGTATAAGGGAATACCAAGGGATTCCTACCGTAGGAGAGAGCTGCAGCAGTACATAATCACACTAATATTATACAATCATATTCTAGCAAACACAGAGAACCTCCACTAAATGGTCCTTATAGACCAAACAGGTGCCACTCCTTTGAAGCACGGTATTGTAATATTAAAACTGAAATGTTCATGCTGTCTATAGCTAACATGACTGAGCAGCCTTAGATAACATCTCTTGTATAACTCTCGTCTTCTGTATTGTCAAGACTTCCACATGTCTACTTATATGGCCATTGTACTTTTCAGTCTAATAAGCAAATACTAAGTGAAATCTTGACTGTTTTTTATATGTACCACGATCGAAAGGGTAAGATAGAGGGAAGCAGACAGATTCATTAATTTGTGCTGGAGAACCTTCACTGGTACGATCTCTGTCACTGTGATTGATGGCTGGTTAAAACAAACCATCGAAAGTCCATGAGATGGCGAGCAGTTTAACAGCATATAATTACTAAGATTAGTGTTTAAACTGTTTGTATGTTTTTTCTTCTAAAATTAGGGAGTTTGTTTTTTAAACAACAGTTTGTTGTTCATGCTGTGTACATATTCATTTGCACTGTGATTTCTTCAGGGTTGAACAGTAAGGGCATAGCTTCAATATGAACATGAAGCTTATGTTATCAGCACATACTATAAAATGATTAAAACCACAGGCTGTTCTGCCAGTTTTGAAGAGCTAAACAGTTTGTGCTTTGGAAATAATACAGAATTAATTAGAAATATGGAAATACAAAGCATTTGCAGTTGAATGAGGAAAACATCTTGCGCAATCAATTTCCTGATCAGAGTCCCATTGTCTTCTTAAGAATGCTCTTGCCTACAGCTGCTTGTGCTTCTCTAATTTTTATCAAATCCAATTACTAGCCTGAGGAATTTGGAATGCATTTTGTACATTCTCAAATGTGCTGAAAAACAGATGGTGGCACAAAGTGTTTAATAATGCATGGCAAAGAAAACACATAACAAGAAGACTGTGTTATCATTCAATAATTCAGAGAAAAACAGCTTATTATGAATGAAATGATTCTATACATTTGGTGAACAAAAAGCTTAGCATGTTGATATACATGAGTGAAAGCAAACATGTAGAGACATTGTGCTGCAAATAATATAAACTGCCGTCGGTCTATAAAGGGATTATAACACCTCAGTCATTTTGTTTGCAGATTGCTACAGGCATAGAGAAAGAGATTTTTTTTTTTGGATAAAATGCTGAAATTAACAACTAAATATAATACCAGCTTTTATAAAGTGCTTTGCTGAAGTTCAGCCTTTTCCAGCGTGAGTTTTTCCTGGTCTTGTGCCTAATGTTAGATTATGTTATATTAAAACAAACACGATTAATGATAAATATCTCACTTTTGTTTTGGACATTGCATGTTCTTTTTTTGGTTTCCATTCTTACATTTTTACTACTGTTTCCTGTGATATGGCATTAAAACAAGAGACTCCATGCACGCTTATCATTTGTATTTGATCGTCCCAATGCAGTAGGTGGCTTTGTGCTATCAATGGACTCAAAGGTGGCAAATAAAAACACAAGAATGGATTGTACTTGTGAAATACTAACAAAAACATTGCATGCTACATAAGTTAATTTCTATTTAAGTGAGATAGTACCCTTAGTATAAAATATAAAGTAATACATACAGTAAATGCATGTATTTCATTAACCAGCAAAGCAATTTATTTCAGAAAACACGGTAAAATGCAGTACTTAGAGCAAAATTGCTTTCATGGTGTAGAGGTACTGGTATCAATGGGAACTATCTAGTATATAAATCCCTTTACACTCCAAGCAATTTTTGCCTCTTTTACAT
This sequence comes from Polyodon spathula, assembly GCF_017654505.1. Taxonomy (NCBI): domain Eukaryota; kingdom Metazoa; phylum Chordata; class Actinopteri; order Acipenseriformes; family Polyodontidae; genus Polyodon; species Polyodon spathula. Next base: position 87,070,656 of record NC_054536.1, on the reverse strand, counting down.
TAATTGCATTTCCCCTGTAAATCATATTTTTTATGTCCTAGAGGCATCTATAAAATCAAAATAACAAAGTGTCCTTTCATATTATGACGTTATCTGGAATAAAAAGCTTACAGGTGAGAAAATGTGGAAAAAAATTAAAACACCTTTGCGAAAAGAAACTCTTTATTGGGTGTCACAAAGACGGCTGTAGTGGGTGACGTCAGATCAGAACCAGAAACCAACACAGAATAAACAGAGAGACGTGGAGTTTGGTGAAGCTGAGCGCTTATTTGCGCTCAGCATTTAATAAATGAACAAACAGAAAATAAAAGGTTGAAAGACAAACAAAACACAGGACATGGCACTCGTAGCCAAAACAAAGAGACAAACAAAAAGGACTACACAGACAAACACAGTGAGCTGGTATTATTTTAACTATTATTCTAACTGTTACCTCCGTCTCCAATCCCGTTCTCCACTCACTGAACACACAAACCCGAGTGAGTGAAAACAGGCTGCTTTCATGCAGCTATACCGAGACTCGATTGCTAATCAATCATTCAGTTGGAGTCTTGGTACAACTGTACGTGAATTAATAAAAGTGCAATTCCCTGTGCTCATATATTATTACATTTTACTTGCACATGAAGTGCTGTGCAATCCTCGTGCCTAAAGACAAATATACATTTTAAACACTCGTGTTCATAACTCATAATTATATCCCGTGTACCAATGACTATACACCAACATTAACACACCACACTCAACATAAAACACAGAAATACACACAGGGGCGGGGCAACATTGCCACTTTGGGTTATACACAATGAAAACCTATATAAAAAAGGTTCCTGACCATTTGAAATGGAAGTTCAATATGTTGGGAAGTTGCATACAACATTTCAGCCCAATAGGACAAAAGACAACCAAAATACGAGTGTGCGAACATTGTTTAGTTTTTTCAGATGTTTACCAAAAAAGGGCCTTTCAGAACATAAGTAACAAAAGAACTATATACAAGAGCTATATACATTTGTGTTTTGTAAAGGGTAAAAATCCCTATTTGTTGTGCCATTTCGAAAAACAGTTTCTGTGAACAATTATACACAGAGGCACATCACAGCTTTTACACTTCCAAGGTGTTTTTTACTGTTCTTCCCTTCTGTTTTTCTGCAATAAGCACAGTACTGTCTCCTGTGGTGCCTTGGATTGTGAAGCAGTCTCAACTCTGCAACTGGCTTTGACAAGTGATGTATGTCATAGGCAGATACCAGTGATGCTGTCTGCATGGGATGTAGTTCGTCTGCCTGTTCAAAAACCAAAGCTCTCAGGAATATCTTTTGGATATCTGGCTGTTTCCCAAATTGCTCACAGATCTCTTTGTGTAGAATGAAGCTATTAACAGTAGCAAAAACAATAAAATTAAGCAATTTTCTTTAGTAACTTTGTAGTACCATGCTTGTTTGTGTTATATCAATTATTTTGGACACTGTCTCTGGGGGAAAAAAAAAATGAAATAAATCTACATTTCTACATTGTACATTCTACAAGTCTACATTTTTGCTATTTGTTATGTTTAACAAGACGTGTGTAACGAGACAGACTATCTGCAGGCCTATTTTACGAAATCAGTGGTGTGTAGTGTAGCATCTACAACCTCCAGTAAGAGGAAAGCCACCAGTTTTCATTAAGGAACATAGAGCTTCAAAATATTTGAGCTCGATTTAATCCAGCCCATGGTTTAACCATGCTAATTACAGCATTAAAGACAGGTAGCAAGAACAGAAATAAATGTCAAAATCTACCAACCCTGTATTAATAAGTAACAGTTGTCGTTTTTGAATAGGTGTTACCTGAGACAAGTAAAACGTACCAGAATGCATTGAGTTGTGAGTTGAAAAGCCTGAACTGTCCCGCTGACAGAGACGTGGGAACAAATTTCAAACTGGGGGTGCTGAAACTGAAAGGCAGGGGGAAGGCACCTTCGGGTAATATATAAGTACAAAATCGTAATTTTTGGTGCATTTCACAATCAAAATATGCACAGACCAAGTGAGTTTCATAACAAATAAGATACAGCGGCATAAAGTGAAAAAGTCCGAAACACGAATCTAAAATACATTTTATGATGATTCAAAGCAACAAGACAATGTTGGCCTACTATCGTTGCAAATCAGATGTTACATAAATAAAATGCAATGATGTACTAAACACATAGCCTTCTTTGTGATGTACTTACATTCTGTGATCTTCGGCACTAAAATGCTTTCATTCTATTCGACAGACTGAACAGGTGTATAAATGCCATTGCAGTCTACTATTTGCAATTAATATGTAGCTCGTTTCTTTATGAGAAGCAGAAATATGCTTACCAGAATGTGTTGGGTTGTGAGGTGAAAGACTTGATTAGGCTTTATAAATAGAGTGGAGCCTCATCTTTCAAATAAGACCCGATCTGTTGATTTCCAATGTTCCTACCCTGAACTATTGAAAGTAATGTAAATGGGCGCCTTTGGTCAAAATACAATGGGGAGCAGATAAAGGGATAAGAATGCATATGTATATACAGCATGTAGCTGGCTTTCAGCTTTCTTGGAAAAGGGATGTATGGTGTAATACAGAACTGTATTCACAACTGCCATCGAGATCTGTTCCAGTCCAGTTAAGACTTGATTGCAACAAGGACTAGATTGGACCTCAAGGTTCAGAAGTGGGAACCGCTGGTACAGAAGTAACGGAAGCTAACCAGTCTGGGCCCAGTCACATACAATCAAACCAGCTAGGAACCCACTAAAAATAAAACAGTTATTATAACTATTTTGCTGATTGTTCTGGCACGAAAACATTAGAGAACACATGTACATTGTGTACCTTTGAAAGTCCTCTTAAATTATATCTATATATATATATATATATATATATATATATATATATATATATATATATATATATAGCCTGGGTAAAGTTACAGCAGAGTAGTTATATAGTGCAGCGTCCTTTAAGGGGGAGGGACGTGTGGGAAGAGAAAAAAACAAAAACAAAATGGAGTCATCCATGTAGTCAGCCAAAAACATAGTACCATTTTATTTAGTACTAAATATATATATAGCCTGGGTAAAGTTACAGCAGAGTAGTTATATAGTGCAGCGTCCTTTAAGGGGGAGGGACGTGTGGGAAGAGAAAAAAACAAAAACAAAATGGAGTCATCCATGCAGTCAGTCAAAAACATAGTACCATTTTATTTAGTACTAAAGAAATAATTACACAATTTATTTCTTGTATTTTTGGAAGTTACGTTACAGACGCTATACTCTAGAGCCTGATCTAATGCAAGTGGGGAGTTAGGAGACAGTATATTCGTGTGGAACTCGATGTTGTTTCGTATTGTAATGACTTCAGTTACAGTATTCGCGCAGCTATACTGTTAAATCTAAATAAAGAAAAAAGAAAGAAAACCTAAACGCAGCATTTGAAGATACCGACTGGCAGCACCGGATAGCAACCCAAGTGACCTGGCAAAGCTTGGTGTTTCCTCCGGCAACGAGGGATTTGCAGTTTAAAACGCAGACGGGAGTTTCCCTGGGTGAAAGGCTAAGCGGCATTTTCCAGCCTCCACGCGCCCTAGCCACGTGAGGCCTGCTACGTTTTTTTGTTTTGTTTTTTTTTACTCTAGCAAAACACTTATGTTAGTGATTCGGACCTACGTGTTTATATATATACCGGTATATATTTATAAGAGTACTGTTCTGTTTGTTTTGACTCTCGTTTTACATACAGCTGTATTACAGCAATTTATAATAGAAGTGTATTAGGTTTGCTTTTGAAATAGTCATAGGGGAAAGTAACCCGGTTTCATTTGTAAGCAAACAGTTAATTAATATAACTTACCGTTTAGTTTTGAAGGCAGCATAAGTTTCCTTTGCCTATAGAGGGTATTAAATATTTTACTTTCATCTGTTTTTTGTTTTTTTTCCCCTCTTAGACTTTGCAGTGGATGTGTATTGTTTAGAATGTCAATTTAACGCGGTACCGGGTATGGTGTTTAATTGGTGCATTTTCTATATTCATGCACATGAACTGTAGAGAACGCCTTATTTCCATTAATTGGGCAGTAAACCTTGAAGGGTGGGGAACCCTATCTATTTGCTTTACAGCACTGTGTCGTCTTCTTTATTTATAGTCCTAGAGCAGTGGATAAATATAACTATCTTTGCTTTGGGTGGAGGCATCGCCATAAATAGAAATTAAACATACTCAAGAGTACCCAGAAACCCCATTGCTTCAATTATTGTTACTTTTAGCGGGCAGGGGTTACATTTGGAGGCATCGCTGGGATTATTTCTTTGATATATATATATTTGTTGTTTGACGACACCTGTGCTTAATAAGATGCCACAACCTGACATAAGACAGGGGGTTTTGAGTTCACTCGCGGAGCAACTAAAAGAGTGGTGTCGAGGGGAGGAAGTGGGTGAAGACCATGCAGTGCTAGTTACAAACATTAAAGAAGGCACACAGAATGACAGTATTGTACAAGCCTTACAACAAGTAAAGGCATTTGGGCGTGTGCGGGTGAGAGGGCGGAAATTTCACACTGCCTCGGAAAGCTTACTGCCAATTTGTGAATGCAGCCAAACAGTGGACAGGCAATGGGTCCCAACCCAAATAGTCCCAGAGGAGGGTGCGGCCCCGTGGAGTTTAGTGGTTTCCCAAGAAGGTGAGGTGGATGCCAACACCAACCAAGGTGAACAAGGGTTCTCTTCTAGGCTCGCCCAATTATTGGCAGCTGAAGGGAAGACTGAAGAAGACCTTTGGGTGATGTATACCCCTCAGCCATCCTCAACTTCGGACACTGAGGCCCTTCTTAAGGCCATGGGAGAGGTGTTGGTGAAAATGACGAGACCAGCAGGGGAGGGGAGTTTGTATAAACGACTAATGGCGTTTTCAGGAGTGCTTCCCACCCCAGCAGGCGAGGAGGGTTATGATCAGTGGGTGGAACAAGCCAACCAGATGGTAAATGAATGTGATTACTCTGACGTGAAAAGCGCAAAAGGCTAGGGGAAAGCTTGAAGGGTCCGGCGCTTGAAGTTATACAAGCAGTACAGGAAACCAACAGTGATGCATCACCACAAGATTACCTTAAGGCATTGGAGAACACTTTTGGTAGTATGGAAAGTGGGGAGGATTTATATTTCCGTTTCCGTGCCACTCGTCAACAGACTGGAGAAAAGTTATCAGATTTTCTCCGCCGTTTGGAGAGGTTGTTGAGGAAGGCAGTGCGAAAAGGTGGCGTAGAAAGTTTCAAAGCTAATAGAGCCAGAGTAGAGCAATTAATCAGAGGGGCCCACCTTAATGATTTAAAAATAGTTCACCTGCGGCTGAGAGAACGCAGGGAGGACCCTCCATCCTTTCTAACCCTCTTAAGTGAAATTAGGAACGAAGAGGAGCAGGAGGCAGTGCGCCACCCAGTGGATGTTTCTGTTAGTACAGTGCAACCAGCTCAAGGGCCTACTATGGCTAGTACTGAACTGGTGGGTTTGAAGAACCAGATTCGAATTTTAGAAGAAGGTATGATTTCTTTAATGAACCGAGTTAGTCCTGCTAGTGAATAGCCATCAGAGGGAAGAGGGAGGGAATTGGCCCCACCAAGAAGTAAGTCTGCAGTGCACCATGAACTGGAGACTGAATTGTGGAAACAGGTTCAAGAACTAAAACAGGATGTGGCCTCCCTCAAAGTGGATCCCATGGTTACTGATAAAACAGAAATCTTGCACAGCCAGCACAAAGCAAAATCAGAGTCTGGTGGAACAGGACAGTGGAGGAGACCCCAGAAGACCAGTGGATGGGTATCGTTTTGTTTCCGGTGTGGAAAGGATGGGCATATGGCTGCAAAGTGTGATGCTCCTGAGAATACCCAGTTGGTTATAAAGAAGTTCATCCAGTTCACAAGGACACAGGGAAAACTCCAACGGGGCCCAGTGAGGGAGTGCACTGAGGTCCCCAACCCTGATAGCTCCGAAATGACAACCCCGCATGAAAAGTTGAAGACTGGAGGAGTTCCTAATGGATTTATAGGCCCAGCCTCTACTATAACTGTGGAAATAAATGGGAGGGGTTGTAAAGCACTGCTCGACTGTGGCTTGCAAGTCACTATAGTGTTTGAGAGCTGGTACAGAAATAACATTGCAGACCTACCTTTGCACTCAGTAGAGGGCCTTGCATTGTGGGGGCTCAGTGACTCCAGATACCCATACTTAGGTGTGACAGGGTCTTCCTCGAGTCACGCGTGTGCGTAGCCGCTGTTCAAGCATACAGAGAGACAGAGGAGGTTGGTGTTTAAACGCCGGCACAGGCGCGCAGGATTTATTAACAAAACATAAAACGAAAGTAAAATAAAGGTGGTCATGTGACGTTACCAGCGATGGTAACGCACAGAGGACAAATACAGCAAACTGTACAAAAAGTGCAAAATAAAACACAATCCCCCAAACTATAACTCAAAAGGTGCCGTGAAAACGGCAGGCCTTGCAGCAGCCCCGATCACAGCGATCGCCATGCTTTTATACTGACGCTCCGCTGAGACACGCCCACCCCCCACCCGCGGGAACAGCTGATTGCTTTCAGCTGCTGCTCCACGCAGACGGGTAATCGTCCCCAGCGGAGCGCCACAGCAGCTAAACAATTAAATCAATATTAACAATTAACACAAAAACATACAATAAACTACACATTCCATTGTGCAAGGCTTACGCTTTGCCACATTAGGGTATTTAGTGATAGAGATAGGTTTCCCTAAAGAGGTTGTCGGCGTGGAGGAGACCATTAGTGTGATGACGTTGGTCTGTCCAGATGTGAAAGGACAGGCTTTTACTCCTGTTATCATAGGGACCAACACAAACTTATTTAGGCGGTTAGCAGCGCTGTGTGAACAAGCAGCAGGGCCAAATTTAATTCAGACCTTATCCATTCACCCTCTGTGTGCGAGAGTTTACCGCAGGGTGCAGCAATCTGTTGGCACGTTGATTGAAGATGACCCCATAGGTTGTTTGATCTGGGGGGGTGGAGGGACCCTGCAAATTCCCCCAGGGCAGGAGGTTGAGGCCAGTTGCCATTTGGACATGCTAGATAATTTGAAGCAGGGTATTCTGATAGTTGAAATGCCAAGTGAGCCCACTCTTCCAGGGGGATTGTTAGTAAAAAGGGGGGGGGGGGTGCATGCCAAGACAGTCAGTGCCAACCGTGTGGCTGTGCATGTCCGAAATGAATCTAAACGAGCAGTTACTATACCCAAGGGGACTGTAGTGGCTAGTGTATACAAAGCCAGCACTGTAGTAGGAACTCAGAACTGCACAGATGAGAGACCAGTATTGGATACCATGGGGTTTCATTTTGGGGATTCTCCCATTCCAGAAATGTGGAAAGAGCGATTGAAGACAAAAATGTTGGAGAGGGCTGGAGTATTTTCAACCCATGAGTGGGATGTAGGTTTAGCCAAAGGTGTAGAACACACCATTCGGTTAAGTGATGCCCGGCCTTTTCGGGAGCGAGCTACACGCCTGGCCCCCGCCGATATCGAAGATGTGCGAAGACATCTACACGAGCTACTGTCTGCTGGGATTATCTCAGAATCACGTAGCCCTTATGCTTCCCCAATTGTGGTGGCACGCAAGAAAAATGGAGCTGTGACCATGTGTATTGACTACCGCACCCTGAATAAGCGAACTATTCCAGACCAGTACACTGTGCCTAAGATTGATGAAGCACTGGACAGCCTCACCGGGAGCCGATGGTTTTCAGTGCTTGACCTGAGGAGCGGCTATTACCAAATAGCGAGGAGTGAAGTTGATAAAGAAAAGACTGCTTTTATATGCCCTCTAGGGTTCTATCAATTTGAAAGAATGCCCCAAGGAATTACCGGTGCACCTGCTACCTTCCAACGATTGATGGAGAAAGCAGTTGGGGACATGCATCTTCTACAAGTCCTGGTCTATCTTGACGATCTGATACTGTTTGGAAGGACTAGAGGAGCACGAGGAGAGGTTACTGAAAGTACTGGACCGGCTGGAGGCCTGTGGGTTGAAGTTGTCGCTGGACAAATGTCAGTTCTGCCAGCCACAGGTGCGGTATGTGGGGCACATTGTGTCCGAACAGGGAATTTCCACGGATCCGGACAAAATTAAGGCAGTGGCCACTTGGGAGAGACCCACAGACCTTAAAACGTTGAGATCATTTTTGGGATTTTGTGGGTATTACCGACGTTTTATTAAGAACTATTCAGCAATAGTCCGACCAATGACAGACTTGACCCAGGGATACCCACCCACACAGAAGGCGGCGAAAACTAAAATTGGATCTAATGGACCCTCCTACCATAAGGTATCCGAACCTTTTGGGAATCGCTGGAGCCAGAGCTGTGAAAAGGCTTTCCAGACCATTATCAACTGCCTTGTGAATGCCCCTGTTCTAGCCTTTGCCGACAGTAGCAAGCCTTACCTGCTTGCATGTAGATGCTAGCTTAGACGGTTTGGGAGCTGTTCTGTATCAAGACTATCCTGAGGGGCAGAGGCCTGTGGCTTTTGCAAGCCGTAAACTCTTGGCAGCTGAAAAAAATTATCCCGCTCACCAGTTGGAGTTTCTTTGCCTCAAATGGGCTGTTGTTGAGAAATTTCATGATTATCTGTATGGAGCAAGATTTGAGGTTTGCACTGATAATAATCCATTAACCTATGTGCTTACTTCTGCCAAGCTAACTGCTACAGGGCATCGATGGTTGGCTGCTTTGGCCACATATAACTTCAGTCTGAAGTATCGGCCAGGTAAAAGCCATACAGACGCACCCATCACAGTAATGACATAAGGGATTGGGTTCGGATACCCCCAGCTGATGTGAGAACTGTTTGTCAGCAAGTTGGGGTGGATATCAACTCCAGCGATCTGTCTGAGCGAGTGGTCGACCAACTAGGCATTTCACCAGACATTATTCCACCCACCTATGTCTGCCCTGTCAGTCTGCAACAAAGCAATCTCAAACTGTGGAACCACAAGGACATTGTCGCTGCTCAGAGAAGTGACCCAGGCTTGAAGGAGGTATGGCTGATGAAACAGAATGGTTTGTCTGCTAACCAAGTGGTCTCCAAACATCCTGATGTCACCTTATTGCTTAGAGAGTGGGATCGGCTCAATACTAAAGAGGGTGTGTTGTACCGGAGAGTGAAGACCCAGTTTGATGGAGAGTTTGACCAGCTCGTCCTACCTGCACAATACCGAACCATGGTGTTAAAGACATTACATGAAGACCACGGGCATCTGGGAATCGACAGGACTGTAGACCTGGTAAGAAGTCGGTTTTACTGGCCCAGAATGACATCGGAGATTGAAAGCCATGTAAAGAACTGTGGGACGTGCATTCAACGTAAGACACTACCTGTTAAAGCCGCTCCACTACAACATTTGAGCACTGCTGGGCCACTTGAATTGGTATGCATTGACTTTCTGTCACTGGAGCTGGATAGCAAAGGAGTGGGAAACCTCCTTGTTGTAACCGACCACTTCACAAGGTATGCTCAGGCGTTCCCCACAAAGGATCAAAGACCATCTACTGTTGCACGTGTATTGTGGGAGCAATATTTCGTGCATTATGGTCTGCCAGCTCGAATTCACTCTGACCAAGGACGTGATTTTGAAAGCCATCTTATTAGAGAAATGTGCCAGCTACTGGGCATAAGGAAGTCAAGGACGACACCCTACCACCCTAAGGGTGACCCCCAGCCTGAGCGATTCAACAGAACCTTGCTAAATATGCTAGGTACCCTGAACAACAGCCAGAAACAAAAGTGGAGCCGGCATGTCAAAACTTCGGTACATGCGTACAACTGCACAAAAAATGATGCCACTGGTTTCTCTCCTTATTATCTGTTGTTTGGATGAGAAGCCCGTTTGCCTATAGATTTGTGTTTTGGGGTGAAATCTAGAGAGGAAATAGACCACCCATACCCACAGTACATAGCCGAACTTAGAGGACAGCTGCAAGAAGCCTATAAGTTGGCCATCAAGGTTTCTACCCAAAACCAGCAAGGAAACAAGAGAAGATATGACCGGCTGGTAAAACACCAGTTTTTGAAGGAGGGGGATCGGGTGCTTCTAAGAAACTTTGGTGGTCAGGGAAAAAATAAGTTGGCCAACAGATGGAAGCCTGAGCCATACTTGGTGGTTTCAAAACTGCCGGATTTGCCGGTATATAGGGTGCGGATGGAGAAGGAGTCAAAGGTTGAAAAAACTATACACCGTAACCATTTCCTTCCCATTGGTCAACTAGTTCGACTGCCATTTAACAGTGAGGTCCAACAGCAGCCCAAAAAGCCAATCACTAGGAGCCAGGCAGTTCGGCGAGCTACTCCAGAACAAAGCCTACAAAGTTCTGTTGAGACAGAAGAGGAGGAAGCACAGTCTTCAACCGCTGATGAAGAGGAGGGGGAGCTAGCTGAAACACCATCATGGATGTGGGGGCCCCTAGGCGAAAGACAGAATGACCAAAAGAGAAAAGAAGAGGAGTCCCAAAGGGAAACAGGGAGACCAGGATTAGAGGGGATTGATTTCCGAGACAATGAACAGAATACATTGGAACCTGTTTGCTGTGAGGCAGAAGATGCCCCAGACGAGGAACAAAACACACAGGGACCAGTTTACTTAGAACCTGAAGGAGAAACACAAGAATTGTCTGGGGGCAGTGAAAATCAGGAGGCGACACTACCACGCTGCTCTGAAAGGAAGAGTAAGCCGGTCATGAAACTAACATATGACCAGCCAGGTATCTCGGTCGATGTGCCTTTGAAAATTACTCACCGGGGAAATACCTGGGTGATCAACATCTCTCTGGCAGAGGTAAATAAAAAGATGGGCATACATTCCTCAGCATCCTCGATCGGCGAGGATCAAAAATGCATACTAATGGCTAGTTAGGTTCAGCGGTATGGGGACATACCGATGTTTAAAGGGGGGAGGATGTAGCCTGGGTAAAGTTACAGCAGAGTAGTTATATAGTGCAGCGTCCTTTAAGGGGGAGGGACGTGTGGGAAGAGAAAAAAAAAAACAAAATGGAGTCATCCATGCAGTCAGCCAAAAACATAGTACCATTTTATTTAGTACTAAAGAAATAATTACACAATTTATTTCTTGTATTTTTGGAAGTTAGGTTACAAACGCTATACTCTAGAGCCTGACCTAATGCAAGTGGGGAGTTAGGAGACAGTATATTCGTGTGAAACTTGATGTTGTTTCATATTGTAATGACTTCAGTTACAGTATTCGCGCAGCTATACTGTTAAATCTAAATAAAGAAAAAAGAAAGAAAACCTAAACGCAGCATTTGAAGATACCGACTGGCAGCACCGGATAGCAACCCAAGTGACCTGGCAAAGCTTGGTGTTTCCTCCGGCAACGAGGGATTTGCAGTTTAAAACGCAGATGGGAGTTTCCCTGGGTGAAAGGCTAAGCGGCATTTTCCAGCCTCCACGCGCCCTAGCCACGTACAGGCCTGCTACGTTTTTTTGTTTTGTTTTTTTTTACTCTAGCAAAACACTTATGTTAGTGATTCGGACCTACGTGTTTATATATATACCGGTATATATTTATAAGAGTACTGTTCTGTTTGTTTTGACTCTCGTTTTACATACAGCTGTATTACAGCAATTTATAATAGAAGTGTATTAGGTTTGCTTTTGAAATAGTCATAGGGGAAAGTAACCCGGTTTCATTTGTAAGCAAACATAATTAATATAACTTACCGTTTAGTTTTGAAGTCAGCATAAGTTTCCTTTGCCTATAGAGGGTATTAAATATTTTACTTTCATCTGTTTTTTGTTTTTTTTCCCCTCTTAGACTTTGCAGTGGATGTGTATTGTTTAGAATGTCAATTTAACGCGGTACCGGGTATGGTGTTTAATTGGTGCATTTTCTATATTCATGCACATGAACTGTAGAGAACGCCTTATTTCCATTAATTGGGCAGTAAACCTTGAAGGGTGGGGAACCCTATCTATTTGCTTTACAGCACTGTGTCGTCTTCTTTATTTATAGTCCTAGAGCAGTGGATAAATATAACTATCTTTGCTTTGGGTGGAGGCATCGCCATAAATAGAAATTAAACATACTCAAGAGTACCCAGAAACCCCATTGCTTCAATTATTGTTACTTTTAGCGGGCAGGGGTTACATATATATATATATATATATATATATATATATATATATATATATATATATATATATATATATATATATATATATATATGTTATTAATATAGAAATATATGAAATGTTCACCACATGAAATCATCTCCTTGAAATTCACATCCCAAATCCAATGCTCATAGTAATTCAATAGCCGGAATGTTGATTATCCAACCATAGCTTAAATTTTGACCTGCCAACCCTTATACATTCAGTTACTTTATATGCAGAACAGTTTTTACTTCACAAAAAAAAAAAAAATTCCTTCACTGTTAAGTGCAACTTAAAAACAGAACTCAGGATACATTTATTTTTCAATTTTGTAATCATATATTACATCTTTTCCTTCTGTATTCCACTGTCACATGTTGTTTATAATAAACTTATGTTTTTGGTATTTTTCCATCTCCACATCACACGTTTATCCAAGGAGAGGGAATTGCAGCAGATTTTGAGCCAAGGAATGTCATTCCAGTAGAGCCAGCTGGTGATCTGATTAAAAATGGTGGAGTTTGTTCAGACAGCTTCTGTTTGTGTTGGTTGCCTTATATGTGTCAGTGCACATTGTCATGTGATTTTTTACTTTGACCAGGAAGCACATAAATATGGTGGAGCAGTTTATTGTAAAGATTATGGGAATCTACTGAAATGTATTTTGGGATGCAAGTCCAATTTCTTTTATATTAATTGCACTGGAGACTCAGTGGTCATTTGCCCATCAAATCTCTGCATGTCTGTTTCCATCACATTTGCACTGGGCACTCATGGAAAAGCTTCAGTATTATGGAGCTGCTGCAGATTATAATGTAGTCAAATGGGTTCAAAGGAATATCCTCAAAGTAAACAATATATTCTCAAAATGTCAATCACTATTAAAGTTTACAGTATAACAGAATTTGTGTCTGTCAAACATGTAGAAGTCATTGTGGTTCAACTGCAGGTAAAGTAAGGGATCTTGTGAATATCTGGTAGAAAGTACACATTTTCCTATTTTAAGTATCCATTTTGGATCCATTTTGTTTAACGTTAAAGTAATAATTGTCACAGGAATTATGTGGCACTACATGTAGTACTGTAATATTGGGATTTTGCTGTAACATTTTATGTTTACTGCATTTACTGTGCTAGATTAACCTTAGTTTTCAACCTTTCTTTCATGCTCAATGCCATACAACAGTAAGCCTTTAAATAGGGAATTATAGTTATCTTGTCATATTGTCCCATGCCATAAACACTAACACTTTTAAACAGTAAAAGGCTGTCATAGAAAGAAAATGTGTTTGTATATATATATATATATATATATATATATATATATATATATATATATATATATATATATATATATACATACACACACACACAGTGGCTTGCAAAAGTATTCAGACCCCTAACCAATTCTTTCATATTACCGAATTACAAATGGTACACTGAAATTTCGTTCTGTTTGATATTTTATTTTTAAACACTGAAACTCAGAATCAATTATTGTAAGGTGACACTGGTTTTATGTTGGGAAATATTTTTAAGAAAAATAAAAAACTGAAATATCTTGCTTGCATAAGTATTCAACCCCTGTGCTGTGGAAGCTCCCAGTTTGCACCGATGAAAGAAATTGCCCTAATGAGGACACAATTACCTTACCATTGGCCTCCACCTGTGAACCATTAAAGTTGCTGTCATATTTTCTGGATAAAAACCACACTGTTGAATAATCATTGGTAAGGCTGTGAATCTGAAGGAAAATGAAGACCAAAGAGCATTCTGCAGAAGTTAGAGATAAAGTAATGCAAATGCATAGATTAGGGAAAGGGTACAAAATAATATGTTTGGATATCCCAGTGAGCACAGTTGGATCAATAATCCAGAAGTGACAGCTGCATCACACCACCCAGGCACTGCCAAGAAAAGGCTGTCCCTCAAAACTCAGTGCTCAAACAAGAAGGAGACTTGTGAGAGAAGCCACAGAGAGGCCAACAATCACTTTGAAGGAGCTACAGAGTTCAGTGGCTGGGAGTGGAGTAATGGTGCACCAGTCAACCATATCAAGAGCTCTGCATAACACTGGCCTGCATGGGAGGGTGGCAAGAAAGAAGCTGTTACTCAAAAAGTTTGCCAGAAACATGAGAGTGACCCAGCTGCGATGTGGGAAAAGGTTTTGTGGTCAGATGAGACCAAGATAGAGCTTTTTGCAGTCCACAAGCGTCGTCCAACCAACCTGAACAACCTGGAGATAATCTGCCAAGAAGAATGGGCCAAAATCTCTCTGACACTGTGTGCAAAGCTGGCACATACTTACCCCAAAAGACTTAAAGCTGTTATTGCAGCGAAAGGTGGCTCTACCAAATATTAATGTGTGGGGGTTGAATACTTATGCAAGCAAAATATTTCAGTTTTTTATTTTTCTTAAAAATATTTCCCAACATAAAACCAATGTCACCTTACAATAATTGATTTTGAGTTTAAGTTTAAAAAAATAAAAATCAAACAGAACGAAATTTCAATGTACCATTTGTAGTTCGGTAATATGAGATAATTGGTTAGGGGTCTGAATACTTTTGCAAGGTACTGTGTGTGTGTGTGTGTGTGTGTGTGTGTGTGTATATATATATATATATATATATATATATATATATATATATATATATATATATATGTATCATGGGTGGGGTGGGTTATCTTCCCTGCCAAAAAGGTGTATTTGTTTATTTATTGTTAGTATTGTTTAATTATTGTTAATTGTTTTATTGATTAATTATCCCCTGCACCTGGCTATCATTGTAAATTAGAGCCAGGTGCAAGGTATTTAATTGAAGCAAACAGTCTGCTCAGGGCTGCTGTATGAAGAAGCCTGATTGATTGTTTGCTCAAGCGTACAAAAATTCGAAGGTACTGTGTAAAGCCTTTTCATGGTATTTATTTAAAAACTGTGTATTTTGTTTTTGTTTGTTTTTGTTTTAACAGGTAAACAGCCTAGCCGTCCTTCTGGTTAGTTAGGTTCCTGTTCTTGTGTTAGTAAGTGCTCCGAAATGGAGTTAAGTTTTGTTTAATTCTTGTTTATTTTATTTATTAAAAATGTAGCTTGTAAGCGCTCAAAACTTCAAGGCTTGTGTCCTGGGTCATTTTTAAAGGGGCAACGAACCACGGAGAGGATGCTTCGGAACACCACTATATAGAATATGCGATAGTTATATATATATATATATATATATATATATATATATATATATATATATATATAGTATATATATAATATTAGTGTTTTACAAACTTTGGGCAAATGCAGACAATTTTCTGATTTAAAATGCTTGCAGATTTATGTTTTTTTTTTTTGTGCATGTCAGCTTTCTACACGTGATGGGGTTTTTTTTGTCCCTCAGAATTGAAAAGCACTGTTTTTTTTTTATTTACAATGTTCTTTTGGTAAATGTACTTGTTTATACTTGGTCGCAATTTTCACTGCAGCTTCTTGTTGACGTTTCTAGGGAAATTTACATTTCTAGTTTTGGTGATTGTTTATTTTTAAATATGGCAGCGACTGTAGAATTATAATAAGAGAAACGTTGGAGGTGTCGCATGATTTACAATTCAGTGACATGAACTGATTATGCTGAAATTTACACAGATTTAAAAACAGCTGCTTCAAAAGTAAACTGATGTAGTCAGTCGTAGTTCAGTTACCATTAAACGTCACCAGTACAGTTTATCTGCATAGAGCAGATGGACAAGGATGAACTCAGAAAATGTCAATGTTAATACCACCAGACTGAGATTTTCATTTGTGCAGAGGAATTAAGACTACAGAGAATAATACAGCTTTCATGATAATTGTTGAAATCCCAACATGTCAGCAGGGGATGGTTAAAACATGAACTGTTTTTTTTTCTTAAAGCAATGATCTCATTCAATAGAAAACAGTTTGCAGAAGATTCACTCAAAGGAGATGAGGAGATAGCATTGTTACTCAGTAGCTTAATAGATATACTGTATAGTTGGAGATGACAGGTAAAAGCAAATCAGAAGAAGGTATGACAAGAACATGACTGAAGTAGATTCATTTTTGCAATACAGCGGTTATTATTGTATTTTAATATAGTACTCTCATTTTTCGCTCTGTATACACATTTGCATGAATTTAACCGCTGCTTTGTTTCAGTAACTGAAGCAGTTTTGGCACAGTGTGCCATTGTGATGTAATGATAAGGGAAAGTAGAAAATCCAGGGTAATTTCCAAATTTTCCAGTGTATAATGTGATTCCTTAAGTGAGGACTCACCATAAAACCTTTAAAAGTGGAAGCAATCAATATACACTATTTGATACCCCATATACAGGGTGATTTCTAAATCCTTGGGACAGGTTCTCTTAGAATCTCGTAAATAGTTTTAACATTCAATGCATAAACTTGGAAAAAACAATCTTCAAAATGCAAAATAACATTAGACTGGCATTTCTTCATTCTTGGGATCACAAAATTATCACAAGATTCCCAATTCCATATAGAATTATTTCTGATATTTTAAGAGTATTTAGCTTATACTTTAGGGGGAAAAAAATGAAATATTTCGAGGCGAAATCATAAACAGACAACATAAGGGTAATTTGAAAGCTCATACGCTTTGAATAAACGTGGCCCTCAGGACCATCCTGTCTGTGCTGCAGTCTTATAGAAAATATACTCTGCATGTTATCCAGTGAGTGCTCCTATCCCACTGATAGCGTAACAGAGTTATTATTGACCTTAATTTAATTCCAACAAAATTCGATTTTGTTCAAAAATAATCAGTAAGGGTCGTCTTTGCTGACTCCTAGTGGACTATATCGGGAGCAACAACAACCTCTGCGCATTTAAAAATTTCTGTTCCGGGTCATCTCTTCCCAGTTGCTGCATGATTAGGAAGGGTAAGCTTTGTGTGTTTTTCCCTAGCAGTATCATTTTATTTTACTAACGTTATAGTGTTAAATCAATATTGAAACTTACTGTATTCCTGTATAAACCATTTACGCTAATGTGTTACTTCCATGTGAGTGAACACAGTTTTAAATATATTTCTGTGCATTTCTGATTATTGCTAATGTGGGACTATATGAGCTCGGCCCTTGCAGTCTCTCATCAAAACTTAAACTAGAAAATAAGAGTTTGGGGCTCATCTTTGATCCTGGCCTATCATCTGAGACTCGTATTACAGAGGTTAGTAAAGTATCTTTTTACCATTTGAGAAATACAGCCAAACTTAGACCAATTATTTCCATCTCTGATGCCGAGAGACTAATGCATGCCTTTTTTTCATCTAGAATTGATTATTGTAATGCACTTTTTTTCTGGTGTCCCAAAACATGTGGTATCCCGCTTGTAGCTTGTTCAGAATACCGCCGCTAGAATTCTGACTAAAACAAGGAAAAGTGAACATATTACCCCTGTTTTGGCCTCTTTGCACCTTTTCCCTGTGCAGTATAGAATTGATTTTAAGAATTTGCTGTTAACTTACAAGGCCCTGAATGGATTAGCACCTAGTTATTTGCAGGAGTTACTGACCCCATATCTTCCAAACTGCACTCTAAGATCACAGAATTGGGAAGGGGAGGTAGGGAGTAATATGCGAAGATGGCTGAAGCCGTTGAATGGTTTATTTTACAGTTACTGCATGATTGGGAAGGGCTGAAACCTGTTTCTATTTTTTGCAGAGTACTGCCTTCAATAAACTGCTATTCAAGAATCAGAGGATTCACCAGTGTCTGTCAGTTCTTGTGTGATGCAGGAGAGAGGGAGGAGTGGTCACAGAGTAGCAGAGGGAAACTAAAAAACAGTGCAAGACTTGTATATAGACTTGTATATAGCTGGAACAAGGTTCTACACTAGCACTTAACTGTTTTGTTGCACTGCTGTGTTTGAGTACTCCTAACTAGAAGGGAGTTCTTATACAGCACACCACCATAGTGCACTAGCTGCTGCATTGCAACTCATGATTTCCATTATATGAGGGTAGCTGTTAAAACTTCATGCTGATTTGAACTTGGCTTTCGCCAGGATAAGCACCAACTAAGATGTAGCTTTACAGTAAACTAATGTGATCCATCTGCATCTCCATCCATTTGCGTTTCTTCCATCTGTTGATGTAGATATTGTTCTGCCTGGCGTTGATGGCTGAAGTGTAATTTTCCCTCCAGGAATCAGCTTATTTTGCCTCCCCAGCGCATCAGCGCACACAATGGTTGCAATGCTGGCTCCAGGGATCAACCATAGTGCGGTCTCTCCAGCGCATCAGCATGACAACCGTCTGGATTGAGCTAAGTAGGGTACATCTCTGGGGTCTGCAAGTGGGCACCTTCTGTCCTCTGTGTTTCTTTGACTAGCCCATGACACCTCAAGGGGGCTCAACAGTGATTCTGGCTTCCCAGCGTCACCCCACTCCATCCCCCACTCAGCTCAGCTCAGTTTACTTACCCGTACATCAGCGTTGCTTTCTTTCTATTGTGCTTGAGATCCCCAGCCAGAATCTTTCCATCTCAACCACAGCCAGTTGCTGCTCCTTTCTGCTGCTTCAGATAAATTCTTCACTGTGTGATGCAACCCTTGGCTACTGAACCCAACATCTCTCAGAAATCGGGTTGTAGAGTATGCCACAAATACTCGACAACCCACCTCCACTGAGTAAACCCGGACTCTCCATCCTCGCTTTTCAGCTTCAGCAGCTAGTTGAGCATACCAAAGTTACTTCCTCTCATAAGCCTCGTCCACAGCATTCTCCCATGGCACTGTTAACTCTACCACATGAACAAGACATGCTGATTCAGACCAGAAGACAATGTCTGGTCGAAGGTTAGTGGTGGCAATCTCAGGTGGATAAATAAGCCATTGACCAACATCTGCCAGCATTTTCCAATCTTTAGCAGCTTCCAGTTGTCCTGTGTGAGGCTTGGTTTTAATACCTTTTCTTGGTGTTTGCTCTCCTGGATGGAGGAATATTGTCTTTTGTGTGTAGTGCTTTGGTGAAACTGGTGGCAACTTATTCGTCAGGTTACGCTTGTCTTCCAATGCTAAGGCCAAACATCGCAGCACCTGGTCATGGTGCCAAGTAAACTGTCCTTGGCTAAGACCCACCTTACATCCTGTCAAAATGTGCCTTAATGTTGCAGGTGATGAACACAAAGGACATGAGAGATCCTCACCCACCCAGAGGTTTAGGTTCTGTGGTGATGGGAGAACATCATATGTTGATCTGATGAGGAAACTTATCCTGCTCTGTTCCATTGTCCATAGGTCTTGCCAGCCAATCTTGCATTATTCCACACTCTCCCATCCCATCCATTATCCCTGCTTGGCCTGGGAAACAGCCTTTACACACCTGATCCTCTCCTCCTGCTTTTGCACCTCGTTGACTACCAGCTTTCTCCATTGAGCTGGGGTTGCCTTGTGCCATGTAGGAGGAGCTGAACTGAGACCAAGACCCCCTCTTACATGTTGAACTTGCCCCACAGATACAACTTGTAGGCTTTATGTAAGCTATAAAAAATACATTCCAAAATGGAACAAAAATGACCAGAATTTGTTCTTCCACATCTAACAAACATTTATTTTTTGTTTGTTGTTGCTTTGTGGCCAGGGGTTAATTGACAATTACTAAATCAATTACCTGCTTTACCTGCTGGCCGCAATACACACTTTTCTAATTAAACTAAAAATAAATCCCAATTTACAGTGAGTGTCTGTGCAAAGGTGGCCTTCTTGACTCCAGGCTGTTCTTTCGCGCCTGAGTCAAGATGGCCACAAGCCACAATACACCTGCATCTGTGTGAAGAGCCTCTGCTCTGCCACACAGTCATATAGTTCTATGGGGGCTACATTACATTTTTGTAAGGGCAAATGTTAACCATCAACACAAAATTTGCTACAGCATAAAAATTGGTAGAGATATGAATATGTTGTTGTTTAGATACAGGTAAGTTGGAAAACATCTTATGATAGCAACACATTTTTGACAAAAAGATGAAGGGAAGAAAGGGTGACAAACATTTAAAAAAACAAATTCCTACAAAGCCTATGAGATAGAACCCGACTCGCAGCCTCATAAAACAATGAAGCTGTATGATTGAGATGGATGTGACACATTTCTTTAACTACATTAAGAAATGTCCTTATATTTTAAATTAAATTGCAGTTCATTTTTGGGAACTGACCCCATATCTATATACAAATCAAATATAAAAGCATGGTGCAGCTGCTTGCGTTGATCTTATAAACAAGGCTGGTGCACTGGCACATATTGACTTAAGCTTTATGGTTGAATAAGGCAGAGAAAAATGCAGGGTCGATGATTGGAGATGCTTATTGGCTTAATTTTCAAATCCGGGTTGAAAACAAGCAAGGCCTAGCTGAATGACTGATAAAGTAGATGACTGATTAAGTCAGTAACTAAAGAGCAATTTAACAAAGGAATTGGTTCTAGAAGCAGGGCCTGGGGCTATAAATTTAGCAGGAATAGAGGTTAACACATGCAGATGGAAAGAAAGTAAGGATTGGTGCTTAGAAATACTGGAGCAAACCATTCCATCAATTTCCTTTTTATGGAGTTTTAACTTGAATAGATTACTTTTTTAGGAGGCATTCATACGGGGGGGGGGGGGGGGGGGGGGGGGGGTTGGTGCACAGAATAACCCAAACATGTACTGTTGCATCAGAATCTGTTATTCCTTTGCAAGTATCAGTCTTTAACTGTTTAACAACAAATTGTGCTGGAATTATCACTCAGTCTTTACATCTCTGCTGCAACAGCAGTAAAGGTATTGTGTGTGTTAATGTAAATAATGTATTGCTGGCCTACCAGAAGTCATTTTCCCTGCATAATCAGGTTATTTTCAGAATAAGTATGGTACCCAGTTCCAGATTTTTAAAACACAGAAAATGACTTGACTTCTGCAATTCCAGAAATTGCATATTCCCTCCCTTAAAGTACAGTATAAGGTGTATTTTGTATCCTTTAGCATCGTAAGCTAGGTATATACATACCCTCATAAATGTTGCATGAGGTAAGCACACATTTTTGGTATTTACCAATTTAAAATAGCATGTGGAGCATCCGTCTTTATGGAATGTGCCATAAATCTTTTGTAACCTTTACTGGGGGGGTATTTCATCTGTCCCCAGCATACAGGGGAAACATAATTCACTACTGAAATCCTGTGGTAGACAAAATGATGGCAAAACAATATTGCAGCTGATCTCTTATGAACATAAAATTAAATTGAATGCTAGTAAATTGTGGCTGTTCTACTCAAGTGAACTGCTCACTGTAGGGTAAATAATTCACAGCTTTGAAGAATTGTTTCCCTCAGTTGCTTAGCCACATCCTGGTCTTTTAGAGATAAGCACAAGTAAATCTCTTGCTCTCTCCTCTGAGAGTAGGTGAGAAAATGGAGCTGCAGAAAGTAAACACAGGGGCATCAAGGACTTTATTTGAACAGATTTATGGGATAAATGAGATTAAATAACAGCAAAAAAATCAATTGTTAAGGTAGAAATGTTCTTTGCATTGATTGTGATTTGTGACTTATGTGACTTTGGCTGTATTGTATTGTGGTGGCATGGAGTCTCCTTTGCTTTTTTGTTAAAAAGCATAATGAATGGACAGACTTTGGGATTGCAGGTGCAAACAGAATATCTGCTTTTTATTCTCTCTCTGGTACACTCGGTCCCTATGGGCTGGGACACGCCAAAAGAACAAAACCCTCGATCTCTTCTCTGGCTATCCAACTTCCCCTTCTCTCTCCTGTTACTTCTGCTTCTTCTCTCCTATTTCATCACACTCTCAGCCTTGACCGGTTGTCTCACTCGCTGACTCTCACAGGACTCGTCCATGCAGTTTCTTTCAGGTTGGCACTCACTCTTGCTCTGTTTTATTACTCTCGCTCACAACGCTCTCCCATCACTGACGTTGCTCCCGTTCTTATACCACCAAGCAGCACTTCACCCCCCCTCCCCATCCTGCTGTCCTCCAATCACTGCAGCACATGACTCTCACTGACAGCCACCCCACCACACATACCCCTCGCCCTTGCTTAGCTAACCTAACCCTTCCTGGCATGGTTCCTTCCCAAACAATATATGCACCTGCTTCAGACAAACAACATAAAAGGTCCCTTCAGGGTGCAACGCCTTCAGCAGTTCTACAGGTCTCTGCATTATTTTTTTAATGTGCTTGGATATTTTCTTCACAATAGCCAAGATGTTTTGTCCTTTGTTGTATTATTATTATTATTATTATTATTATTATTATTATTAGTCATAATAATACATGGGTATTTACTACAAGACTTTTCAACAGCTAGTCATTATTCATTATTCATATAGATTATAGTTCTTTAGGTAAATCAATTTGAATTAGAATAATAAATATCCCAGAACAACTGTAATACTCATCCGTACTACCATCTGAATTTTACTTTCCGATTCTCAACTATGAATGAAGATCAGTACGAAGGGTCAGGTTTTTTTTTTTTATTATTATTTCATATGGCTGAGTAGAGAGAATTAGCCAAACCGAATTATCAAAAATGACCTCCTAGAAGTTTAGTATTTGCCTAGTGACCATGGGATTATAATCATTGATAATGCCTCATGCGCAGGGTTGATGTCATTCAGATTGGGTTAAAAAATCTGTCTTCCAGATGAAGTGAAACAGTGTATGTTGCTTCAATGTTGCTGTTCTATTATATGGACACATAAAATGCATAGCTTGTCTAATTTAGATTTATTATCTGGTCCAGGTTTTGACAACTTCAAAACCACAGGTGTAAATAATACTCTTATTGCTTTGGTACATCAGGATGTTTATAATTGAAACAGATCCAACTCATATATATATATATGTCATATATATATATATATATATATATTACTATAGAATATATATATATATATATATATATATATATATATATATATATATATATATATATATACACACACACACACACACGCACACATACATACATATATACACATACATACACACACACACATCACAAAAACCCTTAAGGACATTAAGCTAAAATCACATCAACATGAATATGCTTTATTTTGGATGTGGATGAATTGTTTCATATCTGTGTGGCAGAAACCAGCTAGACATTTCTATTATCAGAGTGGTACCATCTTGAATTTATATTCAAGATATGGAAATATTTTAAATACAATCTTATTGATGAACTGCTGCATTCTGGTACCTGTGCTGTGGTCTGATTGCAGATAGCTATATTTTAGTTATCTGCAGTTAGCTATAGTTCAGTTGTATGCAATTTTCTGTATTCTCATACTGTATGGTCTGAGCTTGCAAATGCAATGTGTTTCTTTCTAGTTTATAACAATACTAGCAATATCCTGACTACCAGTGTTTAGAGTGAAATACTGGACTATTTTTAAGCTCAATTTGTTAACTAAATCAGTTTGCACTGATTTAACAGTCCTCAGTATTGGCAATAGAAAGTTATTTACAATGACAGGAGCCTTGCCATCGACTGTATGCCTGGTATTTTTTGAACTGGAACTAATGGGAGAGTCAAAACAAAAAATGGCACCTCAATATGCATTTGATATATTCACCTGCATAGGCATAGGTTGACTTAAGAATCCATGAGTAGACTTAAGAAATAAGGCATTTGTATATCCCTGATACATCATTATACTGTCTGGGTATCATGATTGTACCTTCATTTGTTATCTCAAGACTAAGATGTTTGCTTACGAAACATGTTACAAAGATATGTAGCTTATAAAGTAGCCAGAGGTATTCCACTGCAGGCCTTAGTTAACAATGACATTGGAATGATATGACACCTTTGGGTACAACAGGTATTTGTGATAACACTAAGCTTTTGGTCTTTCAGTTATATTGGAACAGGAGATGTCAGTTATGTCCGCAATGTTTGTGATTGTGAGGATGGACCACTATGCATTAACAACATGTATTTAACAAGTTATTTTCCCAATTATCATATTACGGTGATATGCAGTGAAGGAAGTGTTCAGGGGTTCGAGCTGGTGATGTGCAGTGAAGGAAGTGTTCAGGGGTTCGAGCTGGTGATGTGCAGTGAAGGACGTGTTCAGGGGTTCGAGCTGGTGATGTGCCGTGAAGGAAGTGTTCAGGGGTTCGAGCTGGTGATGTGCCGTGAAGGAAGTGTTCAGGGGTTCGAGCTGGTGATGTGCCATGAAGGAAGTGTTCAGGGGTTCGAGCTGGTGATGTGCAGTGAAGGAAGTGTTCAGGGGTACGAGCTGGTGATGTGCAGTGAAGGAAGTGTTCAGGGGTACGAGCTGGTGATGTGCCATGAAGGAAGTGTTCAGGGGTTCATACTGGCTTGGTGGTGACAGCTCCTGGTTTCTCACTCCTCCTCTAGAAAACAAGACAACATGTACCAAACAAAAAATAGCTCCAGCCGTAAGTTACATTTGCAGTGCAAGGAGCCATACTCTCATAGCTGCGTCCCCTTTTTACTACCCAAATCCTCCCTGCAATCAGCCTGGCGCCCCAGTTTATCCACTTACTGCCTAACCCACAGGTGGTTGTAAGGGAATCTTTTTGCGTACATGCAGCTACGCGCTTCCTCCAAGATGGCCAACTTCTTGTTTCCGCTCACCGTCGAGTCTTCCTGTCTATGGGGAAGTGTAACACCAAACTTACACAGCGCCCTTTCTGGTTGGGAGGGAGGTTTACAGCTGTGATTCTTTCTCTCTTCATCACATTTCAGAGATACTAATGCACTTAGCAGCATGTAACAGAGTGAGGTCTGTGCTGGCTGTCTGACGCAGGATCCACCCATCGATCATGGCAGTGACACAGAGTGGTTGGGAGGCGGGTCTTGGGGGTTTGCTGGGCCTATAAAAGTGATGCTTTGTTGTTCCCTCAGCCCAGCCTATCTAGGAAGAAGGACAGAGGGAGCTCTGCTCGAGAACGGAGAAAGCCGGGAAAAGAAAAAAAAACGAATAAGCGATCAGTGTTGACGTACCCGATGGGAAAAGTGTTTTGAGATAGCTGGGGAACCCTGGGCAACCCTACGAAGTATAAAAGAAAGGGAGTAACAGTGTAGACTGGGGAGCTGGGCCGTAATATGTAGCGATGGTTGGGGACGCGGCATAAAGCAGCACCTTTTATTTTTAGTTTTATTACTGTTTTATTGTGCCTTTTTGTTTTCATTATTATTTTGAGCAATTGTGTGCGCCACGAATGAACGGCCAACTTTTTACAATTGCTGGTATAGGGTTGTGCTCTGCAAGCAGTGCTACAGTGCCACCTTGTGCCAGAAATAAATCAGTGCGCCAAGTGGCGTTCAACTAAAGTTCTGTCTCCTGTGTGTTAGTGAATTTCTCCCACCCTTCTACACAGCAGTACACACCTTTACCTGAAACTGTGACAGATAGAAAGTAAGTTTACCACATCAGTCACCCTGTATATGACATGACTGATGTATATGTACTAGATAACAATGTTAGCATTGATGAGAGTTTGAAGGTCGTCTGCTTTTAAATCTGTAGCACAAAAAAAATTTTTAAAAAGTGATATGATTTTTTGTTGCACTGTTATAATGAAGCAAATGTGTGTGTGTGTGTGTGTGTGTGTGTGTGTGTGTGTTATACTTCTATAATGCTGCTATTGGGGGAAAAAAAGGATGTTATTTTGTGATGTATAGTGTTATAATGCTATAATTGTAAACACATTGTGAAATAACCTTTCTGTTTTTCATAGTGACAATAAACTATATTTTCGAAAATAAGGCAAAAATTGTTTGAAAACTGTCCAAATTGCTTATTTGAGAGCTAGGAATGAAAAATCGGATATATATATATATATATATTTGACATGGAAATTGACAAAATAAATGGGCAGCTGGAATTTTAATGCCAGCTACGCTGTAAAATAATTAACAATAAAACAACATGTTTTTAAAACCAAACAATACATTTAAATAGTAATAACACAACAGAAATACAAAATAATACATATACACACAGGAATGGGGTATACTCCATCACACTTTATACAGTAATTCCTTTAGTCAATTATAAACCTCTGCTGGTCTTCTTTCTAGTCTTCAGAGGTGTAAATGTGTACCATTGCTCTCAACTACAGTACATATCTGCAATAATATATTAAAAGACTCATGAAAATAATTGCACATAAAATACTATTTTAATGAAGAGGTACTTTATATGTATCCCCCTTCTGATTTTATTGTAATTAGTATTTCATTTTCTTTGATTGTTTGTCACTGAGGAAACCTTCATACAACTCTTTATTTACAAATGTATTCAAATATTTTAAGTATTGTGTCCCTGAGAGGATGTATTTAACTCAAATTAGTGTGAAAAATTGCTAAAAAAAGGCAAGGTAAAATGCTGTCTAAATTTCCCAGCATTGTCATTTTTCAAATGGAAGTTGCAACTGCCTTTTTATAGGATGATTCATTGGAAGGCCTGTTCTTTTTTCACACATGTGTCAGTTAAGAGCCTCTGTGGTAATAGTGCATTTGCATATTTAGTTTCCTCGGTTGTAACGAGAGCACCTCTGTACCACCTATTCATTATTTTACAATTTTCCAATGCTGTTCATTTTTTAGACTCCTTGTTTTATTCCACCATTTTAGTTTCTTCTAAGGGCATTTTTAAATACTTGTGCCAAAAGGCATGAGGGTAGATATACTAAGATTGGCCAGGTGCAGCACAAACATACCGCAATTAACATTTTCGTTGTGACACTTAGCACAATAAACATTTTGTCATATGTACTAAGAGAAAGTATGTTAATGAAGAGAACTGCAATATACTATAATTTTTTTTGCTTCTTCTTAGTTAGATCTCTAGCATTATGCATTGCAAGAGTCGTGTGACATTGTTTAAATAAATAGCAGCAGTTGAGTTGTGTTTTGCTACAGCAGAGGGTGCCTGAAGAATAATGTTTATACATGCAAGGATACAAGAATCAAAATAACATTGCTTTTGTTAAATGTAAACATCATCTGTACAATGCATTCTGTGGTTCCCGCAGGCAGGGGCTTCTCACAGGCAGAGGTTGGACGCGAAACCGGGACCTCCCGCTTTGAAACAAAGTACCCATAAGAGCCAGGCTCCCTAGCAGGAGGAGATATTGGGCTTATGTCTTCATGTTTAGACCGAGTCACCTACCAGCCCTGACCCCTACCCCCGTGCACATTACATTCTTCCCTGCCAGCCTCAAGTCCACCCTTGTCATGATATTTTATATCAATTTCAGGGGTAAAAATACCAATTAAAA
Source organism: Polyodon spathula (assembly GCF_017654505.1). Lineage (NCBI taxonomy): Eukaryota > Metazoa > Chordata > Actinopteri > Acipenseriformes > Polyodontidae > Polyodon > Polyodon spathula. The sequence continues at coordinate 87,043,170 of NC_054536.1, read as the reverse complement.
TGATTTCAAAATCTGGTACCTGGAAAGCGCATTAATTTTTGCATCTGGAGTTGAAGAGGTTAATGCCAAACTGAACCATTTCCACCATCCACAATTTAGTATGGAATAGACATTCGGCAGACATGTAGTCTCTGCAGGTCCTATTATCAGTTTCAAGATGTGAGAAGTAAACACAATCTGTTTGAAGCTTGTCACATAGTTCTGATAACAATCTGCATTTGTTTAAATAGTTTAAGCCTGGCTGACCAACACAGCAGGGGATTTAGCTTAACAAACGGTACTCTGGTCCTAGATGAGATTGTCAAGATCTCTTTGTCAGAGTTGTTTTAGGAATACAGATTCAATTGACATATTCTCATTTAAGCAAATATAAATGTAATTTTTACATCACAGCATAAGTCTTTTACTGTATACAATTACAGTATACATTTTATGAACATTTATTTAATGGTGTCTAAAACACCCCAAAAATAACCAAAAACGATAGATCCTTGAGTTCATTTATTCCAGGTGACACTGCTGTGATGCCAGGCAGACCGGCACCTAGCAACCTGAGCATATACTGTGTGTAAAAGCTAGCTTGGGGAAACGCAAGTGAGAATAACAGGTGTATCTTTTGATTTTTACTGGGGTGGAGGAAGGAATGAAGATGCTAATTCCAGGACAGCAGCCAAAAATGTAAACAAACGCACTAAGCTACTTGATAGATCAGTACTACCCAAAGCAGTTCATTATGCCAAAAAAAGTATTGAAAGTTATTTCATATAATCTGGGAAGACAGGAAAAAGCACAGCAAGGTCAAACACATTTCACAGACTCAGAGTGCATTTTAGATAGCCTACCATATGTGAGGATGAAATGTTGTTGCAAAGCTTTCAGCAGTTCTACTGATTTATTTTTTTTAAAATTTGGATTACTCGATTTAAATGCTTCTCACTGGTTTGCGTCATTATCTGCTGTTGGCGTCTTTTTTTCTTTCTCAGTCTGTACTTTACAGAATCTGAAAACAAATTGATTCCACACTCCTGTTGGTAAAGATATCAGGCTCTTGGATAGGGCAGAATTGATCATCACGCAAGGTGGCAAAACTCCAAAACTACTGGAGCCATTCTGTATTAGCATAGAGATACGGCGACTAATTTTATTTCCAGGCACTGGTTGTCTACAAACCAAGATTAACACTTTGTGACAGGTTGTCTGTAGGGGTGACGTCAGACCAGGAGGAAGCACTCAAAACACAAGTAGTGCATGGCAAAATTGAGGTACTGCACTTGTATGTATAAAATAATATAAAACAAAAGGGCATAAGGGCCAAAGTAAACCAACACAAAATAAACAAACACACTAAACAAAATGAGTACCTTTCAACAAATATACTAGTAGCATTTGTTTGTCTTTTCTTCTCCAGTCTCCTGTACTCTCCAACTCTCCACCCAGACAAAGGATTTCTCTCTCTCTCTCTCTCTCTCTCTCTCTCTCTCTCTCTCCAAATGGAAATACATAACTAGACAATTACTAATTATTTAATAAACATAATGGTATTCTTTCAAATCTAACACTTTTGTTAAACCCAGTTTGTGTATTTTGTGTATGCCTCTGTCAACTGTATTCGACTGCCTTTTGTCAGTTAAAATATTTTCTTTAAAATCAATATCTGCCACCATACATAGTTTTCCTTCACTACATTAACCTCTAAATTCTCAGAATGCCTCAGATTACTAACATCATGAATACATTTTGCCATTAGTCAAGTACATGTGAAGATCCTGATAAATCCAAGATGCTAACAAGCAAAATATTTTTTTGAAATACTTAATTGAGACAATACAGTGATATTGATGCAATACAATATCCATGTTTTGAAAGAAATCAGAATGCAAGATAAGAGCCTAAAACTCAGGGACTACAATATATTATGTAGTTGGAAAGAATAATTTACATTTGTCCTCTATTTTCGAAAAGCAACCATTCATGCAGATCTGAGATCATCATTTTTAATTTACCACATTATGATAAATGCATAAAAAAATGTGAAATGACAATGTCTCCTAAATGGGGTGATGTAACAGATAAATTGAGGGGTAAACGCCTTTCCAAAAAAATGTCCTTAGTGTTCTAATTAATGTGTTACAAATGATGGGTTGGTTGTCGTCTTGTTCAGTAATCTTTTGTAGACGTACTTTTTTTTTTTTTTTGGTACAATAATTACAACCAGATACCAATTATCTAAGAATGACTAATTATGTATTTGTCAATATTTTTGAGACACTCTGAACTTTTACCAGCTAGAAATTATAACATCTGTGATAAATACTTGAACTGACAACAGAACTGGCAGAAGGCACAAGTGTCACTGTCCATCCATCCAAAGCACCTTTGACCATTGTTCCATAGTCTAATTTCTGTGTTCTTGTGCAAATTTTAGCCTTTTTGTCTTGTTCCCCTTTCTTAACAGAGGTATTCTTACTGCAACGCATCCTTTAAGTCCTGATTTCAAGAGTGACCTTCGTACTGTTGATTTTAATGGACAACAACACCTGTGCCTTCTGCCAGTTATGTTGTCAATTCAATGCTTGTCTTCTTTTTTTTCCTTAAGGATATTATCTAAAAGTATTGCTCATCCTTGTTAGACAGCTTTTTGTGTCTTCCAGTCCTGGTTTGTCATATTATAGATGATGTTTCTCTGTACTTGTTGAGTAAGACGTCTATGTTACGATGCCTTTGAAATCAAGCGATAAAAGTGAGTTCTTTACAAAAAAGGAAGAAATACGTACAAATATATATATATATATATATATAATATATATATATATATATATATATATATATATATATATATATATATATATATATTTATATAACTTAGAAATAATATACAATATATAAAACATTTCTGACTTCTCTCCATTTTAAATATTGGTTTACCAATGCATATATATGACCCCAGCATCAACACTCGCAATAATCTTCTTGCTATGTTTTGTCTCTTTTTTCTACTTGTTATGAAAGATGTGTTACACTGATTTGCTATTCTTGTGCAGTTTGAGTACACTCTTCTGAAGGTGCTGAGCTGTATGCATAAACACTCATTATAACACATACGTATTCATGTAGGTGTTAATGATCTGGGGTTTGCATTGATCGGCTCATTGACATTTCATCAGACATCTCCCTCAGAACTTCAGTTCAGAGAAATATATATATATATATATAAACACACAGGGATGACAAGACTATTGCTATTGCATAGCAGTTTCACCCATTCCAGGTTCTACAAGCCTGATTAGTTCCTGTGTCAATAAGTTCAGGTTTGTCTTATTAAACTTATATATATACACACTACCGGTCAAAAGTTTTAGATCTCCATTTTTCTAGTTTTTATTGAAATTTACGCAGTTTCATGTCTCAGTGTACTCTGAAATTAAAGCATACAACAAATAAACAATTGGAGATCAAAAAGAAATCATGGAATCATTTTGTTTAACAAAATTGAATGTAAATTTTTGACTCATCAAAGTAGCCACCTTTTGCAGATATAACAGCCGAACACACTCGTGGCATTCTTTCTACAATGGAAATCAAATATTGTTCGGAAAGTTCTTCCCAACACAGTTGCAGAAGTTCCCACAAATGTGTTGCACATGTAGTTTGCTTTGCTTTCACCCTTCTGTCCAGTTCATCCCAAACCAGCTCGATAGGGGTTTAAGTCTGGAGACTGTGCTGGCCATTCCATGATTTGAAGCCTATCATCTTCTTGTTTTCTTCTAAGGTAGTTCTCACATAGCCTGGAGGTATGTTTTGGGTCATTATCTTGCTGTAGGATAAACCCCTGACAAACTAGGCGTATACCACAGGGTATTGCATGGCACTGAAAAATGCTGTGGTAGCCGTTTTGGTTGAGGGTGCCACTCACTCTGTGCAAGTCACCGTCTCTGGATCCAGCAAAAGAGCCCCAGACCATCATGCTTCCTCCTGGTGTTGGTTGTCACACCTCTCACATCCTTTCTTCTACTCGACGGCATACAAAAACCCTGCGTGATGAACCGAAGAGTTCAAATTTTGATTCATCGGTCCATAAGACCTTCTTCCAGTCTTCAGTAGTCCACTGGCGGTGCTTCATAGCCCAGGCAAACCTCTTTTTCTTATTTTGCCATCTTAGCAATGGGTTTCTTACTGCCACTCGACCTGTCAAACCTGCAGCTGTGTCTTCTCTTCATAGTTGAAACTGAGGCTTACTTCGACCAGTGTTAAGCTTGGCTTGAAGCTGTTGTCCTGTGAGCCACCTATCACGCAAGTTGTTAACTCTCAGAAACTTGTCTTCTGATTCTGTTGTGGCTTTGGGTCTGCCAGACCTCTTCCTGTCAGAGTTTCCTCCAGTTTCCAAATGCCTTTTGATGGTATAGGAAACTATACTCACTGACACCTTGGCTTTCTTTGCAATTTCTCTAAAGGAGAGACCTACACTTTTAAGGGTTATAATGGTCTGTCTGTCTTTGTTAATTGCCTTTTTCTCTCTATTATGATAGCAATATACTACTTCCTGCAGTACAGTACTGTCCAAATAATGCCTAAGAGGGTTTAGTGACACAGTTTGTTCTAACACTGCTTTTATACGGACAGAGGGTTTGTAAGTAATCAACAAAAGTTGGGACACCTGTAGGAATTGTTAGCATCAACTTTCAAGGCTTAATTTACTTCCAATGCTGCAGAACCCATTACTTGTTCCCTGAAAAAGGCCTTTTTGTATAATTCTGAAATGTATATTATTTTTCAGTTTTTGGTAACCTAAACATTTTTTTAACCTCTGGCAGTTTACAGCTTAGGGAAACATCAAGTTTTCAATTAGCGCCCTGAACTTGACAAATTTCAGTTATTTTTAAGCACCTTTTTACCCCCCTCTCAAGATTTTGAAAACCTGCCATGTCACATATATATACATATATATATATATATATAAATATATATATATATATATATATATATATATATATATATATATATATCAGTGGCTACTCTAATAAGCGCCGGGGCTGCAGGAAAATATGGTAAACGGGTTATGAATAATAAATAATATAATGCAAGTCATACTAAATGTTCCACACACTGCTGTTCAGCAAGCTTACCAATTTGTTTTTCAACAGCGATGAAGAGACCCTGAGGCTCAGGACAGAAAACACTTGTATAAAACAGTCAAACAAACAAATCTCAGGCAGTATTCTCTATTTCTTCACAGAGTGTCATAAGCTCTTGCTGCATGTCAAATGTTGTTTCTGAGCTGCTAAAAACATTATGTTTAATAGCCCAGCATTTCCAATCAAAAGTCCCCTTCCAACACCACCCCCAAGTCTCATATCATAACAGGTTTCCTTCGTGTGTAACAAGCAGGCTGCAAACAAACATTAACATCAAAACGTCTGCTTTAGTAATAAATTATGGGAAAATACAAGTGAATTAAAGGTAAGCACTATGTTTGGCATGTTAAAACAAACACGCTGTTTTGACTACATTTAACACAGAACAGTTTTGTAGTGTGTGACGGGACATAAAAACGAATACTGCGGTAGTTCTAGATATGTATGTACGCCCAGTAGTTCTAGTGTTAATAAGTATAAATATATTTCCCTTTCAATTGGAAATTACATCTAGTATCACGTGATTTGAGCACAGATTCAAAAGATATCGTTGACTGATGGTGTCTCAGTCATATTGGTGGGCCCTGACTTGGTGGAAGAATCCTCACCACCTCTGTGCAAGAGTGACCATGTGTGTTGTGTACCGGAGGGAAGTGCTAACACCTCCAACCTCAGTTGGGCAGTGGTGTGGAATAGCAAAGGGATCTGTGGGGTCTGGATTGGCAAGTAGCAGTCTGCCCACATCAGTGCACTGGAACTGAGGGTGGTGCACCTGGCCCTGTAACAGTTTTAGTCAGTACTGAATGGCAGGCATGTGCTAGTGCACACAGACAATACCATGGTCGTGGCATATGTCAATTGGTTGTCACATTGGATAGTTGTCACATTGGCTTATGAACTGGCTAACTTAACCTCTCAGGGTAATATTGCAGCTCACTCGACTAGAGGGACTATGACGTCTTGGGCAGTGTTTCACTGTACTAACCAACTGTGGGACATCCCAGAGATAGGTGTATTTAACCTGAAATCATGTAAAACACCTTAATTGCACACAGGTGGACTCCATTCAGCTAATTATATGACTTCTAAAGACAATTGGTTGCACCAGAGCTTATTTAGGTGTGTCATAGCAAAGGGGGTGAATACCTATGCAATCAATTATTTTCTGTTTTGTATTTGTAGTTAATTTAGAATGATTTGTAGATTTTATTTTTCACTTTGACATTATGGACTTTTTTTGTGTTGATCAGTGGCAAAAACTAATTAAATCCATGTTGTAACACAATAAAATGTGGAAAAGTCCAAGGGGGTGAATACTTTTGAGAGCCACTGTAGATTTAGAAATATCTGACCATTCTTCTTTATAAAACTGTTCAAGCTGTCAAGTTCCTTGGGGACTGTTGACAGACAGCAATCTTCAAGTCATGCCACAAATTTTCAATTGGATTTAGGGCAGGGCTCTACACCCCCTTGAACTTTTTTTTCATATTTTGCTGTGTCAGTGCCTCAGAGTTTCATATATTTAAATGATGATTTTTTTTTCCCCCCAACTTATCAATACACCATACTGAAGGGGAAAAAAGTTTTTATTGAGAAAAACATTATATATTAAAAATATAAAAACTGAAAGATCATAATTGGATAAGTCTCCGCTCCCCCGAGTTATTACTTGGCAGCAATTATAGCTGTGAAACTTCTTGGGATAGGTCTCTACCAACTTTGCACACCTAGATTTGGCAATATTTGACCATTCTTCACAAAACTTTTCAAGCTCTGTCAAGTTACTTGGGGAGCTTTGATGGACAGCAATCTTCAAGTCACGCCACTAATTTTTTATTTGGTTTAGGTCGGGTCTCTGACTCCAGTGTAGCTTTGGCTGTGTGCTTTGGGTCGTTGTCATGCCGAAAGGTGAACTTCCGGCCCAGTTTCAGCTTTCTTGCAGGGGTCAGCAGGTCTTCCTCAAGGACTTCTCTGTACTTTGTGCCATTCATTTTCCCAAAAAGTTCCATTTTAGTTTCGACAGACCACAAAACTTTTTGCCACATGGCTACAGAATCTCCTGAGTTTTTTTGCATACTTCAGACGGGATTCAAGGTGGGTTTTCTTGAGTAATGGCTTCCTTCTTGCCACCCTACCATACAGACCAGATTTGTTGAGTGCTTTGGATATTGTTGTCACATACACACTTTGATCAGTCGTTGCCATAAAAGCCTGTAGCTCTTGCAAAGTTGCCATTGGCCTCTTGGTAGCCTCTATGATCAGTTTGCTTCTTGCTTGGTCAACCAGTTTGAAGGGACGGCCTGATCTTGGCAGGGTCTTGGTGGTGCCATACATCTTCTCCTTAACAATTGTTTCAAGGAATATTCAAGGCCTTTGCTATTTTTTTCTACCCATCCCCTGATCAGTGCCTTTCAACAACTTTGTCCCAGAGTTCTTTTGAAAGTACCTTGGTGCTCATGGTTGAGTCTTTGCTTTGAAATGCACTATCCAGCAGAAGGAACCTACAAGAACTACTGAATTTATCCTGAAATCATGTAAATCATTAAGGATTGCTATTACAAGGGGGTGTGGATGGGGGTGGACACTTAACCAACCAAACTATTTCAGTTTTTATTTTTTATTAATTTTCTACAAATTTCTAGAATATTTTTTTCACTTGGAAGTTGTGGAGTAGGATGAGTAGATGAAAAACAGTATATATTTTAATGCATTTTAATTCCAGGCTATAAGGCAATAAAAGGTGAACATTTTGAAAGGGGTGTAGACTTTCTATAGGTACTGTATATACAGTGGTTTGCAGAAGTATTCACCCCCCTGCAAAGTTTTCACATTGTTGGCACCTGAGCGTACTCCACAACGCTTTCAAATTAGACTTTATATATAGAATCTACACAAAATACTCCACATTGATGAAGTAAAAAAAAAAAAATGCATATAGAATATAAATAAGTAAGATTTACAGAGTAAAACAGATTAATCTCAGTTGCATAAGTATTCATGTCCTTTGCTACTGCAGCCCTAAATCAGCTCAGTTGCAAATGATTTGTTTGAAAGATCACAAAATTAGTGAAATGTTTTCAGCCTGTGTGTACTCAAAGTGGTTTAACTTGTAGATGATTTCCCTCAGGTATATAAAGACTTTCAGGCTGCAACTCACATAGTGATCCAACAAAGCAACCATGAAGACCAAGGAGTTTTTGAAACAAGAGACACAAAGCAGGAAAAGGGTACAAGAAAATTTCAAAGGCGCTGATTATCCCTCTCAGCACAGTGAAGTCCTTCATTAAGAAGTGGCAGATGCCTCATACCTCCTAGAAATCACCGAGATCAGGTCACACAACCCCCCCCCTCCCCTAAACTGAGCAGCCAGGCATGCAGGAAACTAGTTTGGCATGTCACTCTGAAGCCAACAATGACCCTGAGAAATCTGCAAAGTTCTATGTCTGAGATGGGAGTCAGTGTTCACACATCAACAATAAGCCGGTCCCTACACAAAGCTGGCCTGTATGGAAAAAGCCTCATCTTAAAACACATATAGAGTTTGCAAAAAAGCATGTAGATAACACTGCAGACCTGTGGAAAAAGGTTTTGTGGTCAGACGAGACAAAAATGTAACTTTTCAGTCTAAATTCCAAGCATTAAGTCTGGTGCATGCCCAACACTGCACATCACCTAGTCAACACCATCCCAACTGTCAAGCATGGTGGTAGCAGCATCATGTTATGGGGATGTTTATCTTGAGCAGGGATTGGGAAGTTTGTTAGGATAGAGGGGAAAATGGATGGTGCAAAGTACAGATGAATCCTTGAGGAAAACCTGTTTGAGTCAGCCAAGACTCTGAACCTGGAGAGAAAATTTACATTTCAGCAGGACAACGACCCGAAGCACAAAGCCAAAGCCACACTGGAGTGGTTGAACAAGAAGAGAATGAATGTTCTTGAGTGGCCCAGTCAAAGTCCTGACTTGAATCTAATCAAAAATTTATGGCGAGACTGGAAGATTGCAGTCCATCGACCATCCCCAACAAACTTATCAGAACTGGAGCATTTTTCCTGAGAAGAATGGGCAAAAATGTCACCATCCTACTGTGCAAAGCTTGTAGAGGCCTATCCAAAAATTTATCCTGAAATCATGTAAATCATTAAGGATTGCTATTACAAGGGGGTGTGGATGGGGGTGGACACTTAACCAACCAAACTATTTCAGTTTTCATTTTTTATTAATTTTCTACAAATTTCTAGAATATTTTTTTCACTTGGAAGTTGTGGAGTAGGATGAGTAGATGAAAAACAGTATATATTTTAATGCATTTTAATTCCAGGCTATAAGGCAATAAAAGGTGAACATTTTGAAAGGGGTGTAGACTTTCTATAGGTACTGTATATACAGTGGTTTGCAGAAGTATTCACCCCCCTGCAAAGTTTTCACATTGTTGGCACCTGAGCGTACTCCACAACGCTTTCAAATTAGACTTTATATATAGAATCTACACAAAATACTCCACATTGATGAAGTAAAAAATGCATATAGAATATAAATAAGTAAGATTTACAGAGTAAAACAGATTAATCTCAGTTGCATAAGTATTCATGTCCTTTGCTACTGCAGCCCTAAATCAGCTCAGTTGCAAATGATTTGTTTGAAAGATCACAAAATTAGTGAAATGTTTTCAGCCTGTGTGTACTCAAAGTGGTTTAACTTGTAGATGATTTCCCTCAGGTATATAAAGACTTTCAGGCTGCAACTCACATAGTGATCCAACAAAGCAACCATGAAGACCAAGGAGTTTTTGAAACAAGAGACACAAAGCAGGAAAAGGGTACAAGAAAATTTCAAAGGCGCTGATTATCCCTCTCAGCACAGTGAAGTCCTTCATTAAGAAGTGGCAGATGCCTCATACCTCCTAGAAATCACCGAGATCAGGTCACACAACCCCCCCCCTCCCCTAAACTGAGCAGCCAGGCATGCAGGAAACTAGTTTGGCATGTCACTCTGAAGCCAACAATGACCCTGAGAAATCTACAAAGTTCTATGTCTGAGATGGGAGTCAGTGTTCACACATCAACAATAAGCCGGTCCCTACACAAAGCTGGCCTGCATGGAAAAAGCCTCATCTTAAAACACATATAGAGTTTGCAAAAAAGCATGTAGATAACACTGCAGACCTGTGGAAAAAGGTTTTGTGGTCAGACGAGACAAAAATGTAACTTTTCAGTCTAAATTCCAAGCATTAAGTCTGGTGCATGCCCAACACTGCACATCACCTAGTCAACACCATCCCAACTGTCAAGCATGGTGGTAGCAGCATCATGTTATGGGGATGTTTATCTTGAGCAGGGATTGGGAAGTTTGTTAGGATAGAGGGGAAAATGGATGGTGCAAAGTACAGATGAATCCTTGAGGAAAACCTGTTTGAGTCAGCCAAGACTCTGAACCTGGAGAGAAAATTTACATTTCAGCAGGACAACGACCCGAAGCACAAAGCCAAAGCCACACTGGAGTGGTTGAACAAGAAGAGAATGAATGTTCTTGAGTGGCCCAGTCAAAGTCCTGACTTGAATCTAATCAAAAATTTATGGCGAGACTGGAAGATTGCAGTCCATCGACCATCCCCAACAAACTTATCAGAACTGGAGCATTTTTCCTGAGAAGAATGGGCAAAAATGTCACCATCCTACTGTGCAAAGCTTGTAGAGGCCTATCCAAAAAGACTCATGCTGTAATTGCTGCAAAAGGTGCTTCTACCAAGTACTGACTTAAGGGGCTGAATACTTATGCAACCAGTAAATTTCATTTTGTACATTTTCTTTGCAAGTTTTGCTGACATTTAACCTCCTCCTCATATAACAGTGTTCAGTTTAACTACTACAGCGTTGAATAAAAAAAAATTCTGAAAAACTGTGCATACATTATGTGTAATTCAACAAAATGTGACATTATTGGTAGGGAATAAATACTTCTGCAAATCACTGTTTTATATATATATATATATATATATATATATATATATATATATATATATATATATATATATATATATATATAGTAGTGATCTCGGTTCCCGCAGGCAGGCGTAATCGGTTATAACACAGTAGGGTGGTGGCTCCCATTTGCTCCATAATGCCATTACTGTAGCCCTTTTATATTTGCTATAAGGCGGAACACAAATAGCACAGTCTTGTAACTATGGCTTCCCACTATAGTATTATAAAGGGTGAGCACTGTATACCCTTCCCTCATACTGTAATGTGAAAGCCTAAGCAGTCTCTCTGACAGTGGCCTCTTGTAATATATTTAATCTAGCAAGTGTTTAAGAAGGATTTAATTGAAATTCAGCCCCAGACGGCTGCAATTTACTGCTGGTTGATAAAAAGACATCGTTGGGCCTCAGTTGGTCCCATATGACTCTGTTTTATATGAAATTTGATGAAATCTTGATTAGACTGCACAAAGCTTGGTATTTGGGAAATATCATATGTGATACAGACCTTTATTTAGTTGTAGCCTTAATTTGCCCAACTTTGAATAAAAAAATCAGCTAAAATGTGCGTACATTAATTATATATTTGTCATGCTACTAGGATACTCAATTCTTTACCAAATCCGACAAGAGCATTCAGTTTCTATTACTTCATCCAATATTTTATGATGAGTGTTTTAATGAGTTCAGTGCCTGTTTACTTTGGAAAAACTTTTGTGTCACATTCTGTATGAAGTTAAGTTTCATTTCCCCTCCTATATTTAGAACTAGCTTTAGTATGCAACCGAGATGAATTTATCAAGGACACATTCTACCCCCAAGACACACCTAATATGCCTGACGAGATATTAAGTGTCATTAACCACTTCACTATTTGCAGTCCTAATGGTGCTGCAAAAAAAAAAAAAATCTTCATATAAATACACCTTTTTAGTTATTAAGGTTGTTTAAACTATAAATTAGGTATTTTACTATACTATAATATAGTTGGATGTACAAAATCAACAGATCAAAACATGATCCAAGATGGCCGCTGCAGAGAAGGCGCTGAGTAATTACATTCATGACTTACAAGCCAGAGCGCTGTGTTTTGTTTTAGTTTTTTTGTTTTGTTTTGTTTTAGTTTTTAGTTTTTTTTTTGTTTTAATTTGGAATCCGTGATTCTTTTTCTGATTTTTTTCTCCCCAATTTGAAATGCCCAATTATTTTTATTTCAGCCCGGCCCACCGCTTCACCCCCATACTGACTCTGGAGAGACGAAGACGGACACATGCGTCCTCTAAAACCTGTGCCTTCAGCCGAACGCTTCTTTTCTCTCTGCAGGCCTGCCATGTAGCCACCTCAGAGCTAGTGTCAGAGGACCGCACAGCTCTGGGCAACTTACTGGCAGGCCCACTGGTGCCCGGCCAGTCCTCAGGGGTTGCTGGTGCGTGGTGAACTGAGGAATCCAAGCCTATCCCGGATGCGCCACTCGGGAGCCCTGTTTTGTATTGTTTTGCTTGTTGTTGCAGAGTAAGAACATAAGAAAGTTTACAATCCAGAGGAGGCCATTCAGCCCATCTTGCTTGTTTGGTTGTTAGTAGCTTATTGATCCCAAAATCTCATCAAGCAGCTTCTTGAAGGATCCCAGGGTGTCAGCTTTAACAACATTACTGAGGAGTTGGTTCCAGACCCTCACAATTCTCTGTGTAAAAAAGTGCCTCCTATTTTCTGTTTTGAATGCCCCTTTGTCTAATCTCCATTTGTGACCCCTGGTCCGTGTTTCTTTTTTCAGGTCGAAAAAGTCCCTTGGGTCGAATCAGGTCACATGCCTTTTAAACTCATAATAATTCTGGTTGCGCTTCTTTGCACTCTTTCTAGAGCAGCAATATCCTTTTCGTAGCGAGATGACCAGAACTGAACACAATATTCAAGATGAGGTATTACTATTGCATTGTACAGTTTTAACATTACTTCCCTTGATTTAAATTCAACAGTTTTCACAATATATCCAAGCATCTTGTTGGCCCTTTTTATAGCTTCCCCACATTGTCTAGTTGAAGACATTTCTGAGTCAACATAAACTCCTTTCATAGTCTTTTTCATAGATTCCTTCTTCAATTTCATTAAATCCCATATGATATGTATAATGCACATTTGTATTTCCTGTGTGCAGTACCTTACATATTTCTCTATTAAATGTCATTTGCCATGTGTTTGCCCAGTTCTTAATCTTGTCGAGATTATTTTGAATGACCTTTGCTGCTGCAACAGTGTTTGCCACTCCTCCTATTTTTGTGTCATCTGCAAATTTAACAAGTTTGCCTACTATACCAGAATCTAAGTAATTAATGTAGATTAGGAATAACAGAGGACCTAACACTATCCTGTACTCCACTGGTTACATTGCTCCATTTTGAGGTTTCTCCTCTAATCAGTACTTTCTGTTTTATACTTGTTAACCACTCACTAATCCATGTACATGCATTTCCTTGAATCTCTACTGTGTTCAATTTGTGAATTAATCTTTTATGCAGGACTTTGTCAAAAGCTTTCTGGAAATCTAAATAAATCATGTCATATGCTTTGCAATCGTCCACTATCAATGTTGCATCCTCAAAATCAAGCAGGTTAGTTAGACACGATCTCCCTTTCCTAAAACCATGTTGACTGTCTCCCAGGATACTGTTACCATATAGGTAATTTTCCATGTTGGATCTTATTATAGTTTCCATAAGTTTACATACAATAGAAGTCAGGCTTATTGGTCTGTAGTTGCCTGGTTCGGTTTTGTTTCCCTTTCTGTGGATCGGTATTTCATTTGCAATTTTCCAGTCTGTCGGTACAACCCCTGTGTCAAGAAACTATTGCATGATCTTGGTTAGCGGTTTGTAAATAACTTCTTTCATTTCTTTGAGTACTATTGGGAGGATCTCATCTGGCCCAGGGGATTTGTTTATTTTAAGAGCTCCTAGTCCTTTTAACACTTCTTCCTCGGTTATGCTAAAGTTATTTAAAACTGGATAGGAACAGGTTGACATGTGGGGCATGTTGTCCATATCCTCCTTTGTAAAAACTTATGAAAAGTAATCATTTAATATATTAGCTATTTTTGTTTCTTTGTCTATGATTTTGCTATGTGTATCTCTTAGACATTAAACCTGTTCTTTGAATGTTCTCTTGCTGTTGTAATATTGGAAAAAAAAAAAAAAAATTGGAATTGGTTTTAGCCCACTTAGCAATGTTCATTTTTATCTCTCTCTTGGCCTTTCTAACTTCTTTTGTTTGCAGTTCTACTCTTTCTGTGTACTTTGTTTTTGGTACCTTTTAAACGCTCTGTAAAGTACTTTTTTTCGCTGATTATTTTTAATTGATCTATAAAACCATTTTAACAATTTTGTTTTAGATTTAGATATGAGTAGCAGGGAATCTGCCACCATGAAGCCAGCTGTTGATCACGAGTACAAGCCTCAACACTCTACAAAGACACTACAGCACCGGAGTGAAAAGAGCGCCTTGCTGTTTATGACAGGATGCAAACATTCGGAAGTTATAATTTGTTCATTATTGTTTCTGGAACTGTGATCCTTTTTGTGTGCTCCCTACCATTGCCTGGTATTGGAGCAGATTATTATTTATGTGTAGGACTGTAACCATTTTTCTGTACATTCCCTACCAGAGCTGGTAGAGAAGTATGATATTATTTGTTGATTTCTTTTGTGGGAGAATAAAATACCCTGAGGGGTTTAATAATTGCACTTGCTGGCTGGACATTGAATGATTAACCCTCATGCACCACTCACATCCTGACAACATGTAATGGTACAGTATAATGGCAAGCTTCTATTTTATCAGAAAGATGATTAAGTGATTCTCACTTTCTTTGGATCCCCTTGGGCACTGGAATAGAAGTCCCCTTTCAGAATGTCTTGGTAAATGTTTAAAAACTCAGGTGATCATCCAGGCATGGTCGCAATGCATAAAGTCTTTAGAACCGAGTTTACAGCAGCACCTAAACCTAAAGAGTTTTAAACCTAAAGGATCAGATCCATTCACCATTCACAGAGAGCAACCGGCAAATTACACATGCTTAAAACTGTTTATAATACAGGGAACAGACATTAGAGGAATTTGGAACAAGAATAATGAATATTTATTCTGTAGAGCAATATAAGACAGAAGGAGTAATGTTGAACCCATAAGAGACACAATTGAGAGACATTTGTATGAGGGCCATCAAGCTCTGAAACCCTTATTAGTCTTTTAATCCAGACAATCAACATTCTGAAGAGCAAAATGTTTACTCAAAGAGCTAAGCTCTTGGAAAACCATCTGCACTATTCCCTGTGGATACTGTATTATAAAGTGGGAAAACTTTTTTTTTATTCTTTTATTTTGACTATAAACTTGGGTTCAAATAAAAAATCTGTAAACTATGTTTGCCTCTTCTGTGTAGTATTTGCCATTACAGTTGCTAGGAGATTATGGAATATCGGGTTATGAGGTGTCAATGCTTGCTTCGGAAGCACTAGGTTGATTTTTGATATAAAAATCTTTATACATCTTTGCAATCAATTGTTTTTATTTGAGCAAACACATAACACAATCAGAGTCCTACAGATGTCAAAAACTATATACAGAAGAACCAGAGTGTGCACAAAATTAATCATAAACAAATCATAAAAGAGGAAATTATATAAACCAGTCATGCCATAATAATGTCATCCAGGGCAGCAGCATACTGGTGCCAGGTTTACAGATGTCACATGTAGGGTTATAAATAAGTTTAATTTGGAAGTGTCTGTACTGGGCTGCATAACCTCGATGAATAAGTTTAAAATGTGTTTCACCATACAGTCTCTCAGTTAGGAATATTACCTAAACTCATGCTCCCAGATTTTTGTGACAGCTAGGGGCTTATAAGATTTCATTAACAAATGGCCATACATAGTAGATAGTAGACCTAAATGGAGACCATGCACCTGACGTACTAGAACGGAATCTGTTCTTGCAGATACACTTTACCTACAGGCTGTTAATTACAACACAGTTTCACAAGCTATTGTAAAGTGCTTGAATAATGTTGACGTTGATTTTGATAATGTCAGTGCATATATTTTTATATTTGATGTTTAAAAATAAAATAATAATCTGTACACAATTTATAAATTAGTTCTGTGCACACTCTGTGAAATACAATACTTTACCTGTGACACTGCCATGAATTTTAAAGAAACTCTGTGAGTTTCACAGAGCTGAAAACAATTTAAGACTAAGGTTAATAACACAGGGAGAAACAGCAAAACATTATGAAAAGCAAAGCGATACTGAAGTAGTGCAGGGTGTACTTTGGGGATGACTGTTGATGTTTGTGACTTTTATTGGTATGTAACCGTTTTGTTAAATACCTATTCATAAATCTCTTACTGTGGTATTAACTTTAATTTATCAATAAACATGTCATGGTCCTGGATGTTCAAAAGTCATCATCAACTAATAATCCTATCACCCAAAGACCCATTACTGATTGATATGCATCAGTCACAAAAGTAACCAATAAACACAAAAATCCACTTGATTGGAAAACAAGTTATCTAAGGTTAAAGTGAGCTCATTATGGGTCTGGGATGTTAGGTGTCAGTAATCAGGGTTATCAGGCCTGGAGGAGGTTTTGTTTTAGGTGCTGATATGGGCTCATTAGAGATCTCTGAATGGATTACCTCCTATCTGACAACCATAAAGTTGGAAATCTGTTATGCTGTATAGAGATCTTGCCAATAAAGCAGATTAACTAAAATGTGTGGCTGTGTGTTTGTTACCTCTCTATGGCCCTTGTTTAATGTAATTTGCTTTAACTATAACGTAAACTACATAAATGTTGAAAACAGATCACTGTCACTCGGACAGTGTTAACATGAGCAGAGATATGATGACAGTTTGTGTACCCGTCTTATACAGTCACAGACAAAAGTATCAACAGCCTACACTTAATATAAGATAATATAATAAAACATATTAAATACAAACATTGTGAACATTAGCCACTAATGAATATCACAATTACCAAAATACACAATTTGTGGTAGTTTAACAAAGTGTTCATAAAAAAACAAACACTTTTTTCCTAATATTTAAAACAATTTCTAATATTTGTTCATGACAAAAGTAGTGCCAACTTTCCATTAAAAGCCTGTAAAACTATAGTAGAACTAATAAAAAAAAATTATATATATATATATATATATATATATATATATATATATATATATATATATATATATATATATACTGTGTATATTGAAAACCATTACACAGTAACTAAGCTGCATTATAAAGTCATTAGCAAGAAAAATAAGTAATTATTTCCAACAGCTGTTGAAGAAGAATGTTTTGGCAACACAGCAGATGTGTTGGTCTAGACAAAGGAGTTAAATTCACATTTCAGAAAAGCACTTGTAGCAAACTACAACAATGGAATACCAAAATCCACAATCACAGCTATAATCAAGAAGTACCACAGAGCAAGTGAATCTGAAATGTTTGAAAAGTAGACATCCAAAGACAATTACGGGTACAGCAGGTAGTAGAATCATCCATGCAACTACAACAAATCTAAGATTAAAAGCCAAGGTCTTGTATACAGGTGGTCCTCACTGCAAACCACTTTTAAAGAAAATGCATAAAACAAACCATCTTAAATAAGCCAAGAACTATGAACAGGAATCTGAAGCATAGTTCAACAAAATACTCTGGTCCGATGAGTTTAAAATATAACTTTTCACCAAAATTAGAATGTTTGGAGAAAAGGGGGAAACTTCAATGAAGAAATCCTTGCTCCTACAGTTAAACATGGCGGTGGTTCGATCATGATAGGGACTCTTTCTGCAGTTCAGGGACTGGAGGGATTGATGTGATTAAAGATTGAATAATTGGAGCCATGCATCAAAACATTATACAAAGTATAATGCGTGTAGGCCAATTGGCAGACAGTCTATCTAACAACATGAGTCAACTCTGGAATTCTTGAAGAAAATAAAGATACAAGTTTTGGAATGGCCTTCATAATCAACAGATCTCAGTCTAACAGAAATTAATTGGACCAATCTGAAAAAAACTTTATCCAAGCATTGTATGTCCAATCTGTCTTAGCTAACGGAAATATGCGAGACAGGATAGGTCAAGATTTTACCAACAAGATTTAACATCCTGCTTAAGAATGATGATAAATATCTGAAAGCCATAATAAAAGCTAAAGGAGGACACACAAAGTAAGCAGGGACCCCAATACTTTTTGTCATGATCAAAAATTTGAAATTGCTTAAGTGATTTTTTATAAAGACTGTTAAACTACTAGAAATTGTGTATTTTGGTCTTGTCTAATGTTCACTAAATGCTTGTATTTAATACATTTTCTTGAATTATGTTATATTAAGTGTAGGGAGCCGATACTTTTGTCTGCGACAAAATGTGTCTCTGTAAGAACTAAATGACATCATGAAATGCCAAACAGTATATTCCACTATTACTATATGCTACAGATATTGAGTTTGTCTGTAACCACATTGTGGCAATGTGGTTAGTAGTGCACAGGTGTGTAGGTGATGCAGTGCTCCAAACAACGACAGACAACAAAGTTCATTGTCCAAACAGTTCTTTAATTTTCCTTAACACGGTTTGGCACCATTAGATAGTAATACTGGCTTTGCACAGCAATGTGTATCGCCAGCAATAAAACACAGGGTTCAGTCACAAAATAATAACACAATAACAATAAAACTCAATATGGCCACAGCCGCTTCTCCAGACAGCTCCCAGTACGTATTAGCTGATTAACAAGAACAAACAGTAACAGTTAGACAGACAAACAAACAAAACACTAAACACTCACATCCCTTGAAATACCTTTAGTCACAGCCTCTGCAATAGCTACTCAATCATGTCTCCTCAAATCCATGACTGACACATCGCGTACCGCATTGGCGATGATTTCTGGCATTGTGACACCGTCCCCTTCCTGGACGGCTGGCTTCCGACTAACCCTGGAGTGAACTACAAAGCCATCTAGTGCGGGGCACACTGTTCCTGTTATACAGCGCCCTCACAAATTGGGAGGAAGACTGCTGACTAGGATTAATTTTCGGTCCGTCACACACATACGTGGCTCTCCTCAAGTAAGTAGCAAAAGAAAGATTTATTTTAAAATATCTTTTAAATAATGCCAGGAAACTCTCTGGGCACATTCTCTGGATTTCTCCTGACCTTTACTTTGGGGGAGGCAGGCATACCTATGTAAATATACATTGCATTACATGCAACTTATTAACATTTCAGTATTGAGAAAAAAAACAGTTACATTGCCAAACTG
The DNA here is from genome assembly GCF_017654505.1 of Polyodon spathula. NCBI lineage: Eukaryota > Metazoa > Chordata > Actinopteri > Acipenseriformes > Polyodontidae > Polyodon > Polyodon spathula. The sequence goes on along the minus strand of NC_054536.1, from coordinate 87,023,714 downwards.
AATTGGGAATGAGATTTCAGATATATTTCCAAATTCTGTTGCTTACTTGTATTAGTTCTATGCCGTTATAATCCTGAAGCTCTAGTGACTTTTTAAATCAGTCAAGCAGCTTTTGATTTAACACTTTACATCCCTCAGGTAAGATGTATTTTGACATTCCAATATCAGTATAAGATGACTGTAGATATTTTTAGACAAGAAAAAAAAAAAAAAAAAATGGTCATGTCGCATATTGTAGGTTCTCAGACATTGAATCCAATCGTTACATCTCTGTGACTTTAGGCTTGTAAAATGCTAACAATATTTAATGATTTATTGTTATTTGAATCTATGATTTCTTTTAGAATTAGATTAATTAAGGAAAAAAATCAAGCAACTTGCAAAATCATCTTCATGAAAACACAAGCAAACATATAGGTAGACAGATGCATATTTCAATTTCAATTTATTTTCAATGTATTTTATTTATATAGCACCTTTCATACCACAGTATTTTAAATCACATGGCATGCTGATTAAAACAGAAAGAAGTATGCCGTATCAAGAAGTAGTACAAATTATAAAATATTGGTAAATATAAATAATTATAATAATATCAATAAGTAATAACAATAAAAAAAATGCAGCACTAAGAAAACAGGAAATAAATAAGAATCTTGAGCTCGTTTCACACTGGCACTCCTACCTGGGTCCGGACCCGGGTCCTGGCTAACCAGAGTCACAATCCCATGTAGTGTGAAACCACATACCTATGTTGACCACGCTTTGACCTGGGTTGAGCGAGACTAAGTGCTTGATGGACATTCGTGAGCCAAAGCAATAACAAATAGCCACGCCTGCGTGAAAGTTTAAATTTCGCAATGAATGTTTCTGTTTATTATGTTCAGCCTTATTTGTGTTGCTTCAGATACACCATGAGCCAGATTGCAGCAGGGATGAAGAAACATTTGCTCTAATCAACATTTGGACCAACAGCTCAATCCAGAGAAGCTTGGATGGAAGCATCAGTAACAAGCTGCTTCCGGGGCATTGTGTACTTGCGTCTGTCATCCAGGTCAACCTTGTTTTATCAAAACCAGTGTGGAATCACGTTACCGACCTGGATGACAAAATGGATATTCCACACTCATCAGTAAGTCATTCACCACTCTGACAAAGGCATTTTCTGTACTATGAGCAGTACTATGTACTATGAAACCCTGACTGAAACATTTCAAGGGCATTGTTACTATAGCAGAAATCTGTTGAGTTGTTTGACTACTTCCTTTTCAATATAGCTAGATCGTAAGCAGATGAGAAATAATAACATGGGTATACCAAGTACTGTTTGTCTCCTCCTACACACTTTTGTAGCCTTTCATTGGTTGTTTAGTCTGGGTCACCTTTGATTTAAAGTACTCGGTGCAAAGGCAATGTACCTCTTTTACCATCTATTGTAGCTTTGTCTCCTTTGTAAGAGGGCACAGTTCTAATAAACACTGTGTTAAAAAGCTGCTACAACAGAATAGTGTCATTTGTTTTTCATCCATTAAACAGAAATGCTGTGCTTTTAATTCTACAAGTTGGTTGCCAGCATCTTTCTAATTAATTGTATTTTATTTTTCAGCAGTCAAAGCTAGTTCGAGTTAATGACGTGGAACCAAAAGTTGTCAAGGCAATGATGGGCTTTATCTACATGGGGGGAAATTTCCTTCATTAGCTAAAATGGCAGATGACTCAAAAGTGGTAACTGTCCATGTCGGGGTCCTTTGCCTGGTGGCTATGTTCTGCCTGAATAATTTATTAGACCACCTAAGGATTTTAGTTTAAAAGAATACAGTTTTTATGGGCTACCCTCTGTGCTTTTTCTTCTGATTCATTTCACTTCAAATCTGATACCTTATACTGTTGTTCAATCTTTTAGAATGACTGTATTGTGTCATATATTTACAGATAAAAGATAAAAGGCAGCATATTATAAACATCATGTATACACAGTATTATAAAAAAATACATATTTGTATACTGGGGAATTGGGAAAGGCTGTCAAGGAAAAATGTAGATAAGGAATGTACAAGATAACCTTTACAGTTCCTACATTTATGAATAGTAGGATATTCTTGGTATCCGTCAGTTGTTTCTTGTGTTTGTATCAAGGTATATTGTACAATTTGAGCCTGAACAGCAACCTCATAATATATTTTAAAGGGTTAGCAAAAAGAAAACAAAACAATTCATAAAACATGTACCAGTTTAAGCACATAGGTATGTGATTACCTGATTCTCTCTAGTTCTTAAGGGTTTCAGAACGGCCCTCGTCAATGAAGGGCGACAGTACCCAAGATGGCTGACTTTACTTAAGCAATAGAACAAACAGAAGTGCAGTTAAATATCACGAGCCGAAGGCAAGGGCATTTAAAATAATGTAAAGGGCCTTACCAGATGGTAAAACCCTGTTATGAGGGTTATATTGCTTTAGGAAAAGTTAGTTTGGGTTGATTTGGTTTACCATAATCTGTGCTTGTAGCAAGCTAAAGGCTTATTCCAGTTTATAATGGATAGAACTAATATAATGTACATTAATAAAGATTTTTTGGGGGTTGTAAATCCTTTGAAATATCCCTCTATGTAAATATGACTAATGTTTAAAGCAGATAATCTCTAAATTAACACAAACTAATTAATAATAATATTGTATTGGGTGCTGTTCACACAGAAGTTTGTGAAATATAAATCATATTTTATTAACAAATTCATTTTTAACATTAATGTTTTGAGGTCTTTCAGACTGCGACACTAAAGTAGACTCATTTGATCTTTGGCACATTAAAATATGCAGCGAGTGGCTCCATGCTGAACACGTACACATTGTGATTGTAGATAATAAAATAATACCACAAATCGCTCTTGTGTTGCACTTCCAATGTGCAGTTTTGAAAGAAACACATACATGCAGTGCAGCTGTTGTTTAGCAGTTCACTTGTATTAGCACTGATACATTCATTGAACTAACTTCCTCTTTCTATGCATGTCAACCTTTGTCCTTCTCTGGCAGTCTGTCTGTGTATCTTACAAGCTCTGTACTATACAGTAACTAATTAAACAGTTAGTACACTACATCCTTCCTTTTTTCTGCATGCTTTTTTCCTTACATAAGTGTATTTATTTAAATGTGTCAAATAAGACTATGTTATAGGTGTAACTGTTTAACATAACTATTTTAACTTTTTCATTATAATGAACATAATAAATTGCTTTCTTTACAACAAACCTGTTATTCAATAAACATATTATTTTCCTCCCCAATACTTGCTGTCAATCTTTCAAATGCTCAGTTCAAACTGACTCAGGCAGTTCAAAAAGACTCAGGCAGTCTTCTGTCGTGTCGCACTGGGTACAGCTTTTTTGTAATCCTCAGTGTTCCCTGAATCTGTAAATGTATTGAATATATCATACACTTGCTCACCAGCTTAGTACGGTAGCATTGCACACTTTCTTGTTGCGTCTTTAATATTGGAAGCAATGATAAACTAATCAAATCGTTGCATCAATTTTTTCCATCTAGAATTTAAGAAGTTTGGATCAGTGTCCATATCGAACTCAAGAAATGCAGGTAAGCCTGAAGCAGTGGCAGTGGCAAGTGTACAATATTATAGAAGCAATAAAAATACAGTATTTTCAAATGCGTTCGTTTACAAAGACCCAAAGATGCTGTGTTTTTTTTGTTTCAGATGGATGCGATTGCAGGGCTTTGTCAATCCTACATTGAACAATTCTGCCCACATGCTGACAGGAACTGGGGTACAGATTTCACTGGTGTAGTTTCCACGTGTGTTTTTTTTTTTTTTAGCTCAAGACATTTGCAGTTATGTGTATAATGACAGTGTTAAGATTTTACATTTTCCTCATATATTCTTCACTTAACAGCGTTTGTGTTTAATGCTGCAGTTTCATATTAAGCACTTAATATGAATACTTTAAGATGTTTGGGGGATGTCAGTAATGGCTCAAAATACAGTACAATAGATTGACTTTTGCATACATTTCACATCCTTTTTACGATAGTAATCTATATTCCCCTTTCATTCAGGCAATACAGCATATACGGGATCAGGATGTACCCTTATATTTAGTGGTGTTGAATACTTCCTCTGCAGCTTCCCTGGCTTATGAAACCCTACACATCCTGACAGCTGCTTAGGAAGCAGTCAACACCACACTTGGGCGAGTACGGGTAGTGGTTGAACAGGCTTTTGGGCACTTGAAAAGGAGGTGGCAGATATTGCTGAAACGGTCTGAAGTGCAGCGTGAGTTCGTTCCCAAATTTGCCACTGCCTGCTGTATCCTGCACAACCTGTATCAAGAACAAAACAAGGTGTTCAGGAATCTGTAGCTAACGCCTATGAGACAAACAGGGAGCAGGTTACCTCAGCCAACAGTTTCAACTGGACACCAGAGATCTGAGGAGGCTCCTCCTGTCAGACTCTCCTGTCTTAACTTGATTTTACGTTAAGTCTTCAGAAAATTCCGTTGTGTTAAATATTATGGCAACACAATTTATAATACCTACATTTGTTTGAATTTTGTGTTAGTTATGAAAGTAAACTTAAAAATAAAACAGACATAATAAACTGTATCTCATAAAATGACAACACCATGCCATAGCATTTTTTGTGGTGGTATCGTTGTAATCGTAACTAGCAATTAAACTGTACATACATATGTCTCAAGTTAATTTGGATTCTGTGTGTTTTTTAAAATGTATGTTTATAAAATAGAAAAAATGCCACATCAGATTGTTCCCTTTGAGTAACAGTTACTTTTGAGTAACAGTTATGCAAGTTATTGAATGTACATGTGCACGCAACAAGATGTTACCGATGCAGCGCGCTAGGAGGTGTCAATCAAGTGAGCAGCTGCAACTGCCGCTGGGCGCTGCCCCAATAAACAGTCCATGTCTTCCCAGAACTAACACCAGGACCGTCCTGCTTCACTCGAGCGGCACCTCCTTGCTCGTTCCTGCAGGTAGGACTGTTTCAAGTTTTTTTCATTTTTCACTAGCTTTTGGGACTGTGTGCACAATTACTCTTTCTGGGGAGCATTAACCACTTGTTGGTACATATGCTTGTTACGCTGTTTTGGGCGATCGAGCTTGCTCAACACATCCGAGTCACAAACTACTGTTAATGCCTGGGTTTCCTCCTCGCTCCAGTGATTTTGAGAGGAGGGTGGACACACGTTGTCTTTGGACATAGCTGGGATCAAAAGCAAGGGAATTCAGTTATAGACATTTAGTAAGCAGCTCACTTGCTCTTCCTGTTTACCTTGAGTGTACTGTAACAAGGGCATAACAGTTCATGGTAAGTGGTTTTATATAGAACTGTAAACCCACAAAAGATATACAACATGGCAGGCCAGACACAGCAAAAAAAAAAAAAAAAAAAAATAGATGCCCGCATTATCATTAAAGTGAACTACACCACTGCTAACCATAAAACCACCCATCAGCCACTTACTTTCTGCCGTCTTGGAATCCACAGTAACAACTGACCTGCTCCCTTGCAATATTTATCACTTAAGGATAAACAAGCTCATTAACATTTACACGTGAAGCATGGTTTTCCATGCGAAACTGGGCGTGGATCTTCCCATCATTTTCATCATTTCCACCTGTAAGTGGCCTCTCTTTGGCCGCTTTTTTTGGCCACATGCCTGATTTACACGAGTAATTCTCCCAAATGTGCACGTGCATCACCATTTCACCTGTAAATTGCCCCACATGGAAACCCCATGACAGAGTAGAAGTACATTACAAATAACGACTGTTTTGTTTTGTTTTTTATTAGAAAAATCCTGATTCCAGGGTAGACCCAATCATTTTAGAGGTGTTTTGGGGGTACCAGTTTGCTATAAAAATCTGCTTTAAATTAGCTACCCCATTATGAAGCTGTATCCAAATTTCCTGAAAATGTTTCCTGCTCCAACAAATATTTAAGACATAAAAGTCTTAGGGTCAGAAAGAAATTGGCCATCTAGAAAGGGGGTGGATCTACGTTACACTAAATCATCAACCCAGAAGGGAAACGATATGGCAGCCGCGAATTGGAGGAGCGGTTGCAGACGTTAATCAAGGGGTCATGATTGACAGTACAAAAGGGGCTTAGCGAAGTGATATATTCCTTGTTAAGGTTAAAAGTTGAACCGGAAGGAGGACCTGTGTTGTAATTGTGAATGTTTTGTTTGTTTTGTTTGTCGTGTCTAACGAATACTTGTTTGTTATTATTAGATGGATAACACGATCCGGAGCTGTCGCTAAAGGCAGGCACTAAACCCAGACGACACTGCAGTTTGTTTCACGATAAACTGTATTTGTACCACAAGCATTACAGCACGCACTGTGGACTAGTGATTGTGTTTGTGTTACATGTGGGGTGTAAAAAGAACGGGACTGTTATTATTTTGGGACCAACCCGTGGATTACAATGGGTTGGTCCCGAAATTCCAAAGTCTTCCCAGTGACAGCGAATGGAAGCGACAGCGTGGGAGAAGTACAGGCATGGAAAAGTGCAGAGCAGTTTAGAAGCAGTTTGAAATCAGGTTGACAGCTGCAGAAGATAAACAAAACTTCCCAAAAAAATGTCAAAAAATAACATGGTCTTCAAGTCAGTAATCTGTGACGCCTGCATGATGTGGAAAATCCAAGAAAATCGATCAGAGCTAAACCAAGTGTGCGTAAAGTGCCACACGATCGCGGACTTGCACAAACTAGTAAGTATGCTAGAAACGGAGCTAGAAGAAATGAGACAGCAACAGGATCTTGAGGAGCTGGCACACCCATAATTCATGGAAGTCTGCAACACCCCTAACAGACTGAAAGCCACCAGGGAGATAGAAGGTCAGAACAGCTGGGTTCACGTAGGCAGAAGCAGGGAAAAAAAGAAACTTTGTCAAACACAACCACCAGAAATCAAAACATCCAACAAATTTGAGCCATTTCAAAATTTTGATGAGCAAAACCAACATCAAGAGAATGAAAGTAACAACATCCAGGACCCTATTAACTGTGATGGGCAGACAGCAAAAAGAAGGGAGGTCATGATTGTTGGAGACTTCATATTGAGAAACACAGCAAGTTCAGTTCGCAGTTTTTACCCCCTTACTACAACAGTGTGCTGCCTTCCAGGAGCCTCTGTCACGCACATCACTGAGAACATGGACAGGCTCCTAGAACAAACAGGAGATAACCCGGTAGTAGTCGTCCACATCGGTACAAACAACATTGGAAGAGACAGGCCAAAATCCCTGCAAAACAAATTCAGAGAGCTAGGAAGGAAATTAAAAGACAATACCAAAACTGTGGTATTTTCTGGGATACTGCCGGCACCTTGCAAAGGACCATATGGACAGCTGGAAATAATTAATCAAAACACATGGCTGAAGACGTGGTGCACACGAGAAGGCTTCACCTATCTTGATCATTGGACCACATTCTACAAGAAGGACTATCTGTATAGACGGGACCGACTGCACTTAGATAAAAAGGAAACCAACCTACTTGGATCAAAGATCCTCGAGCAGGTTCAGAAGCATTTAAACTAGAAAGGAAGGGGGGAGAAAGCAACAAAAAAATACAGAAGGGAGACTGCATCAAAACAAGAACAACAACTCAGGTAAGACAACCATTAAATGTATTTATCTAAATGCTAGAAGTATCAGAAACAAAATTCTAGAACTTGAAGCTACTGCACGAACAGGTAACTATGATGTGATAGGTGTTACAGAAACTTGGTTGTCTGAGAGTGATGGGGACGAATATAATATTTGTGGGTATACACTGTATAGGAAAGACAGGCAGGACAGAAGAGGTGGAGGGGTAGCACTATACATAAGAAACAGTCTTGAAGCCCAGATGTTAAACCTGGACAAAGAAAATAAAGCCAAATCAATATGGGTCAGAATAACAGACAAAAATTGAAAGGGCATAATAATAGGAGCATGCTATAGACCACCAGATTCAGATGGCGAACAAAATAATCTGTTATACAATGACATTAGGAATGCATGTAGCAAAGGAGAAGCCATACTAATGGGGGATTTCAACTTCCCCCATATAAAATGGGAAAACCTGGTGGGGAACAACAGATGAAACAGAGGTCAGAGAACCACTGGCAGACTCAGACCACAACATGGTCTCATTTGAAGTGCTTTTTAAAATCCCAAAAGCAATGACTAAAGCTAAGGTTTACAATTTTAGAAAGGCAAATTATGACGGTATGAAACAGAGACTAACAGAAGTAGATTGGAGTAAAATAGAGAAAAAATCCACAGAAAAAGGATGGCTGTTTTTTTTTTTTTTTTTTAAATGTAGTACTAGAGGCATAAAACAATTACATCCCTAAAGAGCATTTAAAAGGGAACAAAAACATAGTACACAGAAAGAGTACTTAGAACTGCAAACACAAGTCAAAAAGGAAGTTAGAAAGGCTAAGAGAGCGATAGAAATGAACATTTCTAAGTGGGCTAAAACCAATTCCAAATTTTTTTTTTTCAATATTACAGCAGCAAGAGAACATTCAACGAGGAGGTTTAATGCCTAAGAGATACAAATAGCAAAATCATAGACGAAGAAAAAAAAATAGCAAATATATTAAATGATTACTTTTCACAAGTTTTTACAAAGAAGGATACAGACAACATGCCCTACATGTCGACCTGTTCCTATCCAGTTTTAAATAACTTTAGCATAACTGAGGCAGAAGTGTTAAAGGGATTAGGAGCTCTTAAAATAAACAAATCCCCTGGGCCGGATGAGATCCTCCCAGTAGTACTCAAAGAAATAAAAGAAGTTATTTACAAACCGCTAACCAAGATCATGCAACAGTCTCTTGACACAGGGGTGGTACCGACAGACTGGAAAATTGCAAACGTAATACCGATCCACAAAAAGTGAACCAAAACTGAACCAGGTAACTACAGACCAATAAGCCTGACTTCTATTATATGCAAACTTATGGAAACTATAATAAGATCCAAAATGTAAAATTACCTATATGGTAACAGTATCCTGGGAGACAGTCAACATGGTTTTAGGAAAGGGAGATCGTGTCTAACTAACCTGCTTGATTTTTTTGAGGATGTAACATAGATAATGGATAATTGCAAAGCATATGACATGGTTTATGTAGATTTCCAGAAAGTTTTTGACAAAGTCCCGCTGTGACAGAAAGAAAATGAGTTCTGGTGATAAATCTCCCTCCCGACCAGTGAGGGTGCTAAAGAATAGGAGAAGTAGTATCTGGAAGGGCAGGCCTGACAATTCGTTTCCGGGACCGGGAAGTCGGTCAGCCTGGAAAGAAGCGAGACTCTGTTGTAAGACTGTATTGACTTTAAAGATAAACGAGGGGCAGCTGCAAGTAATAAGGCAGCTGCAACCGTTTACCTAGATATCATGCGGAATTACATATAGAGGCTAGGGTAACTGTGATCTTTTCCTTCGTTTGGGTAAAAGCAGTTGAGAGAAGGACAGAGAGAGGAGCTCTCACTGAGAAAAGAATAACATGTTGTGTGTTGTGTTTGTCCAGTAATTGTCTGTGTTTTGCACCACCAGACAGTTAACTCATGAATCCAGAGCTGTCGCAGAGGGTCAGCACAATCCGGATCACCAATGCACAAAACTGTCACGATATACCCGTGTCTTCACCCACCACCAGCACATCTGCACTCACCCAGGACTTGTGACCGTCTGTTTGTTTTTGTTCGGGACTGTGCCCTGTTTTTGTTATCACGTGCTTTACACATTATTGTGTATTGCTGGGGATTTATTATTTTTTGGTCACCAGACCTGGATTATAAATAAAAGCACTTTTTCACTTTATATCGTTGTCTACCTGTCACTCCTGCACCGCATCACCGCTACACCTGTTCCCCTTCACCAGCCACTTTGCCACACCCGCATAAAAGATTATTTCTCAAACTGAACACAGCTGGGATTCAAGGAAACACATGTACATGGATTAGGGAAAGGTTAACATGTAGAAAACAGAAAGTACTTATTAGAGGAGAAACCTCAGAATTGAGTGTGGTAACCAATGGAGTACCACAGTGATCAGTATTAGTTCCCCTGCTATTCCTAATCTGCATTTAATGATTTAGATTCTGGTATAGTAAGCAAACTGGTTAAATTTGTAGACGACAGAAAAATAGGAGTGGCAAACACTGTTGCAGCAGCAAAGGTCATTCAAAATGACCTGGACAAGATTCAGAACTGGGCAGACACATGGCAAATGACATTTAATAGAGAAAAGTGCAAGGTACTGCACGTAGGAAATAAAAATGTGCATTATACATATCATATGGGAGATACTGAAATTGAAGAAGGAATCTGTGAAAAAGATCTAGGAGTTTTTGTTGACTCAGAAATGTCTTCATCTAGACAATGTGGGGAAGCTATAAAAAAGGCCAACAAGATGCTCGGATATATTGTGAAAAGTGTTGAATTTAAATCAAGGGAAGCAATGTTAAAACTGTACAATGCATTAGTAAGACCTCATCTTGAATATTGTGTTCAGTTCTGGTCACCTCGCTACAAAATGGATATTGCTGTTCTAGAAAGAGTGCAAAGAAAAGCGACCAGAATTATTCTGGGTTTAAAAGGCATGTCATATGCAGACAGGCTAAAAGAATTCAATCTATTCAGTCTTGAACAAAGAAGACTACACGGCAACCTAATTCAAGCATTCAGAATTCTATAAGGTATTGACAGTGTCGACCCAAGGGACTTTCTCGACCTGAAAAAAGAAACAAGGACCAGGGGTCACAAATGGAGATTAGACAAAGCGGCATTCAGAACAGAAAACAGGAGGCAATTTTTTACACAGATAATCGTGAGGGTTTGGAATCAACTCCCCAGTAATGTTGTTGAAGCTGACACCCTGGGATCCTTCAAGAAGCTGCTTGATGAGATTCTGGGATCAATAAGCTACTAACAACCAAACCAGCAATATTGCTTGTTATCATTATTATTAACTGTATTTTGTGTCATCTGACCATTGGACTTAAAAACTAAATATCATTGCACCTGGATTATCATTGTTTGTCTGTTTATTGCTCAATGTTAACCACTTAGCTACAGCAATACACTTGTTTATATTGCAACAATTCAATTAATTTGCATCGCTGCAGGACTTTTTGTCTTTCCCGTTTGATTTTCTTGCATGTTTTATGTCGCTGTGTTACATCACTTCATGTTTTGCTGTGCCACACCACTAACTGGGGGGGGTGGGGGGTGCTAGTTGCCCGTCTGTCCAGGCTCACCAATCCTGGACTTGCATTTGCACCCCCAGAATGCTGGCTTCATTGGTGAAGGTGGATGGAGGGGGCATTAATGTAAAGGAATAAATTGGAGTGCAGGTCTGAGCATGGTCCACAATGGTTCTCATTATTTTGTATTACAATAAACCATGCATTCAAGAACGGAGACACCTGTCTGCGTGTGAACTGCTTCTTAGCCTTGACACTACAATGTATTTTATATAAAGGAAATCACTTATCTGAGAATGTTAATTCTGTCATTGGATTTGAATGAATGTAAGATAGATATCAAGTTGACACTGTAAGAAAAATATTCACCCAGGACCACAGGTTATCAGTTCTTCATAACAGCTGTGGACAAAAGTTTTGCATCACCTTATAGTTTAACTAAATTTGCTTCAAAACTTGAATGAAATCTGATGAATAATATTACATTATCACATTGAATTACATAATGCTTGTTCGTTATCCATATACTTAACGTAAAACTAACAAAAATTAAAAAATGTGACAATTCGTAATCTAACATGAAAACTGTATTACTAGTATATCGTCCGGTAGACCTTTGCTATATAATTTTGTAGTTTCTTTGAATACATGGTGTTCAATAAAATATCTAAATTATGTTCATATAGTTTTTTTTTTTTTTTTTTTTTTTTTTTTTTTAATTATGTCTCAATCCTAAAATTCTAGGTAATGCCAGACTGTTGGCCTTAGCTGTACATATATTAAATACATGTCATATTCATACCTTCCAAGCATGAAAGCATGTCAAAAGAGACAATTTTATTGATCTAAACAGAGGTCGATCTAAATACTACCATCCTTTAACTCTTGTTCCTGAGGTTTCCCCTGGGCTGATCAACTAGTTAACCCTATAACAACAGAGTGATAATCCTGTTTATACATCTTACCATAGCAATAATATTTGTTTTTCAAAAGCACGTTCAAGAGCTCTAATGCATATTCATATGAAATTCTATTCCAAGCCCTAATCCAAACCTCTAGTTGTTTGATGAGGGTTGGAATGTGAAATGTCACCTGCATAAACAGTGACATTTTGAGATAAAACATATTTTCTTTATGTGTTGTGAATGGTTATATAAATGAATTGCTTGGCCAAAACAGTTGATTTGATTATTCAATTAAGGCACTCTGTCATAAGAGTGCCCTTTCTCACTTATGATCATAGACCCTGCCCCGTAACACTCCAATTAATTGTGCCAAATGGCCTGCACCATTGTCAGGTTAATGTCTTCTCTCTGGCTCTTTGCTGAGTGTCATGCATCATCGTTGAGGGACTGACAGCAGTCAGGTTATTAGATGTGTAGTTATGAAATTAACGACAGTAGTAAACATTGTAAAAGTACTTCACATCTTAGCAGAGCCAATGAAGTGGGTGACACCAAAGCAATGCTGATATGCTACAATGACAGATGGGCATCATTTAACATGATACATCAGTGAGCAACCCACGTACCACAGCTGTCCCCTACTAAATGAATTAAATCAGTGTGATTAATCTAAGACAGAGACTATTGCTGAAATGGACTCACAGCAAGATGAAAAGGAAATGTAGTAGGTTCGTTAGGAGGATAAAATCCTACTCATACAAAAAACAATGGAATATATATATAAGTAGTATACACTATACCTGATATCACCATGTTAATTTTTAACCAATGAGAAAGTAGCATTTGGTTTTGGCAGGTGCCCCGTCTCCTTTTTTAGCCAATCAGGATCGACCAGAAGTGTCCAGAAATGTTTTCCCTTCCAGGCCCAAATTTGTAGGTTATAAGCAATTCCGGAAGTCCAACCCTCCCGTCCTGTCACATGTTTGTAGTTTTAATGGAAATATGGAAACCATGTTCCGTGTTTGTAGTTTGTCACAGTAAAATTGTATTTTTTTTTAAATTTAAATGTATTGTTAAGAGTAAAATGGGTAAAGAGGGGTATACATTGTTTTGTTTTATGTGTTATTTCAGAAAATCTTAAAAAAAAAAAATGAACACGTTAACTTAAATAATCAAATTTATTCATCAGAAAACATCCACTATATTATATATATATATATATATATATATATATATATATATATATATATATATATAGTATACAGAACCAAAATAATAAAAAACAGAACCAAATACTTTACCCAGATGTCAAGCATTTTCTTTGCAAAGAATAATGGGTGAAGGTATCCTAAATTCTCTTTAAGGATTTTTTTTTTGGTTTACAAATTGACTTGTTAAAACAGAGTGTGTAAAAACAAGGTGGCGAGGGGTTCTTCTTTAACTTGTTGTCGCTCATGGCTGTCTAACTTACACCCGCCCTATCTGGGGCGTAATGCAGTCACTTCTTAACCACATTCTTCAAAATATGGTATGGAGCCTCTTTGACAGAGGGGCTCCTCCTCAAAGCTCCTCAAAATAAAAAGCAAAGGTTTGAATGCACTGAAATAAAGGAAAAAAAAATCTCCCTCAGCTGGGAGTGGTACCACCATTTCATTTTTTACCAGGGGAAATTATAACACAACTGAAGTAAAACAGAGAAACTTGGTACCAATGTTACCTCCCTAGTATAATATGCTTAATTTACGTGATCAAATTGTATCTAATGCTCATTATATTTAAGTAGAAAACACATGCAGTAGACAGAACACACATATTCACTGACAAATTGAAACCTTTTATTTCTTGTTGGATAGGAGAAGCAGTTTTAGCTACAAGGAGCATTGAGCCACACCCAAGTAAGCTGTATGGTACAGTTTACAGTTTATAAACTAAGTAATATAATGTATTATGATCTCATTTCGACCCTTTCTAGGCTGCTTTTTCAGAAATAAGTTACAAGCATTCTTCTTAGTAACTCACGACCAAATCCCAATACACACACACACACACACAGTACAAAAGTAAACGTCTGTGACATTCATACAAGCTTGGGGTAGTTCTAGAGCCTAGGGACTTAAGTTTTGAATAAAGAAGATCCCTGGTTCAAATGTCACTGAAGAAGTTAGTTTGTGGCATAGTCAATTCAACTGATGGACAATTTGTTTCAGTATTTCCAACAGTTTCTAAGATACATCTTAGAATGATTTTAAAAAGGACAGAGAGAGAATCACAGATGGACATTTTTAGGCTTCAAGCCCATTGTGACCAAACATGCACCCCTGTATATGGAAAACAACACATTTATTTAAGTGCTGGGTGCGTCCTGAAGACTGGTGCTTGTCATAGCCTGAGCAATTAAGATAACAAACAACTCTGCTGGTGAGTAGATACACCAACAAGCAAGGATAAATCAACCACCTTAAAACTTAACGCTAGATATTTTGAATGCCACTTAACCATAAGCAAGCACTACAAATACAAGGTTAACAGACGCATGATATGGAAGAAAATGTGTCTTTGTCAGAAAATATAAAATGCAGGGAAATCACAGATTGAAATGACAAGTGTCAAACATGTAAACATGCTGTTTATCATTTATAAATAAACTTATTTTGCTATGAAACTAACATGAACTATGCCTAAAGGACTTACAACAAACTGCCATAACAAAAAGCATAGTCTATATTTATTAATAGTTATAAGTAAAGAATTCACAGACACACCTTCAAAATGTAGTTACTTACTTGTTCTAAATGGACCAACAGTGGGTTTTTTTTAAATGTCTTGCATGGAAACTGCTTTGTTGCACTGGCTCAGTTGTTACATCAACTTACCAGCACAAGATGATTTCTATTTTCATACATTATAGAGTGTTAATAAAGTGCAAAATGTAAATTATTTTAATTAGTTGGTATCATGGGATTTGGACGTGAGTCAATAAGAAGAATGCTTGTAACTTATTTTTAGATGACATTACATCTCTAAAAAAACAGCCTAGAAAGGATCGAAATGCAATCGTAATATATCATATTACTTTGTTTATAAACTGTAAAACTGTAAAACTGACTTTGCATTGACTCTCACTATATTTTTATTTACTTTTCCTAACCCCAGTCAAACAAAACTCCACACAGGTTGAAAGTCAACAACAAACAAAATATTTGGGCATTTTTAGTTTGTTTTAAAAAACAATAATGACAGTTTAATATTTGTTTAACAATTCCCAGGCACAACATCCACACCCAAAAACACTGCCTGCAAAACAAAGATTGTTGGCCTAGTTGTTTAAGTCAATCAACACAGCTCTTTTCAGTGCTTCTAAATACATAATACAGTACTACTAAATCCATGTCTGCACCGCCTTCCATATTCCATCAGGACTAAAGTTAGTGTGTCTTAGCCAGCAGCTCTGTGTGACAAATAAATGACATTCTACGTGTCCTGTGCTAAATAACTCCACAACAAATGTTTATCGCAATTGCATTGGCGGTTCTCTTGTGAAACTGGCTGGACAATCCCGATATATCAGTGCAGGATACAGCAGGTTGGAGGCTTTGAAATGCGTTGTTCCCTTCTTAAAACCATCGTTGAAGTTTGAATACCAGCACATCTCCAGTTTATTTTGCCATTGCGACTCAATCTCATCAATCACTGTTCTGTTTACCTTAAAAAATGCTTCCCCTATTTGGTTTATGCATCGTGTAAGCGCACTAGTCTGTTAACCCATCTGACACTTATTTTCTTTATACAGTTTTTCGTAAATAGATAACAGTCCTATGTATGAAAGACTTTAAAACGGGAGTGACATAAGAGAAGTGTTCTATATTATTATGGAGAGGGGCTATCTATACGATAAATTACTGGGAGTTTTTTTTTTTTTTTTTTTTTTTTTTTTTTTTTATTTATTTAGTACAAACACCAACACAGCCAATTCTTGTTTTAATTAATTTATAAATTGTTTAGCATTCCCCTCTTTGAAACTGTTCTCATTCTACCTAAAGGAATTACAGCAAACTAGTCCTCTGCCCCTTGCCCATGAGGGGGACCTGTCACATGTACAATTGTCTCTCAGTTTGCCATGCTCACACAGGAGACACAGCCTAAGTTTGTCACATTTATTTTAAAACTGTTTTTCGTTTTAAGTAAACACGTTGTAACAAAGTTGGAAATTGTCTAAAATACAACTGCTGATAGTCAATGTTTGTAGCATATAATTTTTTCTTTGACGTTTTTAAGCTTTAACTTTATAAACTTAAATAGACATTCATGACCCGTGCATTTCAGCATAAACGTCTGATTTAAGTTTTTTTTTTTTTTTAATACATCCCTAAAGACTGTTTTGTTTAGTTGACAATCCTTCAATTTGTACTTTTGAAAACTTTCTTGTTCGTTTACTTCTGCATAAGCTTACAGGCCACTCTAGCATTACCAAGAGAGACACAAACTGGTCTTTCTGCATAGTCAACATATGCCTTATTTTATTTGTATAAATTAAAAAATACAACCAAAATTCTGTACTTTAGTTTTATTTAACAATTAGTTTTCTTAAGATCAAAATTGACTTGAAACTACAAGCTTTAAAACTGTTGCTTTAAAACTACACACATGGCCCTTAATCAAGGTAAAATGTTGATAAAAACTACAAACATGTGACAGGAAGAGGTACTGGCACTTTCACAGTGTCCTTAGCACACTGGGGGAACTGCCAGCCATACTCACAATTCTCTTTCAGTTTGTTCAGATACAGACAAGCACTGACACTGAAAAAGTTTGTCACATTTTATTTTAAAACTGTTTTTTTTATTCTTCTTCAGTTCAAGTAAATACACTGTAACAAGTCTAACATAGTGGCAGCCGATAGTGAATGTTTGTATTTTTTTTAAATATATATTTTAATGTTTTAAACTCAAGACACTTGGAATGGACATTTCAGAAGCCGACCGTGCTGTTTTACGCATGCTTGTATATCCAGCTGTGTAAAATAAGTAATGCAATAAGTTTTTTTTATTTATTTTTTAAATATGAACTTAACAATGTATAAAGGGGCTCATATTGCATTTATCTATGTGTTGGGTTAAGGATGTGCATTTCTTAAACAGGTTGTACCTTATTTCAAACATTTTGTCTTTTTTTCAACAGACACGCTTCTTTCTCTGTTTAAGACCAGCCTGTGTCAGTTTACTTCTGTATAGGTCTATTTAGCTCTATACATAAAGCATCTGATCCTTGTTAATTTTAAAACACATTTTTTTCAACAAAAACGCTTCTCTCCTATGTCGCCTCCTTCTCTATTGGGGCAATATACCTCTGGGCATGCAGCCTGTACACATGTTAACAATTCACTTTTCTTCCCTTTTAAATTGTTTTTCATTTAAGCATTGAAACCTTATTTTTACCTTCTACTGCAATGATTCACCATTGGTTCTGTCAAGTGACCCGTTTCTTATCTTCGAACAAACATACCAGCAACACCCTCGGTACATGACCAGTGACGCAACGCCCTTAGCTCCTACTGGACACAATTTCATATACAACAGTGTTCTCTTTGCCTCAGACACAGACAAACACAGACACTTTTAAGGTCTGTAGCATTTTATTTTAAAAATGTTTTTTCTTTAAGAAAATACATTGTAACAAGTCTGGTATAATGGCAGCCAATAGTCAAGGTTTGTATTTTATTATTTGCATTGACCGCTTTAATGTTTTAAACTCAAGACACTTTGTATGGACATTACAGAAGAGGGTCTTGCGTTATTATTATTTTATTTTGTTTATGGGTGTATTTATTTATTTATTTATGTGTTGGTTAAGAAGTGTTTTATAGTGTTTAACACGTTTGTAGTTTTTTTTTTTTCATCAAACATGCTTCTCTCTTCTCTGCACGTTTTAACAGTTCACATTTCTCCCTTGTAAACTGTTTTTTTTCATTTAAGTACACGCATTGTAACCTTGTTTTTACTATTTTACTGCTCGATTTATTTTCAAAACTTATTTTATTTTTCAACTCTTTATACATTTTATCAAACTTTTTTAACATTTCCAAGCTTGCTTTAATTTTTTAGCAATATCTATTTGTATCACTAAAAGCTGCATCTACCACGTGGACAAAAGTCATTTTTTAAATAACCTTGTTTTAACATTTAATGCTTTAACACTTTCAAGCTATTTTTATTTTATTTTTTTCAACACACTGTAGCTTTTTGTTGTTCCCATATTTACTGATAATTTTATTTTTCTGAAATAAAGAATATAACAAAACTGTATACGCTTGTTTTCAAGCTTATTTTATTTTTGTAAAAAGCTTATTTTATTTCTGATAACACATATAACAAAACAATGTATACCCCTGTTTACCCATTTTACTCTTACAAATAATTAAAAAAATACAATTTTACTGTTACGAACTACAAACATGGAACATGATTTCCATATTTGCATTAAAACTACAAACACGTGACAGGACGGGAGGGTGGGACTTCCTGAATTGCTTAAAAACTACAAATTTGGGCCTGGAAGGGAGGCGGGACTTTTAGTCGATCCTGATTGGCTAAAAAAGGAGGTGGGGCACCTGCCAAAACCAAATGCTGTATTCTCATTGGTTAAAAAATAACATGGTGATATTTGGTATAGCGTATACTACTTACAGATCTTGTTGTAGATACTGTCCTCCCTAGGAGGAAACAATCCTGAATTCTAGTTGAGCTTCCAAATGTTTTACTTGACAGGCATTCTCCAAAATCAAAGTGATTGCATTTACTCACAAAATAGTGGATTTTGCTCTATACCTATACATTTAGATTTCCAGAAAGCTTTTGACAAAGTCCTGCATAAAAGATTAATTCTCAAACTGAACGCAGTAGGGATTGAAGGAAACACATGTACATGGATTAGGGAGTGGTTAACATATAGAAAATAGAAAGTACTAATTAGAGGAGAAACCTCAGAATGGAGTGTGGTAAACAGTGGAGTACCACAAGGATCAGTATTAGGTCCTCTGCTATTCCTAATCTACATTAATGATTTAGATTCTGGTATAGTAAGCAAACTTGTTAAATTTGCGGACGACACAAAAATAGGAAGAGTGGCAAACACTGTTGCAGCAGCAAAGGTCATTCAGAATGATCTAGACAAGATTGAGAACTGGGCAGACACATGGCAAATGACATTTAATAGAGAAAATTGTAAGGTACTGCACGCAGGAAATAAAAATATGCATTATAAATATCATATGGGAGATATTGAAATTGGAGAAGGAATCTATGAAAAAGATCCAGGAGTTTTTGTTGACTCAGAAATGTCTTCATCTAGACAATGTGGGGAAGCTATAAAAAAGGCCAACAAGATGCTCAGATTCATTGTGAAAAGTGTTGAATTTAAATCAAGGGAAGTAATGTTAAAACTGTACAATGCATTAGTAAGACCTCATCTTGAATATTGTATTCAGTTCTTGTCACCTCGCTACAAAAAGGGTATTGCTGCTCTAGAAAGAGTGCAAAGAAGAGCAACCAGAATTATTCCGGGTTTCAAAGGCATGTCATATGCAGACAGGCTAAAAGGATTGAATCTATTCAGTCTTGAACAAAGAAGACTACGCAGCGACCTAATTCAAGCATTCAAAATTTTAAAAGGTATTGACAATGTTGACCCAAGGGACTTTTTCAGCCTGAAAAAATAAACAAGGACCAGGGGTCACAAATGGAAATTAGACAAAGGGGCATTCAGAAGAGAAAATAGGTGGCACTTTTTTACACAGAGAATCGTGAGGGTCTGGAATCAACTCCCCAGTAAGGTTGTTGAAGCTGACACCCTGGGATCCTTCAAGAAGCTGCTTGATGAGATTCTGGGATCAATAAGCTACTAACAACCAAACAAGCAAGATGGGCTGAATGGCCTCCTCTCGTTTGTAAACTTTCTTATGTTCTTATATTCTTAACTACAGTAGTAGATGGAACTTTACCAACTCAAAAGGAGCATGTGTAAAGAAGATGTTCCAGAGGACATGTGGAAAGAAGCAGAGATGAAAGTGGAGTCACAGGATGGCAGCACCACAGTGGTGTACCATCGGATGGGCGTGAGATGGGAATTTCTGTCTACAGTAAAGTTCCCTGGATCGGCAATATTTAGATTTCCCCGTCTGTCTCAGATAGCATGAAGTCCCTCACAGTAATGCTGATGAAGACTTTTTAGCCAAGTTCGCAAAAACAAAACAGAGTTTAGGCCAAACTTGGATATTGACAGAAGCCTAAGTTCCATCATTACTGTAAATGTAAACAACAAGGAACTGTGTTACAAATTCCAGACAGCAAAGAACAAGCAACACAGCAAAGAAACAGCTTCTGCCAGTGCTGCAGCATCTGCGATATCATCACTATGACATCAACACAAGCTGAACCCTAAACATAAGCGCATTTGTTTATTTTGGGAATTATAATAATAAACATAACAATATTTTATGTTAAAATTTAATTGGTAATGTAAAGTAGTAACTGGTTTTGAGCAGCATCTGGTGGACTTTTTGCATAGCTGCATTGGTGGGTGTTTACGTTTCTCTTCATTTGACAATGCTACATTGTTGGTTCAAATAGGTGGGGTGAGTTGTATGATAGCTTTAGCTTCTTCATAATATTGAGAAGAACATGAAACGAGACATAACGAACACAATGTTCAGGACGATGCCATCGCCAGGGTCATTACAAACACAACATTCAGGACGATGCCATCGCCAGGGTCATTGCAAACACATCGTTCAGGACGATACCATCGCGAGGGTCATTACAAACACAATGTTCAGGACGATGCCATCGCCAGGGTCATTACAAATACAATGTTCAGGACGATGCCGTCGCCAGGGTCATTACAAACACAATGTTCAGGACGATGCCATCGCCAAGGTCATTACAAACACAATGTTCAGGACGATGCCATCGCCAGGGTCATTACAAACACAATGTTCAGGACGATGCCGTCGCCAGGGTCATTACAAACACAATGTTCAGGACGATGCCATCGCCAAGGTCATTTCACTACTATAACAATCAGCACAGACTGTACTATTAAGAGATTACAGCAATACTGACTTCAATCTTTCTTTCACTCTAAAGAACTACTTACAGAAAAAGCAACATGCTGGCTAACTAGCTCATCGCTCTAACAGGTGTATTGCTTGAAACACAAAAAGCAAGACCAAAAAGCAAAACTTACAAAAATAAGGGTTCCAGGCTGGGTAATGCCTTCACTGGATTCAAAATTTCAAAGATACAAACAACCAAAAACCACCAACCTGCTTCCTCAGCTCCCTCCTCCCAAATGAGAAGTAGAGGCCTCCTTTTATGTCAGGTGGCTGGGTGCTGATTGATCGTTAATTAAGTTAATCATTTAATCAACTAATTAACCCCAGCCACCTGAACATAATAAACCCAGGCAGGTAGGGGAAATTAACCTCATCCCTGCCAATTTCTAAACGGCAGAGCTTTGCTCTGCCACACACCTCCCCCCATGTACAACGAGCAGTTATGTCCTAAATCAGGAAGTACAGGAACACGGGGGTGGGGGTTGGGTCGGGGGGGTGATAATGTCAGTGCAAAACCATTGAAATTCCTTGCATATTCAAATAGGGCGTGGCACTATTGAGATATTTCATTTAGTGCAGTAATTAAAAGCAGCAAATTTGGAATCCCATCTGGTCTCCCTGAGTCCTGTTTCACTTTCAACGCAGCGGTTCATTATTATTGTTATTGTGTTTGTCCTGTTAATTGTCTGTTCTTCACTTCTAGACAGTGAAAGCACACCTCCGGAGCTGTCGACTAGGGTCAGCACTGTCCAGAGCACCACTGCACTATCGTCACGAATTACCAGTGTTCTCACTTAGTACCAGCACGATTGCACTCACCCAGGACTGGTGACCGTGTGTTTGTTTTTGTTCTGGACTGTGCCCTGTTATTGTTATCCCAGCGCTTTACACATTGTTGTGTATAGCCGGGGATTCATTATTTTATGATCACCAGACCTGGACTACAAATAAAAGCACTTTTTCACTGGATATCATTGTCTGCCTGTCACTCCTGCATCGCATCACCGCTACACCTGTTCCCCTTCATCAGCCACTTTGCCACACAGGTATTAACTTTTTTACTAAAAATTAAAAGTGAAATGGTGCTTTTGGCTGATTTACTTTTGCTGCGCCAATACCCTGAAAAAACGTAAACTATCCTTGCTGTATAGAGGGTCTGATATCTTGGTGCATTGAACTACTGTTCGTCTCAATAATTTGAAGTTCATGAAAACAAAAATGAATGGAAAAAGAATAATCATATAAGTTATAATCATATTTTTAGATATATACTTAATTCATATTGGAAAGTTGCTGTGTGATTAAATTTTCAGTGCTTTGCTTCTAATCTCGTTCCCAGCACATGCCATTACTGTTTGCAAGCAACATCAATGAATTCACCTGGCAAATTCAGTATAAAACTAGGCACTGAAGTCTCAAATCGAAAACTGCCTACTGTCAAACAGGCAGATTTATCAGACTGACAAAAAAAAAAAGCCAGAATAACTTAATACCACTCCATTTACCAAAATGAAAATAATTTATATTGGATGCGGGAAAAACGCATTAACAATACACTGTGCAGCGTCAACCTAGAAATCTGTCTGTGTGAACTGCATTTTTTTAACTCCATTATGAATCAACACAAAGGGGAAATACATAAATATAATGTTTTTGTGTAAAAGAGAAAAGACTAAAAAATACATTATCTGAAATCAAATGAACTGAAGCACAATCTCATAAATGCATCATTGTATCAAAGACTTAACAAAAGTACAAATGCAATGAAAGTGAAATATAACATTTCTGTCTTGCAAAACAAATAATAAAAATAATACTAAATAATACTAAAACACGATATTCTTGTGTCTATATAATGTACTATATATATATATATATATATATATATATATATATATATATATATATATATATATATATATCGACACACACACACAGTTCCGGCAATGTCTAAATCAGATTGGCAGATTTAACCGAACTGGAGTCAAAGTAGATGCTATAGTCAGAGGTGAAAGTAACTTTTATTTCTTACTGGTTACCTGTTATTTTCTGGTCTGTGTTAAAAAGTGCTACTCAGCGCATTGTGTTTGCTGGCGCATACCTAAACAACTTCCATTAAGAAAGCAAGGAAGCCCCCATTCAAAACTGGTATGTTAGGATGTTTTTGGTCTTTTACATATTTTTCAATTGAATTTATCAGATTTCCAGTCTTTTACATTGTTTTTAATGTAATTTATCATATTTTACTACCATTACGAAAACATTTATCATATGCAATACATTCGGTCTTGCGGTGGACTTCTCGTGAATAGTTCTTTTTAGAGAAATGGTTGTCTGTTTCCAGTTTAAGTTTGAAAAAAATCTATAATGAATGGAAAATGTACCTCTTTTTGACAACAAGAAAACACACATCAGATCGCAATTGATCGCACATGTACCAAAATCTAAGAGCGTACCACTTGCAATCTGACGATGTACCACTTTCTAACATTACACCGGCTCCATAGTCCAGACCACGGCGTCTATGAAAGTGAAAAACAATGTCCACAAAATTTAACTTGAAGCTTATTTATAAACTTCAGGTTAATTCAAACAGTATTCCAATTCCAATTAGAAAAGAAAAGAAAAGAAGATAGTGACAGACAAGTTGAAAAAGACATGTAAATAGAATAATCTAGCTAGAAAAATAAATCAAAATAATGTTTTTTTGTATTTTTATTTCTTATTATGTGTACATTTTTCCTGAGGGATATCAGACAATGTCCACTAGGAAAATGTGCACCCACTACTACCACTAGTTTAATGAAAATTGATTGGAGTTTGTTTCAAGAACTCGTGACTCAGACTTGAGATTCAAAGTCAAGGACTTGTCACTCAGACTAGGACTCGAATGATAGTGACTCAGACTCAGAACCTGATGACTCGGACCATGATCACTCAGACGCGGATGTAGACTCCAACTCCACACACAGGACTCAGACACAGACTCGGACTGAGGACTCGACTACAGGTCTGGTTACAGTAACTAGTCTATAATATAAATTTGTGACATGCTTCTAAGTGAATGGGTGGTTTCAACAGTTTGGAGTTGTATTTCTTATAAAGATGACTGTCATCCACATGTAAGGTATTGACTGACATCACCAGAGAATAATTCTGGGAGTGACTAATTGAAAAAAAGGCTGCACAAATTCTGATTAAAAGGACTCCCAAATGTGCTTTCCTCAACATATCCGCCACATCAATATCTCTTCCCGTAGAAGCAGTTTTTACAAATTTTTCTTTTAGACTGTCTGATTTACAGAATGTAAAAGGGTACATACTTCCAAATGAAGTCCAGGCCAGACTAGTATTCACATTCACAGATTTATACCAACCACCCTTAGGATAGCATCTAACTGTGATTTACTTATGATTGTCAGCTCCTCAGAAGGTAGCTAGAGATTTAAAGCAGTTCCTACCAAAAAAAAACAAACCTTGAAAGCCTTTTTCACTAGTCCTGCCATTACTCACACACTAACCCAACTGACATGCAGTGTTCATATTCACACATGTAGAAGCAGATGGAGCCATGGCATAGGTAATTTCCAGACTGCCACTCTGCTGCCTCTTCCACCCTTAAAGGCACATCACCTAGCAATCAGCAGCTGTTATGCAGGGCTGCCAAGATTAGATCCTGGCTACAAATTATAGCGATTAAAAATGATTATTCATTTTCTAGTCAGGTAATGACTTGTAATAGGACAGAAGGGTGGGGGTGGGGTTGTGGGTTGGTTGGGCCATCTACCTACATAAAAATATAATCCATGCATGTTTGCATCAAGAGATACCCACCTTCAGTTACGGTTTGAAGTTTTGCAATTTTATATTGAGTAGATTGGAATTTCTGATCTGTATATTACTGTAAGTGGTTTTCAAATACCCAATGCTTTGTGGTTATGAACTGTGAGACCATGTGTAGATAAGCACTTTTAGTTTCAAACATATGGCTTAGCACTTGAAAACCTAGTGTACCAATCACTTTGTGATAGTGATCCACTATGAAAGGCGCTATATAAAATAAAGATTGATTGATTGAATAACGTAGTGCCTCCAGTTTCAGATGTTTCCACTCTCAGCATGTACTGAAACTTACTTTTATGATTTACCTCAGTATATAATATTAACAGCTAGAGATATTTAAATTGTGGTACTAATAAAATAAAACCAAATAAAATGAACTTAAGTTTTATTTTGATTCATCTGTATTCCGGTAAAGGATATGTAACTTTTTTCAGTATTTTATGTGCTATGGCATACCTCCCAGATTAAAAATACTTGGAATTCAGTCACAGCACAGAATTCACTTTTAGCATTGGAAACTTAAATTTGAGCAACATGTGCCACCACTTTATCAGACTGAGTAAGAACTTTATTTATAAAACTGGGAATGAATGTATACAAAAAATAAACAGACACACATGCACACTCTCACCAGGCTCCAGTCTTCCAGAGAATGTATTGTTCTTGCTACTGAGCATGTTGTCAGAAATGTATTCCAAACGAGTACTAGTGCATTAGCAGCAATTAATGCAGGTGGTGTCTTAGACAAGAGAGCTAATGAGTTTTAATATGCATGCAGGTGAAGGAGTGCTGAATCAGTAGAGCCATTAATGAACCTATGACAGCCTAATTAGCTACACTTTAAAATCTATGGATTCTAATCAGAGGAGCTGAGTGTTGCCACAAATCTTTGTATGAATGAGTCTTTTTAAATGCTCCAATCTGTTGCTTAGTCACTGATTGATAGTAATTGCCTTTTTTTTCATTGTGTGAGAAAATGCCCAATTGTACCTACTCTGACAGAAAAGGGCCACATGGTTTTTTTTTGTTTTTTTTCCCAAGCCTAAATTTTAATCAGTGAGAACGTTTAAGTAACTTGCCAACCCATCTACGTGCATGTAGCATCAAATTATATTTTAACAGTTTTTTTTTGTTTGTTTTACTTTCTCTTATCTTTTTGTGATATTTGCAATTGTTCTGATCAGTTCTGAGTACCATTGCTCGAATTCTGAGTTGTATTGATTTTGAATCATTTTTTTCTGTTGTTGTTTGACCTGGGACAGGGCTTTGAGCGGTTTTAAAAAGCCCAGCTCTAATCTAATCAATAAGATTAACAAATCAGCTGCAGCACTCAAAACAATTGCAAACATCATAAAAAAAGGAAAGATAAAAAAAAGAGTTTATGGATTTTTGAGTCTGAAACACAGTCATAATAGACCCACCTTTATCCAAGTTGTGCAAGGAAATCTATAAAAAAATAAAAACTGGCTTTCCCACAAAGGGGAGTCTATCCAGTGGTCAATGTTTGGGAACACTTCTTCAGTTTGATAAAGAAGGCAGGTCATATCAGGTGGGTTTGGAAAATAGAGGTCTACTGTGTATAGCTTATATCAGAGAGTAGCTATTTGATATAAAAACTAAATACAGCCGTTCTACAGATATATCCAAGATATACACGGAAAGAGTACACAGAACTGCAAACGCAAGTCAAAAAGGAAGTTAGAAAGGCCAAGAGAGAAATAGAAATGAACATTGCTAAGGGGGTTAAAACCAATTCCAAAATGTTTTTTTCCAATATCACAACAGCAAGAGAACATTCAAAGAGGAGGTTAAATGTCTAAGAGATACAAATGGCAAAATCACAAATAAGGGAAAAAAATAGCAAATATATTAAATGATGACTTTTCACAAGTTTTTACCAAGGAGGATACAGACAACATGCCCCACATGTCAACCAGTTCCTATCCAGTTTTAAATAACTTTAGCATAACTGAGGCAGAAGTGTTAAAGGGACTAGGAGCTCTTAAAATAAACAAATCCCCTGGGCCGTATGAGATCCTCCCAATAGTACTCAAAGAAATGAAAGAAGTTATTTACAAACCGCTAACCAAGATCATGCAACAGTCTCTTGACACAGTGGTTGTAAGCAAACTTGTTAAATTCGCAGACGACACAAAAATAGGAGGAGTGGCAAACACTGTTGCAGCAGCAAAGGTCATTCAAAATGATCTAGACAAGATTCAGAACTGGGCAGACACATGGCAAATGACATTTAATAGAGAAAAGTGTAAGGTACTGCATGCAGGAAATAAAAATGTGCATTATAAATATCATATAGGAGATATTGGACTCTATGAAAAAGACCTAGGGGTTTTTGTTGACTCAGAAATGTCTTCATCTAGACAATGTGGGGAAGCTATAAAAAAGGCCAACAAGATGCTTGGATACATTGTGAAAAGTGTTAGATTTAAATCACGGGAAGTAATGTTAAAACTGTACAATGCATTAGTAAGACCTCATCTTGAATATGTGTTCAGTTCTAGTCACCTCACTACAAAAAGGATATTGCTGCTCTAGAAAGAGTGCAAAGAAGAGTGACCAGAATTATTCCGGGTTTAAAAGGCATGTCATATGCAGACAGGCTAAAAGAATTGAATCTATTCAGTCTTGAACAAAGAAGACTGCGCGGCAACCTAATTCAAGCATTTAGAATTATATAAGGTATTGACAGTGTCGACCCAAGGGACTTTCTCGACCTGAAAAAAGAAACAAGGACCAGGGGTCACAAATGGAAATTAGACAAAGCGGCATTCAGAACAGAAAACAGGAGGCAATTTTTTACACAGATAATCGTGAGGGTTTGGAATCAACTCCCCAGTAATGTTGTTGAAGCTGACACCCTGGGATCCTTCAAGAAGCTGCTTGATGAGATTCTGGGATCAATAAGCTACTAACAACCAAACCAGCAACATGAGCTGTATGGCTTCCTCTCATTTGTAAACTTTCTTATGTTCTTATACCTGCACCTAGGATGTGCAAATTAGAACTCAGTCGCACACACAGTGGGCAAAAAAAGGTTAACAAAGAGATAATGACAATTAGTAAAATTCAATTCAAGTCCGATATCAAGTAGAAGGCTTTGACACATTTCACCAGAAGGCTTCATCAAAGACAGTGAGCCTGCTGGATGAAGACAAGGTGATGTCATCTCTCATTGTAGCATCTCATTTGACAATAGTCATGCTTGTGTGACATGAAAGATATTGAACATGAATATATCACTTTTTTTCCACTGACTGTTCTGGTTTTCAAAATATTAGTAGTCCTAGTAGTACTGTTGTTGCTGGATTTCTATTGTATTAATTAGTGATCACTTACCAGTGGTAACACTTTAATATTTTGCTACTGAATATTTTGCCATCTGAAATGTCAAACCCAAGAGAAGTCATTTTGACCTCTCGTAGCATGGAAGTCAGCTTATGCCATACAGCACTCTATACCAGTGGTTCTCAACCCTGTTCCAGGGGGAACACTGCCCTGCTAGTTTTTGTTCCAACCAAGCACGCAATTACATAACTGAACCTTTAATTGAACTAATAATTTGCCTAATCTAAACTTTTTAAATAGAGTATCTTATAAAAAGTTTAAGAATTTATGTTCATTATACAATTTTATAACTAAAGTGAAATCTCCATCTGTTTAAAATAATTAAAAAGTTCAGATTAGGCAAATTATTAGTTCAATTAAGGGTTCGATTATGTAATTGAGTGCTTGGTTGGAACAAAAACCAGCAGGGCAGTGTTCCCCCAGGACCAGGGTTGAGAACCATTGCTCTATACCACCTTCTATCCCACAGGTAGGCAACCCTGGTCCGGAGTGCCACAGTCCTGCAGGTTTTGTAGGTATCTCTTAATCATCAACTGCTAAATACCTGGAACACATGGTAATTCTGATCAGTTAAGCCAATCATTGAATCAATTAGGGCTTGGGTAAAAAAAAAAAACATAAGTGTCTATAGCACTCTAGGACCAGGGTTGCCTCCCCCTGTTCAATCCTTTATACTATTTCATTTTATTATGTTAATTTACATGATTTAAATTTTTGTGTGAGCTATTTCTAAAGAGGACCTGTCAAGCTGTCAAGACAGATAAAACATGTAGCATTTCACTGCATATCATTATACTGTATATTAAATGGTATGAGGTGTTAATTATAGCTGTTATACATAATAATCACATTATATTTTGAAAATGTGAAACTGTTTAGTTTTCTGGCTTTCAGTTTATTATATATTGTTTATTTGTTACTTTCTATTACCTTGTATGATATTTGCCTTCTGACAAGTTAAGCTCCTTGGGGGAGTTTAAAAGTTTATAATTGATAACTCTAGTGTTAATGGCATGTTAATGGTTAGCACTGATTTTGGCATTTTCAAGCGGTTTTTGTGCCTATTTTGTTATTAAATAATCGTACTAATGTGTTTTATTAATATCTTAAGGAGCAGTGTTTCTTGCGATTATTTCTTTTGTTTGCATGGGAATTTCAAAGGAAATCTGTGTTAAATGTCATAACTTATCAAGAGTTAATTTGCGCTTGGAGAAAGGTGTGTGTGTGTTTTTTTTTTTTTTTTAGTAACGAAAAAGTATATAACACACCTTGAAACAGAATTTAAGTTATTTGGCATTAAACATAACAGAACAGGCAAACTACAGTGTGGATTTGTTGGGAGTTGTAGCAGCTGTAGCAGCAAATTTAATTTTAGAGCTTGAGTGAGAGCCTGAGATTAACAGATCCCGACTGCGATGCTGACGATACAGAGAGAGGGGGTATAAGACCAGGGTTAATTTCTTAAATTTACCAGATTCCGATCTAAAAACTCAATAGCGCCTGTATAAGGCATTTTGTCGACCTCTGTCACACTATGTGGGGGGACCTTGAATTGCCTACAAAAAAGGGTTGTGCCGTACCCCCGCATAGGAAGGTATTGGCAGCATTGTCCTTCTATGTTTCTGGGTCATTTCAAAGGGTCACAGGTGACTTGATAAAGAGGGTTAATGATAATATCAGTATCCCACTTAATCAGGAGCAGCTACAAAGTATTAAAAGGGAGTTTTATGATATTGCTGGATTTCCAAGAGTAATGGGAGCCGTCAATTGCACACACGTTGCACTCAAATCACCACAGCACCATGCATATTGACTCTTGCATTGTGATACAATCCGCTGTGTTTAATCATTTCAGAGACCCAATGCACCAGATGGCATGTTAGTAGGTCATTATTGTAAGACTAGATAATTAAATATTTGTATTTATGAAAATATTTTTGGCTTTTCTATACTTGTGGTTATGAATGAGATTTATTCACTTGTTTTAACCATTTGTAACCACGGAACATTTGCTGTATTGCTAAAATGACCATTATTTGGACATGGTGTAATGTTACTACCAAGAAATTATCAATGCAACTGTAGCCTATGTGAACTCTGTACATTATATGACAACTGACCTCTACTGTAGATTGTATTTGAATTTATACAAATAAAAACTTAACAGTAAATAATTAGATCTTGGTATAGAATGGTATACTATTACTATAAACTTTTCTTATAGGTGATTGAGGATTTGCAATCTGTATTATTTTGATAATAACATTTTATAATTTTATAAGTTTAATACATGTATAATGGAATGTTACATACATAATATACATGTATAATAACTAACAACTACAAACACAAATGGCACTGAAACACATTTATGTGAAGCCTACAGTCATACAAACTAAAACATAAGAAAATTAATTCCAACCAAGCCTATATAGACATTATTTTCTTTTTAAACAAAAAAAGATTGCAAAATTCACATTAAAAGAGTTGTATATAATAAGCTGTGGGAAAATATCCCCCCCGAATGAGGATAAATGACTAGTGGGGTTTATTTTTTTTAATCCATGCAGTCCAATTTTTACCCACACGCCAGATAATTGTAAATCAGTATTTTATATCTGAAGTGTTCTAAATAAATATACATTCTGGATGCCAACATTTTACATTAAGTTTACAGATTATACACAAAATAGATATCCCCATTATTTTTGGTATTTCCATTTGGCTGCTGCTCGCTGGTGGGAGATACAATAATGCTGATGATTGAAAATCCCCCCCTTAATATCTCAGAAATATAAATTAGAATAAAATTCTGGCCAAATTTTAGAACTGAGAAAAATCCCTTGGTGGTCTTAATTCTCAATTTATTCATGAGTGTTGTTTTTAGAACCTAAACTAAACATCTGGCGAGAAGAACGGTGACCCTATCAATAATATTTCAAAAATCGATTTGCTTTAAAAAGCATTGTCTATGTTTTGTTGCAACCTCAACTGGACTGGATTGTACTGTTCAAATTTAGAGTTTAGATTACATCACAGACAGCATAATCTGAACTCTGGTAATTATTTATTTCCCTGTACTTCTCCAATATTCTGTCAATACTCATTGTGCATTGATTACTATATTTTGGTGAATGGATTGAACATTTTTATCAGCTATTAGACTTTGGCAAGTCTTTGGATTTTTTAAAATATGCTATTTGTCTTTGCACCATTCCTCATCCATCATCAGGGCTCAATCCCATGTCTGCTGTTCTTTATAATTTTACTATTTCCTTTTGACAGTGTTATTCACAGTCATATTATCCTATTTCACTTGATGCTAACGACAGCCAAGTGTATGTCTCCTATATTGGATTTGAAAACCAAGAAGTGTCTGTGCTGTGTCTGGTTGATATCAGCTATTCATATTCAGCTAACTTTGAAACTAGTTATTCTAAGAGCTCTATATATATATATATATATATATATATATATATATATATATATATATATATATATATATATATACAGTGGTTGCTCATTAGTTACAAAAGACATCAGTACTCAGTAATAACGTAAAATGATGTTTAAAAATACAAATTAATTTCTGACCCTAACTCATCATAAACAGGCACCATCTAACAAGCTGTAAATGAGACTATTTGGCATTTATGTAATAAACAATAAATCATACAATTAATTAACTAACTAAAATATTTAGTTAATGTAGTCATATCCACATATTTTAAGCCCAATACAGTTATGTGTGAGTAAGCCTCACCCCAAAAGAAAAACAAACATGGTGCACCTCAAAAGGAAATCAAACATGGCTAGCAATGACCCAAATCTACCATTATAAAATGTACACAACTAAATAAAGGACCTGACTTTTAATGGCTGATTACTGGGTATATTCAAAATAAATAATTAAATAGAATTGCTAAAGCATCTATTTCATAGTGTCTGACTAAATCTCTGTTCTTGAAGTGTCCTATAATCGACTTACTGTATGACCACAATAAACTAGTTGACCTGTGTCACAATGATACAAAGCGTGAATGGTGGACAAAAAGCAGAATTTTGGTATCGTGTGAGGCGATCTGATCGGCAGCAGTTAACTAGTCTAATGCTTTAGGATAAACATGTCTGCTTGAGCCATCCAAGTAGTTAAATTATTTGCTTAAACAAATTAGACCACGTACAGTAGATTTTATGGCTGAACACAAATAAGAGTTTACTTGCATGTTCCTGGAAGATGAAAATCAAAGTGATCCATCAGTTAATCCCTGGGTTGTAGAAAGAGATTTTAAAAAGATGCACACTGCAGAGAGTACTTATTTGTTTTCTCTTTTTTTTAACAATGGTGCATTGTTTTTTTGAATGAATACAGTATTTTCTCTGTGATTTACCAAGTGAAAAGGTCTTTTGCAGGACTGTACCAGACTAGCTTATATTTAAATGCAATATTATGCCATTTGTTAAATAGTGATTTCCACTGGTGTCTGATTTATACCCATAGAATGCAAAAGGATAAGCAGTTTGATAGATATGTGGTATTTTTCATAAGAGAAGTTTATGCTTTCAGGACTTTGAATATATCCTAAGAATATAATCAAACTCTGCACTTTTTCATCATGGTCCTAGATTACCTAGTAATAAAACCACATAAGAAGATTAAAAACGACTATTATAATATAATCCATTCATCCTTGCTTCAAGAGATATCGACCTTCAATTATGGTTTTAAGTTTTGCAATTTTATACTGAGTAGATTGGGATTTATGATCTGACTATGAAGGTACAAAATGAATCCTGTACTTATTTGGAGTAAAGCTAAGATTACTGTAAGTGGTTTGCAATTTTTCTTTCTTTTTTTTTAAGTCTAATCATAGCTGACTTTATATTTAATATATTTATGAATGAAAGATTGGGGATTAGTTCAGTATGTTGGTGAGTAACTATACTGTCTTATGATTTACATATTTTTTGTTTGTTTTTTGTTTGCTGTCCTAACTTCACCTGATAGTAAAATATGTGTAGATTATGTACATATTTGTGATTCTGTAAATCATGGATGGACACCTCTAGCCCTTCCACATTAGGGTTACATTCCTTAAAGCGCCAGCCATGTCACAACGCACTTAATTGTCTAATTTTATCTGGTAAACTTGTTGTTTAATGGCTATCCAGGACTGGAGTTGCTTACTACTGCTGTAGACTATGGCTAATGCTGTAGATTACATTTCATAAAGTATTAGCTTACCCTTAAACACGACTGGTTCTGTGACACTGTTCAGTGGTCTTATAGTAGATGTTGCTTGGCAAGTTAAGTGCTTGCATGTGTACATAATTGTGAGAACCTAGTAGCACTGTTATTATATGTCATATAAATCGTCTTGGGAAACAAAGCTTACAACACTCAACATGTCACTTGGACCTCAATGATTGGATAATTTTCTAAATAACACTTTATGAGATATTCTGAAAAAATTGCTTTGAGTAGATAGAGAGGAATTGCATGTATTCCAGAGAACCGTTTTCATGTGGTAAATATAATCCATTTCCCTGCAGGATGCCCAAGCTTTTATAATGGCATACATATTTTTTCAGAATGTTTGCTTTAATTATAAATGGCACCCTAATCTGGCTAGAGGTAATAAATAAATACATTTAAAAAAGAGAAATGGCTGGAAACAAATCCTTTAAGTCGCTGTATTACCGGTGGTCTGTTCTGAATTCATAAATAAATACTGCAAGCCTTGTAGGTTCGCCATCTGTTAGTATTTTACTTTGCATTATTTTAAATAAAGGGTATTTGGCGTGTATAATATTAAAATTATATTATTTATATTTATTTTGTGCAATGGCATGAATGGAAAAACATGTTAATTTTCTGAGAATTATATGTAATTGTATTATACTGTATGTGTCTTCTAGTATAACTGTCTTCCTGCATTTCAGTTATCTTAATCTTGCCATGGTTTAGTGAAAACAATGCAGCAAGTGTGAAACTGCTAACACGTACCTGTGGTGTTATTCACGTCACATTAATTAGAACATAAGAACGTTTACAAACGAGAGGGAGCCATTCGGCCCATCTTTCTCATTTGGTTGGTAGTAGGTTATTGATCCCAAAGTCTCATCAAGCAGCTTCTTGAAGGATCCCAGGGTGTCAGCTTCAATAACATTACTGGGGAGTTGGTTCCAAACCCTCACAATTCTCTGTGTAAAAACGTGCCTTCTATTTTCTGTTTTGAATGCCTCTTTGTCTAATCTCCATTTGTGACCCCTGGTCCTTGTTTTCAGGTCAAAAAAGTCCCTTGGGTTGGCATTGTCAATACCTTTTAGAATTTTGAATGCTTGAATTAGATCAACACATAGTCTTCTTTGTTCAAGACTCTTACCCACTCCCTAATCCATGTGCATGCATTTTCTTGAATCACAACTGTGTTCAGTTTGACAATTAATCTTTTATGTGGGACTTTGTCAAAAGCTTTCTGGAAATCTAAATAAACCATATCATATGCTTTGCAATTATCCATTGTAAATCAAACACGTTAGTTAGAAACAATCTCCTTCTCCTAATACCATGTTGATTGTCTCCCAGGATACTGTTACCATACAGGTAATTTTCCATTTTGGATCTTATCATAGTTTCCATAAGTTTACATATACAGTCTTTGTACCAGCAGGTAAGGGTCTTGGACAAAAATGGGCATAAGCGAGGGTGGCATTATAGTGAGAGTCAAAAACAAAAAACTAAAAAACACACACACACACAACCTACTATGTATGCAATAAATTCAAGCGTTTTATTTTTTTAGTTATACAATTACATTATCACCAGGCTATTTTTATTAAACCATTAATCATTTTTAAAACTACATTACTAGTTCTTAACACAACAGTGGGTCTACTAGTGACATTTCATCATCTTTTCCCATCTGTATGAAACATACGCGGTTACTTTTAAGGAGCAGTTTCAACTAAAAATAAAATTTAAATAAAAAATGAACACCCATTTAGTGTCAAATCACCCAAATAACAATTCCATTAAAACAGGTTTTTTCTCTAATCAGTACTTTGTTTTCTACATATATATATATATACTATATTATTTACTGTGCTGTCATTTGAACTTTACTGTTTGTGGCATAACTGTAAGCCTGCTGAATACTATCCCCCATTGAATCATGCCATCTGTTTATTTTACAAAGCAATGTAAGCTCAACAGAATTATTTTTATAAGCAGTTAAAAACTAAATGTTGAATAATTACAGGCAAACACTTAAAATGAAAAGTAAAAAAATACATATATTCTGCTGTTTACAAAACTGATGCTTTAGTATAAGTGAGCCTTCATTTGTGCAAAACTTGCACGTAATCAAACAAATCTCTTACCATACTTTTTTTTTAAATCAATTTCTGTGGTTTAAAAAGTCACTTATTTTGTAAAAACTTGTGAAAAGTAGTCCTTAAATTTAAGAGCTATTCTAGTCCCTTCATATATGATTTTGCCATCTGTAGATCTTAAACATTTACCTCCTCTTTGAATATTCTGTTGCTGTTATAATATTGGAAACATTTGTGGAATTGGTTTTAGCCCCCTTAGCAATGCTCATTTCTATCTCTCTCTCGGCCTTTCTAATTTCCTTTTTGACTTGTGTTTGCAGTTCCAAGTACTCTTTCTGAGTTCTTTTTTTCTTGGTCCCTTTTTAAACACTCTGTAAAGTGTCTTTTTTCTCTGAATATTTTTTTAATTGATCTATTAAACCATTGTGGGAATTTTGTTTTAGATTTAGATTTGTCTACTTTTGGGATGTAATTGTTTTATGCCTCTAGTACTACATTTTTAAAAAAACAGCCATCCTTTTTCCGTGGATGTTTTCTCTATTTTACTCCAATCTACTTCTGTTAGTCTTTGTTTCATACCTTCATAATTTGCCTTTCTAAATTTAAAAACCCTAGCTTTAGTCATTACTTTTTAGGTTTTAAAAAGTACTTCAAATGAGACCATGTTATATGATATGAGTTTGCCAATGGTTCTCTGACCTCTGTTTTAGTTATTTTGTCTTCATTATTTGAAAAGACTAAATCATGGCATGACTCCTCTCTAGTCAGTGCCTTTAGAAATTGCATTAGGAAGCAGTCATTTGTCATTTCCACCATTTCAATTTCATCCTTCGTGCTCCCCACCGGGTTTTCCCATTTTATATGGGGGAAGTTGAAATCCCCCATTAATATGGCTTCTCCTGTGCTACACATTTCTAATGTCATTGTATAATAGCTTGTTTTGCTCTGTGTCTGAATTTGGCGGTCTATAGCATGCCCCTATTATTATGCCCTTTGAATTTTTGTCCATTATTCTGACCCATGGATGCCACACCGTTACCCTTCTGGGTCAGTGGTTTAGTGTACAGTAACTCTGCCCTTTTTCTAGATGGCCAAATTCTGCTGAACCCACCCTTGGGACCCTTAATTAACAGTCCAGCAGGTCAGGTCCCAAGAGACTTTCACAAGGGCAAATGTGTGCGTGGGAGTGTCCAGCCCTTCCTCTAGATTTTCAGGTTCTATCTTACAGTGTGTGCTGCTGATATACAACGACGACGTACACATGTGTAGTGGTGCTGTATTAATTGAGTTTGGCACTTATTTATTCGTACACGGTAATCATTAAGTTTGTCTACTACATTATAGTTTATATTGATGCATGTGCGTCATGACAAGTAATACATATTTATTTATTTATTGATTGATTCATATTGTGTCTGTGGTGTCTTAGAGAACACTTCGGCTAAGAGAACACTTTGTTTGCTTCCCGAGGGGTGGGGGGGGGAGGGGGAGGGGGGGGGGGGGGGGGGGGGGGGTGGGGGGGGGGGGGGGGTAAATTTTTGGGATCGAATCAAGTCATGAACAATCCAAGAACTAATCCTGTTTAAAAAGGGGGGGGGGGGGGGGGGGGGGGGGGGGGGGGGGGGGGGGGGGGGGGGGGGGGGGGGGGGGGGGGGGGGGGGGGGGGGGGGGGGGGGGGGGGGGGGGGGGGGGGGGGGGGGGGGGGGGGGGGGGGGGGGGGGGGGGGGGGGGGGGGGGGGGGGGGGGGGGGGGGGGACCACTTCAATTTCGTCATGTGCATTATATAACACCTTGTTTTGCTCTGTGTCTTTATATGGGGTCTATAGAAACCCCCCATTAGTATGGCTTCTCCTATGCTACACACATTTCTAATGTCATGTATAACAGATTATTTTGCTGAGGGGGGGAATTTGGCAGCCAATAACATGGGGGGGGGGGGATCGTGAACAGTAACTCAGGTCCTGCCCTTTTTTTCGTACGATGTGCCATGGAATTCTGTCACCAACCCATGGACACCGTTACCCTTCTGGGTCAGTGGTTTAGTGTACAGTAACTCTGCCCTTTTTCTAGATGGCCAAATTCTGCTGAACCCTGGGAATTAATTGTCAGGTCGTCCAGTCCAGGGTTCTCTGTTCCGTTTACACAGCACCCTCACAGGTCGGGAAGGAGATCTAAAACCAAGATATCTGTCACAGCACGTCTTATATGTTGCTGCTGCATTTAACATGTGTAGTGGTGCTGTATTAATTGAGTTTGGCACTTAGTTTATTAACATTAGTTTGTCTACCATTATAGTTTAATTATAGCATGTGCATCATGAAAAGTAATACATATTTATTTATTTATTGATTGATTCATATCGTGTCTGGTGGCTAACTTTGTCTTAAAGAACACTTCAGCTAAAGAACACTTTGCTTGCTTCCCGAGGGGTGTTCTCTTATCCGAAGACTACTGTATATACCTTTTTTTTCACCACCATAGAAGCTCTTTCATTTAAAGGTGCAACTCCGTTCCCCCCATCCCCCCCGTCCCCTCCTTCTGTTTGTTTTGAACACTTGTACTGTACTGTTGTCTTTGTTTTTAATACAATATAACACTTACCTTACTTTAAAAAATGTGTGCACGGAAAATATAATTTTATCTAAGTTAAAAACAAAAATAAACTAATCTTTGAAATAGCAATTGAAGTTGTCTCAATGCACTAATAAAATAAAATATACCTGTGTCACCTCGCAACATGACTCTATCCCCTGCTGGTGTGCAGCTTGGGATATCTCATTATCACAAACATAGCATGCAAAAATTGCCTAAGGCAGAAATGCTGTGCATACAGACACATTGCAATTCAAATCAAATAGCCAGTATTACATGGTACCTTGAATTGCATGCATTATTACAATTCCTACATAATTCTTCTTGTTTAAAATATCCCTTGAAACATTAAATTCAAACTTTAGGGATGCTTAAGTGTTTGCTAAAATAAGCTGTCAATATAATAACTATGGCCTAAACAGATTTCAGTTCATAAAAACTGAAGAGACCTCCTTTTTATCAGAGGTTACTGTGGGGTCTCTCAGGGTTCAATATTTTATTTTCTCTTTATGTGTTACCCTTGGGTGACATTATTCGTAGACATGGCGTTAATTTCCACTGTTATGATGGGCTGTGTCTTGAAAGAACTGGTATGACTCTTTTTTGAGGGGTGCAGTCAAATCAAGTAATGCTTTTGTATACTGCATTTGTATATTACTGCCATGTCCATAAAGGTGCTGTTGTTGAATGCAATTCTGACTGTAAACTCCTCTTTCACCCTGTGCATCTAATCTTGTTTTCTTATTAATATTAGATCTAGCGGCCATATTTCGTAGACTAATTGACTAATTCTAAATTTGAATTATGCTGATTCAGAAATGGGTCTGGAAGATTGCCTTTCACAGTCTCTACCGGTTATTTTTGCATTCACATGAGCCCATAAAAGTTTTGCTTTCAAATTATTGTTACTTGAATAGCCTCCCATTCATCGAAAGAACACAGCTTCTAACCTTTTTTTCTGAAAAGCACTTCGTAATAACACACATTCTTTAAATGGCGCTCTGCAGCACTGGTAAAAAATGTTCTTGACATTTACAAAAGACCTGATAATGACAATGACATTTTGCTCTAATCCATCAAACTAATAGTTTTCATTAAAATGCTTCATTGCATCAAGCAGATTCCTTTTTAATAGCTTTTGCTTACTTAGGGATTGCATGAAAAGTTTAATACAATATACTTGAACTCTAATGAGTTGGTTTACAATTAGTAGATATAGATAGGATGTGGGAAAAAAATAGAAATATCTGCCAAGAACTGTTAATATAATACAGAACCATCAGAAGCCAGGGTGGTACTGATTTGATGTGCTGAGTCAGTGTTTAATTTGTTTAAATTGTTCTAGAAGGATACAAGACCATTCCTCAGTAAAAACATTGCTTATTATATATAATCTCCAAAGAAGTTGGTGGAAATCTGCAATGCACTCTGTGCTCCAGAAGGCCCCAATCAGCATCAATTCATTCCAGTTTTCCATCAGTAGTTTGCACTAGGCATGTAATAGGTTAAACGGTTAATCGATAAATAAATGCACACTGTTTTTACATAACAGTTAGCGTTAACACAAATTTATCAAATGTGCCCGGCATGTTGTGTTTTAAAAGTAAATATCCAACAAAACATGTGGTCTTTATGCACTGCCTCTGAACTCCTCTGCCTGTAACTGTTTTTATTTGGAAACACATGATATCGGGTTAGGCGAGATTAGTCTCCTGAAAACTCATCTATCAAACCAGTCTCAAGCTTTTGATTTCCGGTGTTCGTACGCAGGGCACAACAGTGGGCGTCAAAATAGAAAAGGGAGGAGTGTAAAGATGCAGCGGTCAAAACGAAGTTATGTGTCGAATACCTGTGAAATAAAATTAAAAACATTTTAGTTTAAGAAGCAGGTACGTTAATGTATTATTATTATTATTATTATTATTACCACTTTTTCTTTTACTCAGTTGTACTTCCAATGAGTCAGTCCCTCGTCCTACCTTCCTTTGTCTGAAAGTTCTGAACTGGTTACCTAGCAATCAACTAACCATGTCAGCAGGATGCTCTTCTGTAGTCTCTGATTTTTGTTGTGAAGGGAGTTCAAATATTGCTTTATAAATATAAAATAATTGACAGTTTTCTGAAGAAAAGTTTTGGAAACGGGAGCAATGACGGGGAATCGATTAGCACTACAGCAAAAGAAGTGCCGACAACAATGACTCGATCATCAATTTAAAAAAAATAAAAAATTGAAAAAGAACATGGACGAGATATATTTGTCTTTTCTCTCACTGACAAAAGCGAAAGCTGGTTCAAGAAGCTGTCCTTGTGGTACGATCGTGTAAATTGTGGCAGCCCAGAAGCATTTGTAATTTTAATTTTAATTTTATTTGTTTACTATTGGCTGTAAAAAAATATTGCATAGTCATTTTTATTGCTAGAACTAGGAGGTCACAGTGCAGCGAAGTTTCCGAAATGCTGCTCTATGATAACAGATGACATTTTTGTTCATCTTTGGTGAGTACAGTGGTTTAAATTGTTATTATTATTTTAAAACTAAGATGTTTTAGTTCAGTAGCAGTGGGCACAGTTTGTTAAGTTGTAATTTATATGCGATCATTTCAAGCAACGAAAAAAAATCCTGTCTTTTACATTCTTGCTTTTAAAATGGATTCATAGCATTCATTCATAAGAATCTTGAAAAACGAATTATTGATTGCTGCGCTAGGTTTATGAAATGGTAACGTGTTGTTTTTTTTGTTTTGTTTTTTTTGTTTTTTTTGTTTTTTTTTAATGGTGTTTTATTTTACGTGAAACCAGTGTCCCATGTAGTGGATTAACTATGACGGAGGTACAATAAACTTAGAAAGGTGTACCGGTACACACATCGTCAATGTAATACAATTGTGATGCAATTAAAGAGGATTTGTGCTCTAGCTGCCTCTTTTTATGTTTGTAAATAAATGTCAATGCCTGACAAGGACTAAATATATGTGGAAAGGGTGTTTATTTAAAGGGTATTTAGTGTGACATTGTAACAATGGTTAAACAGTTAACTGATAGAAATCAACTAGTTTAGACAGATTTTTTATTAAACAATATTTACATGCATGTTTGTACTAGTAATTCATAAACTGCTGTAGTTTGGGTCAGAACCTTTGCTTTTTTATTAAACCTAATTAGGAATGGTCAGTGTTGACACGTGATGCAAAGGAAAGTAATATTTTGTGTCATTTTAATTTCTTATGAATGTTGTCTGTTTTATATACCGAGCTGCCATTTTTAACCTTTACTTCTGTGTCGCTACTTTACATTAAGTAGTTACTGAACATTTGCCAGCCCTGTGGATTATCCTGTAACCGAGGATTTAAGGGATGTCGTTGACAGTTTGAATACTACTTTAGGTACCCATAAAAACAAGAGGCTCTGGCTTATCGCAATCTTCTCATCAGTATGTTAACTTTGGCTTTCATGCAGCAAGCTTTTGTTGGATTGGATACAAGACATAATTAAATCAAACTACCCCAGTTGAGCCTAACCTCCACCTGCAATGCTTCTGTCCCCAAAACTGACCCACTGCTCCTTTCCTTCTTCCTTTGGTCCTGACATTGCTTCTGTTTTTCCTCCAGCCTCTGTTCATCTACAGGTACATCCCTGTCAACAGTCATATCCAAGCACAATACAATTCTGCAATTGTGCAATAGAGAGGCTTATCCTCTTATTAAATACATGAATTTAACAGTTTTTAAATCAATCAATCAATAAATTAATCATACACATAGGATAAATAGTAAATATATGAAAGAAAATGGAGAAAACTGTCTTAGAAGTTTGAATGTACTTGAGAATTTAACCATTCATAGAAAAATAGACTTTAAACATAGCAGGTTCCCATATATTTTAGGCACTTAAGTATCCATCTGACAATTTTGGTATTTTTAAAAGTTAACATAATGAGCTACAAGCCTAACTACTAAAACAATTGTATTTTTTTACTTTTCAACAGGAATCAGATTATTATCAGATGAGTAAAAGCAACTGAACAACGTAGATAAATAAACATTTTACAGAAGCGCACAGCAGAAGTTCTAAAAAAAAGTCTAATGTATTTTTCTTTTTTTTTCACAAAAGCGTATTCCTTTACCTGAGTCTAAGGCTGTTCACAATCAACAGAGATAATGCGCTGTTCCAAATGCTTTATGCAAAGTTCCTGTGCTAACTGTAAAATATATTCTCTCCTTGGTAAATTCTTCTCCTTGCATTCTTTGTAAAGTACCCAGGAGTTGATGGCTGCTAGGTCCAATACATTGTAAAACCCCTGAACAGACCACCGTCGGGAGCCACCTTTCACAGAATACTTCCATGTCATTTGATCTAAAACATCAACTCCATATTTTGTTGCGTAGTAAAACTCCACGGTCTC
The DNA here is from genome assembly GCF_017654505.1 of Polyodon spathula. Taxonomy (NCBI): domain Eukaryota; kingdom Metazoa; phylum Chordata; class Actinopteri; order Acipenseriformes; family Polyodontidae; genus Polyodon; species Polyodon spathula. Next base: position 86,980,924 of record NC_054536.1, on the reverse strand, counting down.
TGGTATTTATTTTCACTAGTCCCAATGCTAATCGACTGACCAAAGAAGCACAGCTGGCAAACAGGCACCAGCCTTCAAAAGGCTGATTGAAAACAATAGACTGTCAGTCATTCACTCAGGCAGAGAGTAGAGACTAATCTGATTACAGCTAAACACATTGTGGACTGATAAATAAAAATAATAAAGGAGAATACCGTTATGTATAATCAAAATACAATTGTTTTTTATGTGTGGCCGCCAATGTGACTGCTCCTTGGCTTTTAGGTATAATGTAATATATCCTTTATTTCTGCACTCCTGTGTTTCATGCTTTGTGAGAATAGTTACTACATACAGACATAAAGGTACATGAACATGCAGCCCCATATGTGTTACACGAGAAAATTACACTTTAAAACCAAAAACTGCCAAAATGACCACTGGGGGGCTTCAAGCGTTAATTGGGCAATTGGAATTGCACTTAGACAGGAGACATGGCCTTTTTAGGTACATTATTATTATAAATATGGGGACTAAAACCTTTATTTAACCAGGTATGCTCTGACCAACTGAGTAATGCAATGTAACTGCATTCAAAAATATGAGTAAATACAAATTAGTATTATGCGAAAGCAAGCACCTCTTTTAAAAAGTTATCATTATAATTACAGTTACTCATTAAAGTATTTTCTATTGGAAATCATTAACAGATTAGCAACACCTTTAGTAAATACAACCTAGCTTTACTGTCCACAGCAAGCAGTGAGTATTGCGGTTAGAACATGAAGCGGAAGGTAAACAATATTGCAGGCTACTAAAAATTCATTATTAATTAGCTCTAAATGAGAGAGTTCCTGGACTGTATTTGTAGCAAAATAATTGTGTCATGAATTTATGATTTCCTGATAGGTGTGTGACATGTTGATTACTCATAACCTTTTTTTATTCCTGGTGTTTAGAAAACAAACATAAATAAACAATCTTCTTGTTTAGATTTGTATATAACTCTGTCTGTTCAGGGTTATTTAATACTTTTTGGGGATAAAAATAAAATATTTTTAAGCTTCCATTTTGTTAGGTTATATGGTATGTTTTGTTTGTTTAGTTTAAAAAAAAAAATCTAATTTGATAGTCCTATTTCTGAACACATAATTAGTACTGACTGGGAAACATTCAGGTCACAAAATTGTTTACTAATGTTTACAGCAAGTTGACATTAGTGATCTAATCAAGCCTATTTATGTATGAGGAACACAATTACAGCATTATACAGAAGCATGCTAAGTCTTCTAGGGGAACATTTGGTCATGTATTGTTTCTCATTAGGTTAATGATGCAAGGCGCACACAGACATTTACATTAAGGGGGCTCTTTATAGAACATGGAATTAAAGTCCAACAGTTATTTAATTACTATATTCACCAATGGAAAACTCTAGCGACATAGTTACTGAGAAAACCCTGTCATGACAACCATCAACTGCTACCTCTTGTTACAGTAATTAATTATGAGCAATATATATCAGATACTGTACTAGTTTTGTATTATTATTATTATTATTATTATTATTATTATTATTATTATTATTATTATTATTATTATTAGCAGACAAGGAACACATGTTAACATTAAAAGGTAAGCAGTGCAGTTTCACTTTACGTTGCCTCTGCCTGTCCCGCGGCTGAGTGCTGTGTCTGTTGATCACTCATTTTTGGTCAGTGTAAGCCACCTCTACCATTCACAATAAGCCACTGACCAAAAGATACGCTTGGACTGCTGGGGCTTTTGATACGAAGTCGGTCACGTGTAGTCTCGGACATTATCATGTGCATTAAATTATCGCTCACACTACATTTAGTGTGCACGCTATAGAATGTAAATGTGTCAAATAGTGTGCACATAAATGAATGCACTCTCTGTTAATAACTGGGGCAGTAAATTAAGATTTATTGCGCACGTTAGGATCACTACTTTACATGTGCGCTAATTCTAAATTTAGTGCCCTTTAGTAATTGAAGCCCATAAAGCATTACTGTAGGCAGTCATACATATTTACATTCAGTCCATGCATAATGTAGCATTTTTAGTCAAGTTTTAAAAAATTAAGTAATTCATATAGTAAAATGAAATATTGCTTTTAATTATAATAATAATAATAATAATAATAATAATAATAATAATAAATTATATTATATATAATAATATATTAACCGAGGATTATATTAAGATGTTCTAATACGTAAAGAATAGGTAAAGAAATGCAGAAAAGATATACAATATATGTTGCAACATTATCAGGAAGATTTACAAAAATAAATAAATAAATAAAAAATTAATAAATAATAATAGTAACAACAATAATAATAATAATAATAATAATAATAATAATAAATAATAATAATAATAATAATAATAATTGTATCTACACACTAGATTAGTAGTAACAAGAGATTGGCTTCCCAGTTGGATAGAATAGGATTGGTTTACTATGAGCACAATTAGGAAAGTGCGGTCACTTTCCTCCAAAGCAATCCTGCAGAGCCAGGTGTAGTATGTAATTTAAATCTTTATGGGCCATTGTCTGGAGAATCAGGATTAGCGAGATGATGGAGTCAATCTGATGTAGGTGACAATCAACAGACTATTAAATATTTGACCTTGCACCAAGGGTCAGTGAAAGGCCACAGCAGGAGTAACAAGCATGATGATTTAAAATGATTTTAAAAGTATGGCTTTACATTGAGTTTAAATTAAAAAAAAGAAATAAATACAAATAAAAAAAAGAGTTACAACATTGCACTGTGTCTCTTTTGCAGGTATTGAATTTGTGACATGCAGAGTACAACAAACATAGCATGCAGGTTTCTTGTGTTGCATTTACAAACTGATATAATGCTTCAACCCATTTGTAAACCTACCAATAGGGAACATTTACAACAGCAGTCATTTTATGTATCAGTAGTATTTTGTGAAAACTGCTGCAGGGTCGATGAAGATGTGAGCAATGGAAGTCCACAGTATTTGGTGATTAATGTGAATGTTGCTTTTGTCAGGAACTAATGTTGGGATAAAAGTTTCATCTAGAAATCTGGATGATTAGTTATGCTACCATATGATAGGGTATTATATTATATTATAGAGAGATATACAGTGTTCCCCCTTTATAAGGCAACCCTTTATACTGTGGAACAGGTTATAAGGCAGTACGGTCATGGCTCCCATGTGCACCATAATTCCTTTACACTAACACTAGTGTTCTCGTTACAAGGTGGAACACAAGTAGCACAGTCTCTCTATAGCTCCCGACTACAGTGTTATAAAGGGGGAGCACAGTAATAGTAAATGGTATAGATGTAATGGACAGTTTTGTCAGTTATGTCTTTGATGTTAAAAATGAATTTACACCTACAAAATATATTTAGTGTCTGAATGTGGCAATACTCTACACAGGACATGTTTTTTGCTCTGCATTATGAATTAGAGATTATTATTGCACTGTAATGTCCGCTTACATTTTTGTACTGATTCTCTTAGTGTTGCATGAAGGTCACTAGTAAAAACCCTTGGACCATGGTGAATGCCGGTATTATAATTTAATTAGTAGCCCATCTGTCACTTTTTGTTTGATGAGCACAAAATGTCCAATTATCTTTTAATATCTGCTCTAATCAGTTCAGGCAAATTTCATAAGCACACAAGAGATGGCATTAATTGATGTAAGAAAATGTACTGATGGTCAGAGGGCCCATGAGGACAAGAATCTTTTTTTTTTTTTTTTTAAACAGAGAACAAAAACAAGCATGCTGTATTTTCAGTAGGGGTGTGCAGAGAAACGATTACTTATACTCAGAAACCAATACTTGTACTTGGATTTTACTCATAAGGAAGTGGGTGGGAAGCGCCATTAAAAAGCATTTCTGGCCCTGATTTGCACTCAGAAAGTGTTTGTTCAGTGTTTATTTAACAATGCTTTTTATCATTTTGAAGTCCTAGAGTGTAATTTTAATTATTGTTGCACATGAATGTATTATCAAATTATATTAACTGGTGAGCAATTTTTTCAATGGGCTCATCCAGTTGAAACACTGAGCTGTCAAACTGTCAAACAGCAACACATCCACAATTCTCTAGTGTGTACTTGATGAAGAAAACCCTCCAGAGCCCATCACGTCCAGTGAAATTTGGTAAATCCAAGAGAAAATTATGTTTCCAACATCGAAAAACCAAAGCAACAGGCTCTCATCGTTAAATCTTTGGGCTGAACTGCATTTTCTATGAGGAAGTGTGACAGGGTAGCTAAGTGTTGATGTCCCCAGACCAAATAACTGACAGAAACACACACAGGCAGGTACTCGAGTGAAAAGCGCTCATGTACCATTTTTATTAAAAACAAAAATAAATTAAAAACCTGAACAAAAAACTGCACACAAAGCCAAAATAAAAGGTTTAAACAAAAACAGGTTATGAACACAAAATACAAAGCCCCAAACAAATACAGTGCTGGTCTGCCCAGCACAAGTAGCAATTGCTTGCTTTCCCTCTTACTTTCAGTTTCATTTTAATTTTCTCATGTCTCAGTCTTACAATTTCGGCGATGGTCACATTTTAGTTTGCATGGTCGACAGTCAATAATCGCAGACTTCCAACCATGCATTCCCACGAGCAGTCTGACAGAGAGGAGCAGCTAACATTGCCTCTGCCAGACCACATTCAAACCAATAACAATAACAAAACATTTACATGCAGGGCCCCCCCCCCCCGTTATGTAAAGGGATTTTTTGCCCTGCCCCACAAACTATGTACAGGGCTCTGCCCTGTCCTGCTGCAGGGAGTCGCTATAAACATCTTTAAATCGACCACCCCGAAAAATCTCCCATCCATAGACAAAGATACTTTGTAATACACTCTGATTCTGACTGAAAGTAAGACACTTGTCACAAAAAGGTACACAGAAATGTTAGCAAACACAAACACCCTTGGAACACACAAGTGAACATAAAAATGACATAATTGTTGTATATAAAAACAATGTTAATGCACGTAATATTAACACGCTCCCTAACATGTTTTTCATCCTTCTGGAAAAAAATAATTTGCCACTGAAACCTGACAGCAAAAAAAAAAAAAAAAAAAAACAGGACTGGCACTCAGCACAGAAGCAAAATTCAGCTCTTCAGCTCCACAACACTTGAAAAACAACAGGAAACTTGCTGTTTTTAAGTTACAAGTTTAAACTGTTCACTTTGGTTACAGTTGCATTATAACTCCCAGTACAGACCATTGCAATTGCGTTTTTCTCTGTACTGTCTCACGTAATGCAAACCATATTTTAAATTTTGTTAAAGTTATCAGTGTTGTTACAATTTTAAATAGAGTTCTTTATGCTAAGTAGAGTTTTTATTATTTATTTCCTAGTTATTTTGGGGATTATTGTGATAGGGGGTGCTTGTGTACAACACATCATTAATTATGATGAAGATCAATCAGAGAAAACAACTAATCTGCAAGACATACTATTTATTATTTGAGTGTTATTTTGGGATTTTAGGAATCTATTGTGATGGAGCGGAGCTTGTGTATAAAAAAAAAAAAAACGCTTTTCAGTATTATGTCTGCTTTACTGAATGTGTAACCAAAAAATACACAAACACATACGTTTTTCAAAAACTTTTAAAAGTGATGTTGGGTGTATCTGTGATGAAAAAAAAATTACATGGCCCTTTAAACGATAAAGTCGTGGGAGAAAAAATATTCAACTCCTTGCACATGTCTTTGCCATAGAAAGACATCTTCATAAAAAGCTAAATAATTGTACTAATTACGAATACCTGTTTGCACTCACACACCTTATTTTCACAACAAAGATTTGCCTTGCTGTCAGTCAGTTGGGATGTTATTCTGTTTCGCGACAGGCAAAAATCAACATTTGTACATTATTTATTTTGTAGTTTTGTTTTCATCTGAGAACCACCATCTTGTTAAAAAATAAATGGTCAGGTAAACTGGTAGAACACGTTTGATGTAAACTCTGAGCCTATTACCTAAAAAACTTTTTGGTAAGATTCATCTGCTACCATTACTTCAATTTTTTCCTCAACTTCTCAATATTTCTTTTTAGGTATTGCATAGGCTTTATTACACAATGCTTCACTGTGCTAATATGTTTCCTCACCTCACTTCCTCAGTCTTCAGTGTTTGCTGGTATGATGAAAATGAAAACCAACCATCAAGAGGAAGCCTCTTGGGATCCCAGACTGCCCTCACCTAATTCACAGGAGAATACATTACACGTTTGTGGAACTAATCAAAATTCATATACAGTATACAGGTTCCAGATAATCAGCAGAAATCAAGAAATACACAAAGCAATGAGCAGTCTGGGCATGATGGAATTCTGAATCAACACTTGATTATGATTGTTGATAGCAGTAGTTGTAGTAGTCATAGTTTAAAGTTTGCTTTGATAAATACAATTTGACGTTCATGAAACTGTTCTTCACCTTTCTGGCTTCTTTAATGACAATTTAGAAAAGTTTTATGAACATACCCTTCAAATAAGTAATGAATTAGGGCTTTATAAGAATACACTGTAATTAGTTAATGAAATACTGTTTTTATTCAGTTTTGATGAATATGATTTGATATCTATAAAAATATTCTAGACTTGTTGTTTGGGCCGCATAAAAAATAATAGCATTTTGCTGTGGGTTTTTATAATTTAATGCATGTACCATAAAAAATAGTATAATGTTACAGCACATTTCAATTGATTCCCTATTAAAAATGACAATGGCTAATTGGCATTAATGTGTTTTACAAATGACAGTAGTTTAAACTTTCCTAGTTTAAAAAAATGTTGTATCTTGCAATAGTATCAATGTGGTCTGTGAGGGAATAAGAGCTTGATAAGTTGCTTGTGGTGGTGCTTGTACTCCATGGGAATTGTTTGAATTAAATACTACCGACTTCAGGGAAGAAATCAATAAAGCTGTTTACATGGTTTCACAGGGACCTTTGAGGTGATTGAATATTACTCTCTTTACAAGACCAGAAGCTTTCTTTTATAGCATGCGAGTGGCAGCTATGTACTGTACAGTTATTTAGTCTCAGAGGCAGGAATCCATATCTAAGGTTGGGGTATTCTTGTTGTCACTTCTAAGAGAAGCACTTAAAATGAACTCCAGAATCCGTTCCCAGTTTGTCAGTGCAGTGCAATAAAGGAAAGGTAGCAGCCCAGCATATACAGCACTGCATCAGTTTATGTCACTGTTGTAGCTAAAATTTAACTCTTTGCGGTCCATTTATTCAGCACCTGTCAGGCCCGTCAGGTCCAATTTATTTTCACCTGTTTATTTTACATGCGCTGTTTCAAAGTAATTTTATTCATAATCAAACAGATTTCAAAGGCACTGCATATCAATAGGACACTCAATACTGCATCTCCAACCCTGCCCCACCCCTTGTTTGCTGTATTTATCACATACCTCTTCATAGTAGTGCATACTGATACATCTGATCACTCGTTTCATCACCAAACTCCTCAATAATGCTGTCCAAGTCATTATTTTATTACTATAACATCCCAAAAAGCTTGGCAAATGTCTGTGATTTTCTTTGAGTGCTAGATGCGGAATTAGCTATCTTGTTCGTTTATGTCTGTGTTATGTCTGTGGTGAAGGGACTATGCGTATTGCTCAGATCCGCCTCCTTTTTTCAGCCTCTCTCAGCCATTGAAAGCTTTTCTCTGCTTTTTCTGGAGAAAAAACGACTAGAGGCCTGTGCTTTTTGATGATGTCGGAAGTGTCCGACATAGGACCACAAAGGGTTAATGCCACAGTGCTTTTTCAATAACAATCCATTATTGTTACAAGCTGACAATGTAGTCTTCTTTCTTAGTTGGTTGGTTTCTGGAGTGTTGTTCATAAGTAATTAATTTCTATAGATTTTTTGCTAACTGCAAAAAAAAAAAAGTATCTTTAAAATCTTTAAAACTTCAATATAGAGAGCAGATGTGGATTAAAGCAAAATATTAAGTTTTAAATAAAGAGGCTCAAAAGATCACTCCATAAAAATCAAGCATTAAGAATCAGTTAGAGACACTAACTTAATTACTCTCTATAGCATGCATACAATCTCAATGGTCTCATAACTGAGGCTGGAGAAAAAGGGAAAAAAACTCTTCACTTAGGTCTACTAAAATACAAATATAGTTAGACTTATAGTGGAAAATATACTAGGTGTAGGTACGTATACATTTCATGGAGCTGGGAAGTCTTTTTCACTTTTTTTTTTTTTTTACAGTTTTATCATTAATAATTGGTCCTGAGTGTCCATAAAGTGGTAAGCCAAAGTCGCAGGAAGCTGATTATTGGCTGGTTTTGTGGGAAATAGATAGATAGTTGCAATCGAAGCATAAAGTGCAATAATACACATGGATAACCAGGTAAAGCTTCATTATTGATAAACTTGTGAAATAGATAAAAACAGCATTCGAAAGGCAAATTATATTAGCTGATAAAATAAATTAACTGTGGAAAATGTACACACATATTGTTTCTTGAAATCTGCACCAATGGGGCTTGGCAGAAGGTTCATAGGGCCTGATCTTCGCGCAATCTCCTTACTAAATTTGTGCCTCGCAAAAAGATAGCGCTTGGCACAAAAAGAGAGATATTCCAATACAACACAAAGCAGTTGAGCAACATTGGAATATAGCAGTTTTTTGTGCAATTCGCAAATCTGTTTGTGCCTTGCAAAACCATCTGCACATTCAATACCAATAGCACACAACAGTCAAGCGAGAATGCAGAACGATGGACCGTTACCATTATCCAGACAAGTTGCTAGCATAGTGTACAGAACATAATATCCCCCTATTCTCCACACAAATGTAACCTGCACACGGAATGCAGAGTCAAACCTCCACACATATCAGTAGCATTGGCACCCCCAAACTGCAGCATTAAAGTACAGTATTTATTCAAAATATAACTTAAATATATTGTAGCGACTTGCTAAAATATGTCAACAAGAAGGAGTCAGCTTTTTTAGTAGCTCAGAATTACGCTGTATGCAAACAAACCCTGTCTCTTTTCACTAACCTGTTGTCGTGGCCATCAACACTGTACAGTACACATATTTATAGAAGTATAGCCTGTAAAACAAATCCACAATGCCAAAAACACTCATCCATTTGGAAGCCCCAATCTCCACGTGTATCCCTTAATCATTCTCCTGTTGAAATTGTCCCCCTTCCAACTGCCCTGCCTCACCATGCCCCCTGCCCATATCATGGCACAGTACAGGCAATGGCATGGAATGCAGATCAAGCATGTAGACCGATAGGCCTACTTCTGATATTAATGAGAAATAAATAACACTATTAAAAAATAAAATCAACAGTCAGCCGTTTCCTTATATCTTGTACAGTTTCCGGGTGAGGGGCTTGAAAAGTAAAGGGAGCCTTTGGTTGAGCCCTGTGTGTGCAGCGGTGTAAACTAGCTCCACACAGCTCTAGCTCACTAATATTGCTGAGGATAGGCAGTTAGCAAGATGTGCATTTTATAGAATTATTCTGTGCTTTGCAAAACCCAAACGATCCTCACAAATGCTGCCACATTCGTTCCAATTTAGCCTTTAGCGCAATTCAAATAATTTAGTGCAAATGTATATGACATTTGTCCACATGCATACATTTGTGTCTAATGTTTATCATTATCATAGACATTAGCATGGTGAATATTAAAGGGCCATCACAGTTTTTTACAGATTTACCTGAGGCTGTTTCCTAAGAAGAGAGGTGAATTAACGATGCCTCTGATTTTGTCTTCTTAATATGAGTAGGCTACATTTCACCTATTCAATTAATCAGTGCAGTGTTTTTTACTTTTTAGTTTTCTGTTACGATCTGTTTTTTTTTTTTCCCTGTAAAATGTACCAGTGGGCGCCTGCATGTTTTGTCCATAATTAAATACTCCACTGCAGTTACTACTTGCTCATGTCCAACTTTGCTCTTAAATATAACTATATTTAATGTATTGCAACTGCTCTTATTTAAACTTCCCTTAAACTGATTTACGCATTCCATTTTGCACTCGTTATTAGTCCAATTTGATCTCAATTCTGCTTCCAAGCTGATGCTGGGAAGCATGTTGTTTTTGTTAGAATTAATATTATATCAACATATATAAACACAATTCATTTGAATCAAATAAAACAGATTTAATGAGCAGTGGAATGAACGTAGCCCCTCGCGAACAATAACTTTGCATTCAAAACACTGACAAATCCCCAATCAGTTTTCAATATAGCCTGCTGTATGCCTGATATTAAAATCAGTGTAAATATCAAGTTAAGGAAATGCAAACTGTAGATTGATCGATGTGCCATCGAAGTGGAGTTGCCTGGCGGATCGGAGGACAAGAATACCTACCAAGGCCAGCTATTTTCTATGTTTCTGGATGCGCAAGAACCCTGGCAGGCTGTTGTAATGCAAATAGCAATGCAATAAAGGGAGATACTACTTTTTTGATTGGGACTGAACTACATGTTTAGAATGGAGATACTACTTTTTGATCGGAAAGTAAATAGTAGCCTAATGTTTCGGCCTGAAAGAACGGTTGAGATGCAGCTTGCTGCAGCTTTTATTTTTTAAACTTGTATTTTAAAACAGTGAAGCAGCTATCACAATTGTTCTTTTGAATTCCTTTCCTATAATCATTATATAATAAGCCTATTGTAGATGTGGATGGAATTTTGTGTCACTGCTGGATCTTTTCCATAGTGGTACCATGGAAAGCTCCTGCAAGTCAGTGCTTGTGTGAGTGCTGGAGGGATGTGTGCGGAGTTAAGGCTTGCTTTTTAAAAGCGTTATTTTGTGCCTCGCAAAACTGGTTTTGTGCTTGCCACATAACTTTGAATATACCAGGATCACGCATATTGTCCGCCACTCCCCCTATATTGCACTATTTTATTTCCACACAGCACAAAATGGATTCTGACGCGCAAACGGACATTTCGAATATGGCAACTTGGCACAATTTCGGCACAACGGGCATTTGCGATGCACATACCCCTCTGCGCGGTGCACAAACCTTTCGAAGATCGGGCCCATAGTCACTAGTCTCACCTTTTGCCCCTGCAGGCACAGGTCACATGTTAAATGAGTTTGCCGATTTTGACCTATAATCTTGTTGCATGAGAATATGAATGAGAGGTATTTGTGCTCAGAACTGAGAATGTATACTGCCCGGTGCCTGCACCTTCTCTAACTATATTGAGCACTATTGCATTCACCTTTGCTGTTTCCAATTGATAGCACTGACAAGCATAAAAAAAAAATAAGTACAAAAACAACATACTGGATTTATATCCAATATGAAGACGCTGTAAAATAAGATAATATTTAGAAGAAAATAAAACATGATATTTAATTTTTTAAATGACATGAAAGAAATTAAAAGAAAATGTAATGTCAAACATGTATGTAATGTAATGGCAAGATTTTTAATAAAAAAGGTGCCATCTGCCCTAAGCCTCTGCCATGGCAATAAAGCCTAAGGTCTAAATTATCTTCCAAGTGACATTTTCTTTTATAAATGAGACAGCCAACAGCAGCTAATCCTGCTCTGAAACTAATCAAGGGGAGTGTTACTCATGTGCAAAACAAATGATTAAAAGAAAGCAAAGAACATCCTCATGCAAGATGTGCATATTCTAATAAGAGTGCTGGTGTATGGAAATACGAAGGCTGCTGGCTGGGTTTAATCAGGCCACTGAGTGGAATCCCTGAAGACTGGCAAGTAGTGAACAGCTAATAATCAGTTTGTTCTTTACTGATTACTATCTAATCATGTCCCAAGCATAGCCCCAGCCCCGGCATAATTATGAATACATTTGCAAACCTTTCTTTAATCTTTGGACTATTTTAAAGCACATGATCTCTAATCAGCTAACTGCAATTTTTTAACAGCTATTATCTCCTAAAAGCCTCCCTATTGTTCATGAGGAAAATATTGATTTGTTGTGCATTTACATTTTATAAAAAGCAGTGCCAAGAATGAAGAGTTGGGTTTCCCCAGTTTCACTTCTGACAAAAGTATTGATTATTTTCTTATGTAAACTTTCACAACACAGGGAAGCTACTTGTTTCCAGGCATTTTCTGTTTTCCTATAGAATTATTATCTATACAATTATCCACACTCAGTTAGAAAATATAAAGATCTCAATGAAGACTTTTCATCAAAACTATATAATGTATATGTGCATGCATTCGTGTCTTTTGAAAAGTAATCCTTCTCAGTCCTAGAACTCGTATTGGGTCTACTTCTAGCAGCTGATCAGTTAATAATACTTACAGTCCATCAGCATAAGGCACATACTTACCTTTGGATTAGAGAGCTTGCTTTTTAGTAGAATGGTAAGGCATTTGCCTTTGAACCGTGAGATTAGCAGTTTGCATCCAACCCTTGACTCTCTATTTAATTCAATGGGCTGAGACACGAAGCAATTACAGTGGTTTGGCGTCTCAGCCACATTAATCAAATGGACTGTAGACTATATAGAGCTTGCTCTCTATTCAATTCTAAGAGCTGAGATGTCAAGCCAATTCAAGCTACCAACTTGATTCTAGTGGAGAATATTTCATGGTAGCCTTGCTGACTAATTTGAAGATTATATGAGCATATACTATACAGTGTTGGTTGTCCTATCCTCCTACATTATGGAAAATGGCTGAATTGTAGTGTCTTAAATACGTAGTGCACCCAGTGGTGTAGTCAAAATTAACCACATTTAATTTGGGCAGTATAGCGTTTACCAACTTTTCATGTAAGGGATACAGAGTTTACTCACTTCTATTTTACCCTTGATATTTAAATATTGGGTTACAGACATAATATTTTTACGTTGAGCATCTGTGTTGTGTTGCTGTGCTCAAGACTGACAGCTGAGAGCCAGGGTTGCCAGATTTATGATAGAAAAATAAAGACTTCTTCGAAACAAGACCAAAACAAGTGTAAGCCATGTTAGACCCATGTCTGTGATTGGTTGTTTATGTTCTGTTAATGTTTTGTTTAGGACTGTCAATTGATCTCATTTAATTTCTGCGATTAATGCATTCTTTTTTTTGATAAATTTTTGAACATGCTTTAATCACCCTTTGTCTTGACCCTCTCAGCCGTAATTAATTCCCTATGGCACTATTTCAAAAGATGGCCTGGTATGATGCACATTTTTACAGTACAAAAGACTTGAGTTAGGTGATACGTGTGTTGCTGGTAGTTTAGCATGTATTGTGAATAAACCATGCCAGCTCTGTCATAATTCCTCCAGAAACAGGGCCGGTTATGAAACAAATCTGGCCCATAACAAAACCTGGACCCCTAAGTGGCGTTTTTAATTGCACCCCTCTGTCTTTTTCAGTGACACCCACAATTGGCGTAGCAGGTAGTAAAACCCTGTTACAGTGATGAACAACAACTATTTGGATGGGGGGGGGGGTTTTAAACAAGGTTTTCCACAGTTCTGATATTTATAATGTGTGCATTTTGTTTGCCTTAGAGACTCTTTTCAGTTTGTGCTATTTACAAAACCAAAATTATTCTTAAAACAGTATTGTCACTGTCCCTGTGGAACCAAGTGCCAGAAATGCATTTTAATGGCTTTCATTTTTGCCTGTGGTGTCCTCCAAACCCAATAAAACAAAAACCGAAAACTATAGTCAACCTTAGATCCTACCATGCCTCTGCCTGGCCTCAAGCACCAACCGGGAGTTCATCCACTTTTTTATTTACCACTACACCACTGAGTGTACCTTATGTGACTGCAGTTACTACAGTTACTTAGTGTCGCTACTGTGGCTATTATGTCACATTTCAACATCCTGTTTAGTTACCATAGAAATTGAATATTTGTATTGTTCCCAAAATTTGACAATTCTTTGCTCGTTATACTTTCTCCTTCTGTTCTGAATAGAAATGGAGATTTGGCGATTATTTCTCACACATCACCCCCTAATGCACATACTATAATAGAACATAAAACAATAAAAAAGTCAATGCCACAGTCTTTCTTTTCAAATGTCTATTACATCTGCTCATAATGTGCAGGTCATGTAATGCTATTTATGTATGTATTTATCTATACAACATCCTGACAACTTATTACACTTTATAGTGTATAACTTTAAAGCCTATTTCAAAGCTCTTTTCAAAATGTAATGTAGATCTGTCTTCTAAATCACTGCAGGAAGGACGATTAAATAAAAAATAACAAGAAGTGCTCTAAGCTTTTCTGTTGCATACCACATAATGAACCGTTATTGCTGTGTTATTGGCGTGTAACATTATATTTGTAAGAGGCCCACTACTTACTCTTTCAGTGATGCTGTTAGACTGAACAGAAGTAGGAGGCATGGTGCTAACGGTCAAGCACCATTTTCTCAGTGACCCTAAGTGACAGAGCTTGTTTAAATTCTACATTTTCAGAATGCAGTAGTGTGGCAGAGCAAAGCTCTGCCCTTTTAAATTGGCAGGGATGGGGTTAACTTCCCCTGCCTGCCTGAGTTTATTATGTTCAGGTGGCTGGGGTTGATTAGTTGATTAGGTTGATTAACGATCAATCAACGCCCAGCCACCTGATATAAAAGGAGGCCTCAGCTTCTCATTTGGGAGAAGGGAGCTGAGGAAGCAGGTTGGTGTTTGTTTTGTGGTTTTTTGAATTTTCTAAATCCAGTGAAGGCATTGCCCAGCCTGGAAACTTTATTTTTGTGAGTTTTGTTTTTGCTTTATTTGTGTTTGAGTATCTGTTATTTTGCCCTTGTGCACTTTATTTTTGTTTATTTATAATAAAATAGTTATTTTTTTGAACTGCAGTCTGTCTCTGGGCCTCTATCCACTCGCCAGCCTGCCACAAGTAGTTTGTCAAAAATATTGTTGTTTTCATATATTATGCACAGCAAATTTACAATACCTAAAAGAAGTATATTACAGAAGCAGCAGTGGTTTCAAACATAAACGTATTCCTTTTCGAATGGCAATGAAATTGAGTGTGTTAATGTTTTTAAAATGGGCTGTGATGTAACTCAGATCTCCTCTGTAAGGGGTTGGTGATGTATAACTTTATTGGTTTGTTTTTTTTACGATATGGTTATCAGAGTCTCTCCCACTAGAGACAGTGCTTTTGTTTTGTGGATCATTTTCTACTAGAATATGGGATGTGACCACTAGAACTAACAAGTATTTCAGCAACATACATCCCTAACCAAGGCTGTAAATGGAAAATTAGAGCTATCAATATGATGAAAAAGTTGATGATAATGACATATATCAACACAATGTACAGAATAGGTCTATAAAATAAGAATTATTAATGCAATCACAATTTGTAATTCATTAAAAGGAAAACAGGAACTTTTTACTGGTTTCTCAAATCTTGGTGTACATAAAACTAGGATTGACAAGCTGATAGAAGCACTCAAAACCCTTGTGTTATTGCTTCTTGCATTTGACTATCCCAAGATGTCCCTGCTTCTAGAGGTACGGTTACTTTTTGCAATGCTCTTATATCATCATGTAAAAGTTTGGATTAGCACATTTTCATCAGCATGTAATAGCTATCTTATTTAAGCAATACACCAACATGTCCACATGTTGTTATAGTACAAGGACTTCAGGGATGCTGTCAGCTTCCCTGTAGGTTGTGCAAATCAGAAACAACTTAAAGTAAATGTGTGACCGATATTAGTGTAGGTAGCATCAGGGAAAAACACTGACATTCTAACGAAATTCAAAGCATGCACACATACCATGGTCTCACTCGCGTATAGCTACTTTTAAATATCCATTTAAAAAATGGCTTTGAGTAGCTGCTTGAAAATAAGACATGTTTAAAAGAATACCGTTTTTTTTTGTTATTTTTATGAAGCAAAATTGATCATATTACAAGAGCAGGCTCTGTGCTTAGTGAAGTCTGATAAATTCTCTTTTTCTCATTGCTTCTTCCAGTCTCACTAAGTACTGTACAACTGCATTGTGTGGAAGATATCAATTTGCCATTTGCTTTAGGACCGATAAAGGTTAGGTGGCTTTAAAGGTTAATCGTATTTAATTTGTTATTAACTCTCCATGTTCCATGTTCTCCTGAACCAAAAGCTTTTAATGTTTGAAGGAAGATTGTATTGTTGGTGCATTGTTTACACAGGGAAAACTCTTGTGAATGCTATCTTGGTCTTTCATGTCAGAAACACTTAAAGGGTAGAAGTGCAGCAAAAAGTGTATTACTTGAAAAAATGTGTAATAATTGCTTTTGTTGTTTTTTTTTTTTGTTTTTTTTTAAATCTAAACATAAAAGCAGTGCTGTGGTCTGACAACCGTTAGTCCATATGGTTTAATTTGTGCAAGACTGCTTTTATTAATACAAGAACGTCAAATAGAAATTTCAAATAAGAAATCTTTTGGTAGGGTTAGGTAGTGGCCAAACTCTTTTTTGCAGGTATGACGTCATTATGAAACACAGGAATCCATTTTGACCCCGAAGTCAAGGCGGCTTCGACCAAGTAATAATGCTATAATTTGATTGTTATGTTAAGACGAAAATGCTCCCAAGTTATTTGATAAAGATGCACAGTTAAAAAAATAAAAACAAGCTCTCTAGTCCAAAGGTAAGTAAGTATATGTGTTCTGCTGATGTATTGTAAATTTTATTAACTAGTCAACTGCTAGAAGGAGACCTAATACAAGTTCTAGGGTTGAGAAGGATTGCTATAAATGTACAGTAAATGCATTATGTTCATCTTCAGCTACTGCGGTAAAAATTACTGGCTACCGACAGAGTGTTTAAACACAATGCATGCACTTTGCAAATTGAGACAGCGTGTAGCTGTTTTACAGTATGAAGTGCACATAGGACAATTGTGACAGAGTGTGAACAGGCTGGCTGTAGGGTGACATCAGGCCAGAAAGGAGTAGACACGGGCAGGCAGTACTGGCAGGTGAAACTGAGATGCTGCGGCGCTCAGGGCGTTTATTAAACAACAGAAAAATAAAAGATTTACACAAAACAGAACACAGGCCAAAATAAATAGACAAACAAAAGAGTACTAACACTAAATGAAACAGACACTAACGAACAGGATGAATGCTAAACAAACAAGTATTGTGCTGCTCTGATTCAGCAAGTATGGCAATTGTTATTTTAATGCTTACTCTCGGCTTTCTCTCCCATTCTCTCACCCTGAACACAAAACCCAGAGTGAGTAAAATGTGCATCTATACTGTTGTGCCGGGATTTAATTACCTATTAATTATTCCTATTAATTATTCACATAAATCCCAGCACGTGAACTAATTTGTGCAATCCTGTGCTCACATATTATTAAATACTTTAAATGCACATGAAGTGCAATCCCTGTGCCTAAATACAAATATATATTTTAAATCACTCATGCTACACATCCTGTGCACCAATACCTATACACCAACATTAACACACCACACGCAACATATAACACAAAATCCACTCATGGGCAGGGAACACTGCCACACAGAGCCAGTTGATTCTTGGTGATAAATCTCTCTCTCGACCTGAGGGGACCTATAAGGGGAACAGAGTGCCCTGGACTGGATAGCCTGACAATTCATTCCCATGGTTAGGCGGAAGTCGGCCATCTAGAAAGGGGCACAGCTGCGGTACATTAAGTCATTGCCCCAGAGGGAAAGCGATGTGGCAACTGTGGATTGGAAGAGAAACGGCTGCACTTGCTAACCAAGGGGGCATGACTTAAGGTACAAGAAGGGGACGTGGCTAGGTGATCTGCGCCTTTGTCTACGGTTAAGAGAATGCTAAAGGACGGGCAATATGTTTAGTGTTTGTTTTAATCAGACAGAGGAAGGGGGGTGAGCAATCAATCAAGATTGCAAGCCCATGTGCTACAAAATAGCCAATCGGAGCATGCAGCAGGAAATTCAAATAATCTCTTTCTTTGAAAAGTATAAAACTCCTGCTTTAGCCGAGCTGCTAGTGGCCCCAAACCTTTTGCTTGCTGCACCCTACCCTTTGATGGCTCCCCCGGACCTGTGATGGCTCCCCCAGAACTCTGCTAGCTCCCCCGGACCTCTGCTAGCTGCCCCAAACCTTTTGCTAGCTCCCCCGGACCTCTGCTAGCTGCCCCAAAACTTGCTAGCTCCCCTGGACCCGCTAGCCGCTCCAAGCCTGTGACTGCTGCCTCAGACCTAAGAAGACGCTAAAAAAAGAAACTAAAGACTACATCTGGATTCCTCAGCTCTAAGTATTTATCCATCAAGGCTGGGAGCCCTGACACTCGGAAAAACGCAAGGCAACGGAACGCTGAAAGTGATTACTTTTCAGGCTAGGTAACAATACTCTTAAAATATCTATTCAGGTATTGTGACCCCTTGTGTCAGTATGTAATAGTATTTCTTTGGTGAATTGTTGGTTTAAACCTTAGTTTTCATTGTAATGCTTTTAATGTGACATTTAATTGTGTAACTGTTTTGTGTGATTTTTAAACTTATTTTGTTCTCATGCTTAATAAATACCATCTTTCTAAGAAGAGATTCCCAGTATTGAATCATTTGCTCATGTTGAACAAACACGATTCATGAAGTTTGAACAGTCTGGAATGTGGTCCATTTTCGGCTTGTTGTAATTTGTAAATCTGCCATTGTTTTCAGAGAGCGATATTAAAAACGGGTTTGTACATTACAATAGTACCCACAGCTCTAATTAGAGGTCCCACCTAGATCTTGAGTATCAAAGGTATCTCTTTATCCCCTACAGTTCTTGGAGGTCCTTTAATTTATTGCTCTTAAGAATATATTAACTGCCCACAATAGTACCCCCTAAATTTAAAAGAAAAAACAAAAACATTTTATTGTTATAAATAAATATATATATATATATATATATTATATATATATATAGATATATATATATATATATATATATATATATATACACACAGTACTGTGCAAAAGTTTTAGACAGGTGTGAAAAAAATTCTGTAAAGAATGCTTTCAAAAATAGACATGTTAATAGTTAATATTTATCAATTAACAAAATGCAAAGTGAGTGAACAAAAGAAAAATCTACATCAAATCAATATTTGGTGTGACCACCCTTTGCCTTCAAAACAGCATCAATTCTTCTAGGTACACTTGCACAAAGTTTTTGAAGGTAGGTTGGCCCAAACATCTTGGAGAACTAACCACAGTTCTGTGGATTTAGGCAGCCTCAGTTGCTTCTCTCTCTTCATGTAATCCCAGACAGACTCGATGATCTTGAGATCAGGGCTCTGTGGGGGCAATACCATCACTTCCAGGACTCCTTGTTCTTCTTTACACTGAAGATAGTTCTTAATGACTTTCGCTGTATGTATGGGGTCGTTGTCATGCTGCAGAATACATTTGGGGCCAATCAGATGCCTCCCTGATGGTATTGCATGATGGATAAGTATCTTCCTGTACTTCTCAGCATTGAGGAGACCATTAATTCTGACCAAATCCCCAACTTTTTTTTGCAGCCCCAGACTTGCAAGGAACCTCCGTCATACTTCATTGTTGCCTGCAGACACTCATTCGTGTACCGTTCTCCAGCCCTTCGGCAAACAAGCTGCCTTCTGCTACAGCCAAATATTTCAAATTTTGACTCATCAGTCCAGAGCACCTGCTGCTATTTTTCTGCACCCCAGTTCCTGTGTTTTAGTGCATAGTTGAGTCGCTTGGCCTTTTTTCCACATCAGAGGTATGGCTTTTTGTTCGCAAGTCTTCCATGAAGGCCACTTCTGACCAGACTTCTCTGGACAGTAGATGGGTATACCAGGGTCCCACTGTTTTCTTCCAATTCTGAGCTGATGACATTGCTGGACATCTTTCAATTGTGAAGAGAAGTAAGCATGATGTGTCTTTCACCTGCTGCAGTAAGTTTCCTTGACTGACCACTGTGTCTACGGTCCTCAGCATTGCCCGTCTTTTTGTGCTTCTTCAAAAGAGCTTGGACAGCACATCTGGAAACCCCTGTCTGCCTTGAAATTACTGCCTGGGAGAGACCTTGCTGATGCAGTATAACTACCTTGTGTCTTGTTGCTGTGCTCAGTCTTGCCATGGTGTATGACTTTTGACAGTAAAGTGTCTTCAGCAACCTCACCTTGTTAGCTGAGTTTGGCTGTCCCTCACCCAGTTTTATTCCTCCTACACAGCTGTTTCTGTTTCAGTTAATGATTGTGTTTCAACCTACATATTAAATTGATGATCATTAGTACCTGTTTGGTATAATTGTTTAATCATACACCTGACTATATGCCTACAAAATCCTTGACTTTGTGCAAGTGTACCTAGAAGAATTGATGCTGTTTTGAAGGCAAAGGGTGGTCACACCAAATATGGATTTGATGTAGATTTTTCTTCTGTTTACTCACCTTGCATTTTGTTAATTGATAAATGTAATCTATTAACATGTCTATTCTTGAAAGCATTCTTACTTTACAGCATTTTTTCAAACCTGCCTAAAACTTTTGCACAGTACTGTATATATATGTGCTTCATTGTACAGATGTTTGTGGCGTACTCCATAAAAAAATAAATAAAAATTGCATCCGACTGTTTCTCCTTTCGTTATACTATTTACAGTGTTTTGAATACAGCCGTCAGAAAGACTGCTGTGGGGCTTATAGGTATGAGTATATATCCGGTCCTTCTAGTGTTAAGAGTGTTTCAGAACCCAAGCAGGACCACAAATGTCTCTGTCACACCTCACTAAATGTTAACTCATCCAATGAATCGACTTTACCTAATTTGATCCGTTTCAGTTTCTTACAAAATTAAAAGGTATTGCTAAGAACAATTTTTTCAGTATATAGTCACATACATATTAACAGCTAATAGTCCCAATTTACAGTAGGTGTCTTTTCATGGTGAATTAATACTGGCGATAGAGTTTAATTAAGTATGTAATGTAAAACTAATTGATATTAACCTCATTTGCTATCAAATGTTTAATCTGTTAGTTATGTTACTGTTAATGTTAGTAATTATTTATTTTTAAATTGCTACTGGAACGATGTTACCAGGGTAGATTTTAATGGATGCAAACAGTGACATATCTAAACATGGACATCCTTTAATTAGGCTTCCAGGCCATAGGGCAGGGAAGCCTATTGTTATTGCTGGGATTATTAGGCTTTGGATTCTTCTTCTTCTTCTTATTTTTCTTTACGCCAGAGTTGCTCATAAAGTCACCATATATGGTAAGTTGGTAGATGCTTCTGGGAAGATGGAAAGTGATAATGAAATTTTGTCATAAATTACGACAACTTTTTGTCGTAAATATGGTTTGGCCTCCATATTGGATTGAAAAAAAACATTTATTCTAAATGTAAAAATTCGTCTTTCGAAAATGACTTATTGCAGAGTGCTGAAAGTTGGTATAGTTGTTGAGGCACAGACCAAGATTAACTGGTGTTCGTAAGAAGCTGACAGATTATGTGTTATGGCGGTGATTCAGCATGATGTCAAAATTGCACAGCACAGACGTCATAATCACAAACTACAAAGATCTTCTCCCAAACCGCCAGTCAGATTGAAACAAACCCAATGGCACATATGAACATAGTGTGATTGTATTTAAGGGTGTTGAAGGGAAGGTGCTACAATAAAAAACATGGCGGCCACATTGGATCACATCATCAACATATAAAACTGGCTACAAAAACATTCGTCTATGAAATCACTAGTCCGATTGAAACAAAAATTGGCACACATGATCCTAGTGTGGTTGTCTTTAAAGGTTGTTCAAGGGAAGTTACTACAATTAAAAAACATGGCGGATGGCATCATAAACATATAAAACTGGCTAATAACTCCTTATAGAGTGCAGATAGGGCCATGGTTACTACGATACACATATAGTAACCCATGTATGCTCTATCAAAAAATGTCATTGCCCGTGACCGTTGACCTCTCCTAAAGGCATTTTGCACTATTTGCTAAAGTGTTTGGTACTGGCACCGGCATTCTGCACTATTTGCTAAAGTGTTTGATACTGGTACTGGCATTAGGCACTATTTGCTAAAGTGTTTGGTGCTGGTACTGTTACTGATACTGGTCCTGGAAGCCATAAGGTTGCTGGAAACGCTAGTGTTATATTAATCCTGTTGGTGTCTGATGTCAGATATATCGTATGGGTATATTGAAATCCATAAGGTCTATATTAGGGAAATAGACCCGCAGACCCATAATGTATACCCCTACTGTTGGCAATATGTTTAAGTATTCCTGGTCTATATCAAATGTGAGGAAATGTAATAATTAGGAATCTAAAATCTAGAATTCTAGTTAACAAACTTTAATAAAGTCAAAGAGTCAATAGAGTTTCATTTCCTCAAGCACCAATGTGAAGAGTGCAAATATCGGAGATCAGCAGGGTACTGTTCTGAATATCTCATTGCCTATGGAATGGAATCTTGTATTTCTATTTACACAATGAAAATGTTATTTGCTTTGTACTTAGCGATCATATTACTGTGTAGGCTTTGTGCTATGTGTTAATTATAGGAAGAAGTGGAGTATGAGCAGCCTGCAGCCAAAATCAACGACTTGTTAATTAATTTCCATCTCCTTCATGACTTTAATGAATTCAAATTCACCAAGATTAATTTCTGGAGCATAGCTTTCACTCAAAATAAAGACATCCACATATGAATTTTTCAATGTATATCTCTTAAGACACTCAAGTTGCTTTTTTAGTATATTTCCAGTTACCATTACAATTGTTCTGACAGGTGTTAATACAATTCATAAAAAGAGCATGATCAGTAACCCCTATGCCAGTGTCATGGGAGTTGTACGACAAACAAAACTATGTTATTATCAGTCAGCAGAGAAAGGAACGGTGAATGATTGGTCGTATTTTTTCTTCATGCTATCTGTGGAGACTTATATGCTCTTTTTTATTGTCGCGTGTGTACCATAATCTGCATAATATAACACACACCGTTTTACACATTTTAGAAGCATTGTGGCAATTTATACACAGCATGTTATAAACAAGAGTGTAGTTTACATTCACATACTATGTCACAACCTATTCTAAAAGGTTCCTGCTTAATGGATAATATCTTGTATACCCAAGGGGTAAAAAAAAAAAAAAATCATTAACTTTACACAAGCATAAACAAAAATGGTTATTAACCCGCACATGTCTTTCAGATGGAGGTTCAAACCAGCATAAGGTTAATGTGCATTAAATAAACAATTCAACAGCTATAACAAACTGTTTTAAATAATAATCTAAATATAAAAATGAATGTCTTTTCTGTTCTGTTTTTCATTTATTATGTGTGTGGAAAACATAAATGGTAAAACTATTTTATATTGCAAAACGGCAACTGTGTTTTATATGAAAAATGTCATACGTCTGTAGACAGTGCAATGGCAAACCTGAATGATGTTTATCGTTCAAACTAAAGCCATACATATTTATTTAGCTTTTATAAAGCGTTTGCTGATTCATGCAAAGTTTTTCTTAGAAGGGATATCCTTACATTTAAAATATAAAATAAAATAAAAGGACAGTCTTCAAAATAGCCTTGTCAAACACATGACTGTCACCTTACACTATTTGCAGCTGGAAACAATGTACATTCCTCATGATCTTTCTTGCGTACTGTATAGATTTGGCAAGGATTGGGTCAAGCTCCACTAACAAAATGTAATGAATTTCCTGGGTTTCACTGACGATTTTATTTTTTTTCAATTTTTTATTAGATTTTATTATTAGTCGTAGTTATCTTATTAGTGGAACTCTATTGTTAAGATTATAATTAGGGGACCAACAAAGTTTCTGTGGAACCTATAGGTTTATGAATTATGAATGTGAAGAAAATCTACATTTTTTGCTCTGAAATGTGTTTTTCTTAAAATTGTCAACACAGGTGTATTGTATTGTCACAAAGACGGCCGGAGTGGGTGGCGTCAGGCCAGAAACAGGAAAATAAACAGACAGAGATGTGGAGTTTGGTGAAGCTAAGCGAATGCTTTCGCTCAGCATTTAATAAATAAACAGAACAGAAAATAATGGTGGTAACAAACAAAAACACAAGGACACTGCACATTCGCCAAAATAAACAGACAAACAAAACGGACTAACAAAACACGGTGAGCAGATATTTTACTTGTATTATTTATGATCACAATGATTACCTCTGTCCCCTATCCCATTCTCCACTCACCGAACACACAACCCAGAGTGGGCTAAAACATGTTGCTTTTATGCAGCTGTACCAAGACTTGATTGCTAATCAATCATTCAGTTGGAGTCTCGGTACAACTGCACGTGAATTAATAAAGTGCAATTCCCCGTGCTCACATATTATTACTTTTTACTTGCACGTGAAGTTCTGTGCAATCCTCGTGCCTAAATACAAATATACATTTTAAACACTCATGTTGCTCAGACCCATTTATATCCCGTGTACCAATGACTATACACCAACATTTAACACACCACACGCAACATATACAGAAAATACACACAGGGGCGGGCACTTTGTCACATGTATCCATTCTGTAAGTTCTTTCGTGCGCAAAATTCAAGAGTTTCAAGCAGCAGCGAAATGGTCCGGCTCCCCTTACAAGTCACTCAGCTGTCAGAAGAACGTCCCTGGAGCGTGAGTGACGCACGAGCGTCAATGTATCACACTGTGAGGAACAATCAGTTTTTGTTGAGGCGATAAACATAAAGTGTTTGTGAAAATGTCACAAAGTCAGAAGAAGATATGGTCTTATTTGTCTAAATCAGGTGCAAGTGAGCATTGGCCCGCTAGTAAAATAAAAAAGAAAACGGACACAAGACTGATGACGAAAGCTACAGAAAACAACCAGATTTTCCAGGTACTTCTAAACATCTTCACGAAACTGCAGGCGAAAGTGGCATGGAAATCGCATTTGTTTATTGTGATTCTGAAACACAGGAGGCAGGACAAGCGACAAAACTGGATACAAGAAACTGATTGATGAATTGAAAGTGTTATTTAAGCAGTACTGGCCCAAAGAGCTACCTACAGTGTATGAATAAAGTGAGTCTCTTTGCAAAAGGTTTGACATTGCTAACTCTCATGAAACTATGTGGGCATACAGGGTGTATAAGGAGTGCGGTGGGAAGGAAGTTCGGAAGCAGTATTAGGACCTGTTGGTAGCGGTGAGCACAATTTCAATGTCCAGTGCTGACTGTGAGTGAGGCTTTTCATAGATGAATCTGCACTGGCCAAACGACGGTCGGGAGTTTAGTTCGTAGCAACAGACAAGTAAACTAAGTACGAGAAGAAGAGCAGGTCGGGGGAGGGGAGGAGGGAATGGGCACGCCCCAGGTTCGGCTGGCAGAGCAGGGCTGAAGTGAAGCTGAAGCGTCTTGTCTTCCGGAGAAAGCCGCAGCTCCTCTGGCAAAAAAAAGAAAAGCACATACTTTAGAAAAGATAACCATGTAAAAAAAACATGGAGGCCACGAGCAAGTCAAATTGCAGCATATATTGTACTATTAATCTGTGGTAGAATGTAGTACAAAGTTCAAAGACTAGTAGAGGCCAATGGGATGCTATGCCACAGGGCAAATACAGTCATAGGTCACATGGTCTGGCACTTGGCCCCCGGTCATTGCAGCTATTATTATTATTATTATTATTATTATTATTATTATTATTATTATTATTATTATTATTATTATTATTATTATCTGTTTCCATTTCATTTTCTTACAAACTATCTGATACAAAAAAATGCTGCATGAAGAAAATGACTTAGTAGATAAGTAAATAAGATGCATGTCTTAGTAAGTTTATACAATGATTAGGCTTCAGTATACAATAACAAACAGAAATGTGGATGCATGTTTATTGGAATATGGTGACGTTTTGGTGTTGATTCTACTTGCATTACCTTTTGCTCTTATCGTTCTTTTCTAAATATCTACATAGCTTTTGTGAACTTGATACAAAATGAAAATTGTGATATCTTTAAAATAAAGATTCAATAATATTAGTGTGTAGCCTTGTGCTGTAGATAAAATTTCAGAAATAATTAATATCAATGTATGTTGATGATTGTGTTATCTACACAAACCTTGCACAACAGTTATTCTCTGTCTCCATTTGGTATCTTGGCTGCCTGGTGCCTACTTTACATTCAGCTCTCTAAAAAGCTGATTAATGTGGTCTAGAGGGAAACTGTCAGAAATGGCAGACTGAATCAGGGGATTTTCCTTCAACATTCAAATGGCATACAGCAGCAGGAGAATTAAACAGATGACTAACCAGTGCCCTTTTGTCTGCAGATGAAGATGGGATTGCCAACTTATAAACGTTAGACTGACATTTTGGTGAATTAAACAATCCTGTGATTTTGCTGTTAGTTTCTAATCACTAGTGTATTCATCATCTCATGTGTTTCATCCAAAGCCTTCTGATAGGGCTGTTTGTTGAATTCTTCAGAGCATCACTGAAAACTTTCTAGATATTTCATTAAACTATGGGAACATTTTTCTTTTACTGTCAATGTGCAGTACATATGCATGGCAGAACAGTGCAGGATAGTTGAGTTTACTTGCTAATGTTTATCTGTGGGTCGCGATTGCTTCAGGTACATTTTGCTTCGTGCTGCTTGCTTTGTCTGAAAGAATCTATCACATGCTGCTCTGCTTCTTATTCTCTTGATCTTACTGTTGGCTTTTATTTTATGATGAAACTGTGATAAGAGACTCTCATAAAGGGTAATACTGTAATTTATTAATTTGAGATTAATTCATATTTGTAGCATTTTGACATGCTATAAATATTATTATATTTATTTTCAATCATTTTTACACCAAAACATAAAAAGTCATATTAAACAAGTAATAAAACTCTTTGTGATGTGTGATAAAACATTTTATCATTTATCCTGTTAAATCTCCCAAGATTGTACTAGAGTGGTTTTATACTTGAGTGGAGGATAGTCTGGCACTGCTGAGCTTACAGTGGTAGCCAAAACCAGCTGTAAAAATGACGAAATATGCGGTAATAAAACTGAAGTCAATCCAATATGCAGTTCAGTTAACCTGTCCTGAATCTTCTGCACGCTAGACTAGAGGGTGATATCTGACTAGAAACTGGTTTGTCACACAGTACTAAAGTAACATAGTGTTTCACCAGTAGGTCACACGCAGAAGCTCGTGGATAGCAAGAGCTTACATTGAGTTAAAGTCATTTTTAGACTGTACAGTACGACAGCGGTAACAGCTTGACTATCCCGAAGCCTACAGTATATTAAGATGTTAAGCATTGCTTTTACAGAAGAGATGAATAAGTGCAGCAGGTTACAGCCAAATGAAAATAGTTCTGGTGATATTATATAAATGAGCCATAGAGGTTGAATCAGTGGGTGCTATGAGGCTAGAGCTGCATTGGAAATAATAGGGGATGAGGAGCATCCGGCAGGAATTTTAACATAAGTTGAACAACAATCTAGCTGTCGAAAGGTGTTGTTAAAATGTGTATGCACACCAACAGTAAGCAGAGCAAATAAATAAATATCCCACTTCTCATCTGATGTTTCATTTTGTGTGTGTATTTATGCAACCTACAATAGTTGTAAATATACATTCATCATGTATTTTCACTTCCAGTGCAGCTGTGTGCACATTTAAAACTGTGAAGTAATAAATGGGTACTCTTGACAACAACGCATTTACCAAGGGTGACAAAAGTCAGTTAACTATTGGATGGCATTTGTTTTGCTGGTTACACAAAATTAGCATGAATTAGTATGAAATGTATTGTTCCTAGAATTGTTTTTGTAGCGTATTGCATAAGATGGCACAAAAACTGCAGCTTTCCTCATCTAAACATTTTCAGGACATCTGAAGAACATTCGCACATATTTTGTAAATATTTTGAATCCATTTGTATTTTCAGAGACAAGCAGTTGGTTTTATCTTTTCCTAGCTATTGTGTTAAATAAAAGATAAGGTGCTGTACCTTTTTCATTTGTATTTTTTTTATTTTTTTTATTAAAATAAATCAATAGCAGTAATTGTATTTATTTTCTGTGCTAAAAAGATTATTACATTTTCTCTAAACACTTGTAAAACACTACTATAGCGAGATGTCAATTATTTCCCAGTCATAGGAAGGTCATCATCTTGTTACATGACTGGGAATTTGCTGTTCAGGGCACTCATTAGCGGTATTAGCAGAGGACCAACAATAGATCAAGAGGCAAAGCAGGGCTGCCTAGAAACCTGAAGGATATTCTACGGGGATACTTACACAGGCGGTTCACAGTGGAACCACAGCACTACACTTGTAAGGGACAGAATAAATGAACAGCTGGGAATGGCAAGGAAAAAAGAAAGTATGACTTAGACTGTATTTCTTTCACAGTTATCACAGGTTTCGTGGACTGCAGCGGTGAAAAATCAGATCTTCTATTGGTTGATCGCACTGCAGGCCCTTCATGAAATCCAGAGACTGTCTAGGAGTACATTTCGTAGCATAGGCGAGCACTGTCAATTGACTGCAGTCGGTGGTTTAGTTGCCACTGTCTCGTCAGTAGAGAATACCTTGAAGGACTTGACGGCCCACCCCTGATTACTGTAATTATCAAACCTAGACACAATTTTCAAACACCTGTACTTTTTTATTATTATTATTATTTTGGGGGTTTTAAATCACAAAAATTAACTAAAAGAATGTTGCCCTTGATCTTTCATCAGCCAGGATATATCTCGCTTTAATGTATATTTTTAATAACACTATATGTAACTTTACACTGTAATTTTACATATGCATTGTGTAAATATACTGAGTCTAAACTTTATATGACAGGTAATATTGGTTTACGTTGAGTCGATATTAAAAGGGAATATAATGGACTTTATACATACAGTAGCAAACATCTATTTGTGTAACACGCACCTAAGATTAATGATTGTTTTCACCAAAACCAACCAAGTAGATGCGGACCACTATATCATGCACTAACAGTGTTTTATAGCAAAATAATGAACCTTTATAGATCAATTACAGCTTACCATTTGTAGACTAACTAGAAAAACTCCAGGGACTGAACAAAATTAGTCCCAATTGCAGTGTACCAATCAGAAGATCTAGTTACTTAGTTTACATGATCTAATCAAGTGGACCAAGTTAGACAGATCATGGTAGCTAACCCGTAGACCAGTATATAGAAAATATAAACCAGAATTTTAGACGATTTGAATAAATATTTTATGTGTGCTGTTGTTCAGATATAATTAAACAAGAATATTTCTCCCCTGTTTTATATACAGGGTGATTAGAAAGTAAGTTTACCACATCAACGCACCATATCGTTGACGTGGTAAACTTACTTTCTAATCACCCTGTAGATTATTTACATTATCTCATTGTTTTCCCTGTATTCATCAACAGGACTTAAACTAATATTATCTGTCATATTAAAGGTAAGGGGATTCCACCAATCTACACAAAACATATGCTGTAAAATTGTGTTCATTCACAGGGCAATCCACACATCCCTGCATTGTGCTCTGCAAACATGTAATGATTTATACCAGCCTGCATTGAAATGTCCAGACCATAATATAACACGATTTAATGGAAAGAACCTCCGGATAATATCAATTCAGGTACTATGACAATCCTTTTAATGTCAATCAAATTGAAAAAGGTATTAAATTGATTTGCACCTCACTTAATATCATTTCAAACTGCCTGCATGATTATATTTTTTGTCATGTAGCAACTGATGGCTGTGCAGTGTCTGTTTACTTTCAAATTCAATTTGAAAAGTGTTGGCAAGGAAAAGATTTGGACATGTCCACAAAGGCTGAAATAATTTCTATATCAGACCAATGATAAAATGTCACTATGGGAAATGACCTGCCTGTATAGGCCCTACATGTAAATAGGTTGCTGTTCAGGGTTTGGGGGCATTTATTTGTTGTAACATTATTACCAGTACATTATAGGAGCTGGTGCAGTTACTCTGTTCAAAGGGAAAACATAGGGTTTTGGTTGAAATAATAATAATGTGTTGTTTTATTTTAATAATACAGTTTTAGCAAACAGTTTCATCCCCTTTGATTTCAATGCAATAGAAATTCTATATTTATTATTATTTTTTTACCGATCTGAACTGTTGGCTCTTCTCTATGGTGGAGGCTCGTCCAGTAATCTTTATGGTGATTATTCAGAACAAGACTGGAACAAACAGCTGTCCTAAATTCAAACATTCTCCGCCCTGTGAACCTCTAACAAGCTTCTCAAGCTTTTTTGCATATAGACACTGAGTGCAAAACATGCCTCTTCAGAAATGGTACCAGTCTTCTGAGCCAGAAATTCAAATGCTGAAAAACTTGTGCAGCCAAGTCTATACACTCAAAGTTTTCCAGGAACCATCCACTCCCTGTTGAAACAAACTTGCATTTCTAGATAGAAGGTGCTTAATTTGTTTTTCTAACTAGAAATCCACAAACAATTTAATAGTATTTTAGATTTAATATAACCCTATGTCTTAATTTTTGTAGTTTATATCTATATTATATTTTGATATGTAATTACATGTATTTAAGAATAAAATATTAATTTGTTTTTAGATCTGTTTTCTATGTCAGCACAATCCCCTACAAGAGGTTGTTTAAATGTTTAATGACAATTTCCTGATTATGTAAATTTCACTAATTTGAAACCCCTGTAACAGGTAAGTTAATGAACCCTGTACATGGGTTTCGACTTTTCTGAGAAAGAAAATATTATATTGTGAGTGTAGATTAAATATTTCCATTAAAGACCCCCCCCCCCCCCCCCCCCCCCCCCCAAAAAAAAATGTCTACTCCAGAACGACCAGTGTGGTCTAACCAAGGAGTGATTAGACCTGTTCCTGTTCCACTCCGAACAACTGAAACATGTTCATAGCACTAATTAAACAATCAAGGGTGCATCCAGTGTGCAAGAAAACTAGAAATATCAGAGACGTAGTTGAGTGAGGGTTGGTTTAAAGAAATGTAACCCAATCAGTGTTAGTTTTGATGGCAGTTCTATTTTACCTTCCACTGGAGCGAAGAACCTGCATGTTATCTTAGCCCTGAGCTTTCTTTTGATTGCCATATTAATTCTGTCACCAGAATAGCTTTTTATCATGTGCGAAATGTTGACAAATTAAAGACTGTGCTGGAGAAGAGGGATGCAGAGATGTTGATACATGCATTTATAACTCCTCTTCTTAATTATTGCAATTCTTTGCTTGTTGGTATACCTGCCTGTGGTTTTTGTTCATGTGTTGGTGTGGTTGGGGTTATAAAGAAGAAATATTATAAAGTACCTGTGGAAGGGTTGTGGGTAATTCACTGACCAGGAGACAGACAGGTGTACTTGGAAACACCACACAGGTGCCCAGGTTTATTTTGGACCAGTTCTTATTTTTCTCCGGCAGAGGGCACTGTTGACCGTGGGCTGCCTATCAACGATGATAGACAGCACCATGGAAATACCACAGCTGGTACAGGAACAGCAAGTGCACTCACAGGTGCTCAAAGAAATAATAATGAAAACAGAAGGCGAAAAGAACAAGGGAAAATAAAACAGTAATAAAACTACAAATAAAAGGTGCTGCACTCGGCAGCGTTATCCCGGTCGCCGCTACCCGCACGACCCGGATCACCGTCATATTCTATCGGCTATCTAGCCTGCTCTTTTACAATACACCGGGGTCTGCCCAAGGATTCCCCGCTCTCTCTCTCTGTCTCGCTGTGAATCTTTATTTTTCTCCCGGCTGATTCCCGGTCCTGAATCAAAGCCTCCGCACTCTTGGTGCGTCTAAGTGGGCAGACCTGAGGAAACAACAGAGCGTTATTTTATAGGACCAACAATCACCCAAGACCCGCCTCTCAGCCATTCAAAGAGGGGGAAAGTCCACACACCCACTTTCCCACCTCCCCGTGTCACTGCCATGACTCACAAGCGGTTGTTGGGCGACTGCCGCCCTCTTCCTGCAGCCCGTGAACATGCCAGCAGAGTCAGCACAGATCTCTCCCTGTTACATATCCTTCCCCTCAGAATGACACCACTGGTTCATTCGAAAATCTTCCATGCCTTCCCGAGAGAAAAAGTCTGTGTTTTGATGCAGCTTTCCTGCTCGGTGGACTACCCTGAAGGCATAGGGCTGCAAGGCCAAGTACCACCGTGTGATTCTGGCGTTGCTATCTTTCATCTGGTGAAGCCATGCTAAGGGGGCATGATCTGTAACCAGGGTGAAGTGTCGCCCCAGGAGGTAGTACCGGAGTGACTCGACTGCCCATTTTACCGCGAGACACTCCTTCTCAATGGTGCTATAATTTTTCTCGCGGGGAAGGAGCTTCCTGCTGATGTACAGGACTGGGTGCTCGCTTCCCCGAACCTCCTGAGACAACATTTCCCCGAGACCTGTCTCTGACGAATCCGTCTGCAGGGTGAACCTCTTACCAAAATCCGGGCTGCATAGTACTGGCTTACTACACAGCCTCCGCTTCAAGGCGAAAAAGGCCCTCTGGCACGACTCCGTCCACTGAACCGTATTTGGGGCAGCCTTCCGGGTGAGGTCTGTCAAGGGAGCAGCGAGCGTAGCGAAACTCGGGATGAACTTTCTATAATAGCCTGCTAGTCCCAAGAAAGAGCGCACCTGGGTTTTGGTTGTAGGAACCGGCCAGTCAGCCAAGGCTTTCACCTTAGCAACTAGCGGTCTGATCTGGCCGCCCCCTACTCGATACCCCAAATACTCCGACTCACTCTTCCCAATGGCACACTTCTTTGGGTTAGCAGTGAGCCCCGCCTCCCGCAAGGATTGCAGCAGCGCCGCTACCTTACACAGATGACTCGGCCCATAGAAGCCTGGGGAACCTCTCTGATCGCAAAGAGAAGAGGAGGAATCAGCTGGTCCCAGTAACTCACATCACTATGAATAAATCTGCGCAACATGTTCTTAAGGGTCTTATTAAAGCGTTCCACCAAACCGTCGGTCTGAGGATGAAACACCGAGGTCCTAATGGTCTTAATTCCCAAAAGCTTACATGTTCCGCGGATTAGCCGGGACATAAAATTGGTGCCTTGATCGGTTAGTATCTCTTTGGGAATCCCCACCCGGGAGAAAACCTTCACAAGCTCGTTGGCAACAGACTTAGCGGACATAGATCGGAGGGGAATTGCCTCTGGATAACGCATAGCGTAATCCAGAATGACAAGTAGGTGGGTGTATCCTGCCGCACTCCTTTCTAGTGGCCCAACTATGTCCATCCCAATACGTTCAAACGGAGCTCCCATCAGGAGCAAAGGCACCAGAGGGGCTCGTGGAACAGCTCTAGGGCTGGCCTTCTGACATTCCCCACAACGCTCACAAAACCGCTTAACATCGCCATCCAGCCCCAGCCAGAAGAACCGTGACACAAGCCTTGCTTTAGTTTTATCCCTTCCCAAATGACCAGACAGGGGAATAGCGTGAGCCAGCTGCAAAAAACAGCTCAGAAAACAGAGGACATTGGGGAAACACAGCAGCAGCTCAAAGTCAAACAGCCACGTGTGTTTTTCTGATAACAAACAAGCTGAAACTCGGAGCAGCTGATTCAAATTCAGCGCCGTTTTGAGACACGGGAGAGGGAAGGAGCCAACAGCACAGCAGAACAACGCAGTTAAACGAGGCAGTCTTCCCAGCGACAGCGAGTGGGAGAAGTACAGGCGTGGAAAAGTACAGAGCAGTTTCGAAGCAGTTTGAAAGCAGGTTGACAGCTGCAGAAGAAACTAAACTTCAAAAAAAAAAAAACCTCAACATGGTCTTCAAGCCTGTAATCTGTGACACCTGCTTGATGTGGGAAATCCGAGAAAACCCAGCGGAGCTAAACCAAGTGTGCGTAAAGTGCCGCGCGATCCAGGATTTGCATAAACTAGTAAGTATGCTAGAAATGGAGCTGGAAGAAGTGAGACAGCAACATGATCTTGAGGAACTGGCACACCCACAATTCATGGAAGTCTGCATCACCCCTAACAGACTGAAAGCCACCAGGGAGATAGAAGGTCAGAACAGCTGGGTTCAGGTAGGCAGAAGCAGGGAAAAAAAGAAACTTCGTCAAACAACACCACCAGAAATCAAAACAACCAACAGATTTGAGTCACTTCAGAATTGTGATGAGCAGAACCAACAACAAGAGAATGAAAGGAAAAACATCCAGGACCCTATTGACAGTGGTGACCAGACAGCAAAAAGAAGGGAGGTCATGATTGTTGGGGACTCCATATTGAGAAACACAGCAAGTTCAGTTCGCAGTTTGGACCCCCTTACTACAACAGTGTGCTGCCTTCCGGGAGCCTCGGTCAAGCACATCACTGAGAACGTGGACAGGCTCCTAGAACGAACAGGAGACGACCCGGTAGTAGTCGTCCACATCGGTACAAACAACATTGGAAGAGACAGACCAAAATCCCTGCAAAACAAATTCAGAGAGCTAGGAAGGAAATTAAAAGAGAAAACCAAAACTGTGGTATTTTCTGGTATACTACCCGCACCTTGCAAAGGACCATATGGACAGCTGGAAATAATTAATCAAAACGCATGGCTGAAGACGTGGTGCACACGGGAAGGCTTCACCTATCTTGATCATTGGACCACATTCTACAACGAGGACTATCTGTATAGACGGGATGGACTGCATTTAAATAACAAGGGAACTAGTCTACTCGGAGAAAAGATCCTCGAGCAGGTTCGGAAGCATTTAAACTAGAAAGGAAGGGGGGAGAAATCAACAAAAAAACAGAAGGGAGACCGCATCAAAACAAGAACAACAACTCAGGTAAGACAACCATTAAATGTATTTATCTAAATGCTAGAAGTATCAGAAACAAAATTCTAGAACTTGAAGCTACTGCACTAACAGGTAACTATGATGTGATAGGTGTTACAGAAACTTGGTTGTCTGAGAGTGATGGGGACGAATATAATATTTGTGGGTATACACTGTATAGGAAAGACAGGCAGGACAGAAGAGGAGGAGGGGTAGCGCTATACATAAGAAACAGTCTTGAAGCCCAGGTGTTAAACCTGGACAAAGAAAATAAAACCGAATCAATATGGGTCAGAATAACAGACAAAAATTCAAAAGGCATAATAATAGGAGCATGCTATAGACCGCCAGATTCAGACGGTGAGCACAATAATCTGTTATACAATGACATTAGAAATGTGTGTAGCAAAGGAGAAGCCATACTAATGGGGGATTTCAACTTCCCCCAAATAAAATGGGAAAACCCGGTGGGTAGCGCGAAGGATGAAATAGAAATGGTGGAAATGACAAATGACTGCTTCCTAACACAATTTGTGAAGGCACCCACTAGAGGGGAGGCATGCCTTGATTTAGTCTTTTCAAATAACGAAGATAGAATAACTAAAACAGAGGTCAGAGAACCACTGGCAAACTCAGACCATAACATGGTCTCATTTGAAGTGTTTTTTAAATCCCCAAAAGTAAAGACTAAAGTTAAGGTTTACAATTTTAGAAAAGCAAACTATGAAGGCATGAAACAGAGACTAACAGAAGTAGATTGGAGTAAAATAGAGAAAACACCCACAGAAGAAGGATGGTTGTTCTTCAAAAATGTAGTACTAGAGGCGCAAAACAATTACATCCCTAAAGTAGACAAATCTAAATGTAAAACTAAATTGCCAAAATGGTTTAATAGATCAATTAAAAAAAATATTCAGTGAAAAAAGGCACTTTACAGAGCATTGAAAAAGGACCAAAAAGAAAGTACGCAGAAAGAGTACTTGGAACTGCAAACGCAAGTCAAAAAGGAAGTTAGAAAGGCCAAGAGAGAAATAGAAATGAACATTGCTAAGGGAGCTAAAACCAATTCCAAAATGTTTTTCCAATATTACAACAGCAAGAGAACATTCAAAGAGGAGATTAAATGTTTAAGAGATACAAATGGCAAAATCGTAGAGGAAGAAAAAAAAATAGCAAATATGTTAAATGATTACTTTTCACAAGTTTTTACAAAGGAAGATACTGACAACATGCCCCACATGTCATCCAGTTCCTATCCAGTTTTAAATAACTTCAGCATAACCGAGGCAGATGTGGTAAAGGGACTAGGAGCTCTTAAAATAAACAAATCCCCTGGGCCGGGTGAGATCCTCCCAGTAGTACTCAAAGAAATGAAAGAAGTAATTTACAAACCACTAACCAAGATCATGCAGCAGTCTCTTGACACAGGGGTGGTACCGACAGACTGGAAAATTGCAAACGTAATACCGATCCACAAAAAGGGAAACAAAACTGAACCAGGTAACTACAGACCAGTAAGCCTGACTTCTATTATATGCAAACTTATGGAAACTATAATAAGATCCAAAATGGAAAATTACCTATATGGTAACAGGGTACTGGGAGACAGTCAACATGGTTTTTGGAAAGGGAGATCGTGCCTAACTAACTTGCTTGATTTTTTTGAGGATGCAACATCGATAATGGATAATTGCAAAGCATATGACATGGTTTATTTAGATTTCCAGAAAGCTTTTGACAAAGTCCCGCACAAAAGATTAATTCTCAAACTGAACGCAGTTGGGATTCAAGGAAACACATGTACATGGATTAGGGAGTGGTTAACATGTAGAAAACAGAAAGTACTGATTAGAGGAAAAACCTCAGAATGGAGTGTGGTAACCAGCGGTGTACCACAGGGATCAGTATTAGGTCCTCTGCTATTCCTAATCTACATTAATGATTTAGATTCTGGTATAGTAAGCAAACTTGTTAAATTTGCAGACGACACAAAAGTAGGAGGAGTGGCAAACACTGTTGCAGCAGCAAAGGTCATTCAAAATGATCTAGACAAGATTCAGAACTGGGCAGACACATGGCAAATGACATTTAATAGAGAAAAGTGTAAGGTACTGCACGCAGGAAATAAAAATGTACATTATAAATATCATATGGGAGATATTGAAATTGGAGAAGGAATCTATGAAAAAGACCTAGGAGTTTTTGTTGACTCAGAAATGTCTTCATCTAGGCAATGTGGGGAAGCTATAAAAAAGGCTAACAAGATGCTCGGATACATTGTGAAAAGTGTTGAATTTAAATCAAGGGAAGTAATGTTAAAACTGTACAATGCACTTGTAAGACCTCATCTTGAATATTGTGTGCAGTTCTGGTCACCTCGCTATAAAAAAGATATTGCTGCTCTAGAAAGAGTGCAAAGAAGAGCGACCAGAATTATTCCGGGCTTAAAAGGCATGTCATATGCAGACAGGCTAAAAGAATTGAATCTGTTCAGTCTTGAACAAAGAAGACTACGTGGCGACCTAATTCAAGCATTCAAAATTCTAAAAGGTATTGACAGTGTCGACGCAAGGGACTTTTTCAGCCTGAAAAAAGAAACAAGGACCAGGGGTCACAAATGGAGATTAGAAAAAGGGGCATTCAGAACAGAAAATAGGAGACACTTTTTTACACAGAGAATTGTGAGGGTCTGGAATCAACTCCCCAGTAATGTTGTTGAAGCTGACACCCTGGGATCCTTCAAGAAGCTGCTTGATGAGATTTTGGGATCAATAAGCTACTAACAACCAAACGAGCAAGATGGGCCGAATGGCCTCCTCTCGTTTGTAAACTTTCTTATGTTCTTATGTTCTTAACAAATCCTCCTTAAAGGGCTGAGGAATGAGCAACTGATGACGCACTTCACCGGTCTGGGGTAATTTATCAACACGGTACAGTAGGTCTCGATCAATTTCAAAGTGGGGGTACGTGGCGGCGCATCTGGGCTCGACCACCCGACCATTAACCACCGCTGCTTGGTCAAAGAGCCTGCCCAGCACGTTGTCACGCCCTTGCTCGAGTCGGAAGTCACGGGAGCGAGCTAAGAAATCAGCTCCCATGGCTTCCAACCCGGGGTCAGGTCGGTCCCGAGCAGAGGCAGCCGAGCCAGACTGCTGCGCTGGCTCCGCGACCTCCCCCCCCGGACTCTTCACCAACCGCCCCCACCTGAAACTTCTCCGACTCCCTCCATTGCCAGCCCTCATTCTTAGCGATCCGACGCTCCCGTTTAGTTTTACGGGGTTTAAATCTATGGCAAAACCATTCTGGATTGCGAAAGGGAAAAATCTCTCCAATTACTTCCTCTTTCTTAGCCAATAAAGAAGATGGGGCAGTCAGAGCAGCCAACCAGTCTTTAAACTGCTCACAGTCCCGTCCCAGAACTACTGGTACCGACAATCGAGGATATAATCCTACCTGCACCTGCGTCACCTGCTGGCCAAAAGTCATACACACATTTATCTTGGGATAGGAGCGGACATCCCCATGAATACATTTAATATGCACCCATCCCAATATACATTTATGCCCCGGTGAGATTAGGCTCTCCTTTATTAGAGACTGACCACACCCTGAGTCCAGGAGAGCATGGGTTTTTGTACCATCCACTGTCACAGGAATAACAAAACCTGTGTGCTGAAGCGACTGAGGTAATTGAACGTACCTACCTGGTCGGCTGAGGTCACACTCCATCACGGGGCAGTCCCGGGAGAGGTGGCCCACCTCCCTGCACGTCCAACACCTCGGTGGGCTGGTTTCTCTCCCCGAAGTTTTGGAAAGAGGGGAAAACACTGGAGCCATAAAAGGGGCCCGCCGATAAGGCGTCCGCGTGAGACCCCGGTCCGACACTGCAGCAGCCCATGGGTATCCCCACCCTGCCCCAGTACCCGGGCCGGGAGCTCCCACCGACACCCCCCGACCAAATCCTGGACTACCCCTTCCCTCCAGTCCCTTCGCCCTTTCCGGGGCCAGTTGAGGGGACGATCCAGTAGCCACACTCCTCCCGGGCAGTTTCGCAGGCGTTGGCTCCGCTGCCTGGTACTGCTCGGCAAGTTCGACCGCCCAGTCCAACGTGTCCAGCGCCTGCCGCTGGACCCACAGCCGAGGTCCCGAGGCTAGACACTCCAGGAAGCG
This sequence comes from Polyodon spathula, assembly GCF_017654505.1. Classification (NCBI taxonomy): domain Eukaryota; kingdom Metazoa; phylum Chordata; class Actinopteri; order Acipenseriformes; family Polyodontidae; genus Polyodon; species Polyodon spathula. Next base: position 86,941,923 of record NC_054536.1, on the reverse strand, counting down.
CTCCACCACGATCATCTCCACCACCCTGGCTTTGGTGTTTAGATCAGGATTCAACCAACCCATGGCGTAATCCTTCAGCCGGTGGGCGATGGTTAGTGGGTGCTCCCCTGCCGCAAATTGCTCCTCTCGGAATTTCTTCTGGTAGCCCTCCGGTGTGGCCCCCACACGATTTAGGATGGCTGCCTTCAGCCAGGGGTAATCCAACATGTCCTCCGGGGACAGCATCCTCGCAACTGCTTGAGCCTCCCCGGTGAGTTGGGGCAACACATAGCTAGCCCACTGGGCTTGGGGCCACCCGGCCGAGATCGCCATAGCCTCGAACACCTCCAAGTAGGCGTCCGGTCGATCCTCGGCCGTCATTTTGGTGGGTCTCTGGATGGAGTGGTCTGGAGCTGCGGGTCTAGCCGCCCCCTCCACTGCCGCGGTGAGCGTCTGGCGCAGGAGGTCCATCATTGCGGCAAACTGAGTCGCATCCATCGCTAGTCTGCTCCTTCTATAGCTGCACTGCTTGGGGCAGTGCCAGTGAATCCCACTTCTGACACCACGTGTGGAAGGGGTGTGGGTAATTCACTGACCAGGAGACAGACAGGTGTACTTGGAAACACCACACAGGTGCCCAGGTTTATTTTGGACCAGTTCTTATTTTTCTCCGGCAGAGGGCACTGTTGACCGTGGGCTGCCTATCAACGATGATAGACAGCACCACGGAAATACCAAAGCTGGTACACAAACAGCAAATGCACTCGCAGGTGCTCAAAGAAATAATAATGAAAACAGAAGGCGAAAAGAACAAGGGAAAATAAAACAGTAATAAAACTACAAATAAAAGGTGCTGCACTCGGCAGCGTTATCCCGGTCGCCGCTACCCGCACGACCCGGATCACCGTCCTATTCTATCGGCTATCTAGCCTGCTCTTTTACAATACGCCGGGGTCTGCCCAAGGATTCCCTGCTCTCTCTCTCTCTGTCTCGCTGTGAATCTTTATTTTTCTCCCAGCTGATTCCCGGTCCTGAATCAAAGCTTCCGCACTCTTGGTGCGTCTAAGTGGGCAGACTTGAGGAAACAACAGAGCATTATTTTATAGGACCAACAATCACCCAAGACCCGCCTCTCAGCCATTCAAAGAGGGGGAAAGTCCACACCCACTTTCCCACCTCCCTGTGTCACTGCCATGACTCACAGGAGGTTGTTGGGCGACTGCCGCCCTCTTCCTGCAGCCCGTGAACACGCCAGCAGAGTCAGCACAGATCTCTCCCTGTTACAGTACCTCTTAGAGCACCTGCTTTAAGTGTGACAAAGGCTTCTTTTTATATACAGTAGAGGGTCAATTATCCGATCTTTGATCAACCATACTGCCTAATCAACCGAACGTACCTGTAATTAGTGATGAATTATGTGTGGTGTATTACGCACACAGCTTCTGCTGCTAAAACAGCTACAAGATTTAGCTGCCAAAAAGGGGACCAGCAGACTGAGGCAAATGAAAGTTACAGAATTATTCAGACCACCAAAACCTTAAATGGACCATTGTGTGCTTTAAATTGTTGCAGTTAAGTAAATTAAAAAAGTCACCTCGTTCTTGATTTTTCTTCTGTTTCGTCAGTAAGGGCTGGAGATCCTGTTTATGTTACTGAGCAGCTGTTATTTTATTCATTTCAATTGCACATTATTACAATGCCTTAACAGTAAACTTCAAACTATAGAAACATTTTAGTGAAAGTTTAATCATTCCTGAGGTTAAAAGGTGGCCCCCATTTGGCCACTGCACTGGGCCCGCCAAGAGGTAAGGCTGGTCCTGCTCTTACTTAATACTAGACTGTTACTGCTCCAAATACACAGTGTGACTAAAATAATTAACAGCATGAAGAGATACTGTGATCCAAGTCATCTAAATATCTTGAAATAGTATAAAAATAAGTACCTGGAAGATAACGTGCTCCTATGCACTATGCATACTTTCAGTAGGCACTATACTCATTTTAGACTTGAAGATTTATTGAAGAAACTACTGGAAGTTGACATGTATTACTTTACCTTCCATATGCAGCTTGTAAAAATACATTTATTAGCACCAGTCTGTAAACAAGTCTCCTTTTCTATTGTTTAACATAGAGAATACCTGACCTTGTGAGTGACAACAAATGGCCTTGTAAGAACAACAACAGCATAAAAAACATTTTAAACCACTGAAGCAGTGACTAATGTCTGGAATAAAAAATAAAACAGTCAATTCATGACGTCCCAGCTGTATGAATTTAGTGTTTGTTTATTTTTAAACTACCTCATCCATATGTTTCATCATTTATATGAAGGGGTTTAGCTAGCTCATGCAGACCTTATTAGATTTATATAGTAATAGTCTTATAATTTTAACAACAAGGATGTGCAATGTTTTAGCAAAATGAAATACAATGAAATGTACAGCTATGGCCAAAAGTTTTGCATCGCCATACAGAATTAACTAATTTTGCTTCATGGAGCCGAATGAAACCTAACGAATAAAGTTATGTCATTATATTGAATTACATACCACCTTGTAATTTTCCATATACTTAACAGGGAAAAAAAAAGACAAAAATGGAAAAATGTGACATTTCAAAATCTGATATGAAATACTGTACTACTATTATAGGTTCCGGTAGACTTTAGCAATATCATTTTATAGTTTCTTTGATTACTTGATGTTAAATAAAAGATCTACATTATTTTCATATAGGTTTATTTTAATTTTTATTATGTCTCAATCCTAAAATTCTAGGTGATATAAAACCTTTGGCTATAGTTGTACCTTAAAAAGGATGGCCCAAAACATATACAGTTTAGATAATCAATCTAAATTCTGCTCTTAAAGAGATAAAATATAAGAGCATTTAGCAAATTGCTTCTCAGATGCTAAAATCTGATAGTGTAATGAATACTAGATACCAGCTGAACTGGCTGGCAGTTTTCAAGGCCTTTTTAATCTCAGATATTGTTTTATAATCTAATTTCTCATCTAAAGTAATTATTCTGAATCAATCACTGTCAGAATTAAAAACAATAATCAAATTTGAAATAAGTTGGTTGAGATATTAGGGCCATTGCAGTTAAATTATTTAGAAGCTACACTTGTCATTTTGACCAAATTTCAGGTATTTGTCAGTATTATTAAAACATGCTTATAGTTTTGTTCCTTTTGTGGCTTGCGGTTCTAGGTCTTTTGAATCTCAACACTAAAGACCATTAAAACAGGCTTGACTTTTGTAATGGTCTTCATTAGAGAAAATATTGCTATGAACCATGCCGAGCTTACACTTTTTAAAAATAGTTTTCAATTCTGTAATTAAAAACGGAAGCAATATACAAATAACATGAATGATAGATGAGTAAGAAAATGATTTAATTTTGTACCCCTTATTTATTCAGGTTGAACTGAGAAGCTGACTCGCTTCTCTATACTTGTGGCCAGGGTAAATTGGCAATGAATTATCCAGCCTGACCACATTTAAACCTATCCCTATGTCTATGTGAATTACGTCATCTGTCAAGAGGTTTTGTGTGCTCCTGTAAAAATTATCTATTCAGAAAGTGTGTTCATGTGCTTCAAAATGCATTGTATTTACCTCTTATTAGCTTTATTGACATTATACAGTAACTGGTCAACATTTTATTATACTGGGAATCTTTTGGTTCTTCACTTGATATGCTAATATTTCTGGAGCAGCAGTATGCAGTAGCTACCTGCTGCATCCTAGGTCACATGGTCTGATTTCAGCCAGATTGTTGGAGTTAGTTACTGTCAACACCACTACACATAATGTGCTTAGCAGAAGCAACTGCTTATCTATGGCTTTTAAATATCTTAATATTCCAACAAGAAGTATAACATATAAGCAAAAAAAAACTAAACATATTAAACAGAAGGAAAGGGAGACCAGTGATAATCTAGATAGTGCTAATTAAGCAGCAGTGCCAGTCAGTGAAGTCCCACCCGTGTGGTAACTGACCACGACAGGCGACAATGTTATGTGTCTGGAGCCAAAGACAAGGGCATTAAGGAAAGTCAAGGTCAACTACTACACGGGAAAGCCTTCATCAAGAGGGCAATATTGGTATTAGAAAATAATTTTTTTCATTATTTTCTTTAAAATACTTCAAAAACCTAGGTTTACCTTGAACTTGTAATGATTCATCGGTACCCTTCCTCTGAGAAAAGACTTAGGGAAATAGTCCCAAAATTCTTCATTACAGATTGCATACATAACCAGAGGGAGAAAAAAAAGAAATAACTTTTTACTTGTCAAAGTTTCTTATCATTTATCTGGATAGTGTCAGATATCTAAATGGAGCAACATACAGTGCCAATAGAAAGTATTCACCCTCCTTGGATGTTTCCACAGTTTGTTGTGTTACAACCTGAAATCTTGAATGGGATTTTTTCCTTTGATTTACACAACCTACTCAACACTTTCAATGTGTGAAAAAATGGAGAGGAATCAAATCAATTAAAAACCTGCAAAGTCTTCATTAGATAAGTATTCACCCCCTTTGCTGTGACACTCCTAAATAAGCTCAGGTGCAACCAACTGCCTTCAGAATTCACACAATAAGTCAAATGGAGTCCATCTGTGTGCAATAAAAGTGGTTCACATGATTTCAGATTAAATACACCTGTCTCTGTAAGGTCCCACAGTTGGGCAGTGCATTCAAAGTAAAGATACTATCATGAAGACCAAGGAGCTTTCAGAAGAACTCCGGGACAAAGCTGTGGAAAGGCACAGATCAGGGGAGGGGTATAAAAAGATTTCAGAGGCATTGAATATCCCTTGGAGCACAGTCAAATCAATCATTAAGAACTAAATACAGAAAAATCCTTGAGGAAAACCTGCTTCAGTCTGCAAAAGACCTAAGACTGGGACGGAGATTCACCTTTCAGCAGGACAATGACCCCAAGAACACAGCCAAAGCGACACTGGTGTGGCTTAAAAACAAGAAAGTGAATGTCCTATAGTGGCCCAGTCAAAGCCCGGACTTGAATCCGATTGAGAATCTGTGGCAAGACTTGAAGACTGCTGTCCACCAACGATCCCTATCCAACTTGACAGAGCTTGAACAATTTTGCCAAGAAGAATGGGCGAATACTGCATGATCCAGATGTGCAAACCTAGTACATACTTACCCCAAAAGACTCACAGCTGTAATTGCTGCCAAAGGTGGTTCTACCAAGTATTGACTCGGGGGTGAATACTTATCTAACCAAGACATTTCTTTTTTGAATTGTTGTTTAACAATAAAAATTCTCTTGCCTCTTCAAAGTGTTGAGTAGATTGTGTAAATCAAAGGAAAAAAAAAATCCCATTTAAATGCATCAAGATTTCAGGTTGTAACACAGCAAACTGTGAAACGTCCATGGGGGGTGAATACTTATTACAGGCACTGTAACTAAACAGTCTGTGTCTAAGTTTGTCATTGTAAGATGCTGAGCTCCAATCTAGTTAACAACAGGCTACGGATTGGCTGATGTGGCAGTGGCGGGTAATGAACTGGTTATTTTAGCAGTTGCAAAATACTGATTGGCTGGTTTGGTTGATAACGAAATTAATTTGGACTAATTGTGTCTTTGTTTAGTATTTGCTGTCCAGTAGATGTGAACTGAGCTATCAATACAAAAAGTCACAATGAAAAAGCTGGTACTTACACAGATTGATTTTAAATTTGATCCACAGTTAATGCTGTGATGTGGCCGTCTGATAGAAGCCCACTAGAGTTGGAGGCTAATTGGCTGATGGTACTGAATCATGTTCTAATACGAGGAAAGACAATTGATTTTAAAACCTTTATTAGCACTTCTTTAATTAAACGATAGGTGTTGGTTTCTTGACTCTACCAGCCAGAGCTTATAGCTCTATGGGAATATTTAATGGTAAATTACTTAATAATATCACTCTATATACCACAAACTCACTTTATTGCATTAAAAACTTCAGTACTGAGTTCAGCACTGAGTTCAAACATAAATTAACAAAATGGCAGACAGAGAGGACACTGTGACAGGTTTTCCTGTCTTGTGTTATGCCTGTTTTTAATATCTTGATGGATTTAGTTAGTCATAATAAAGATTATCCTCTGTTCCCTAATGTGTCTCACGATTTACTATGGCTAAATAAATTAATATTATTCTGTTATCCTGCGTCAGATCACCAGGTAATTTTTTGCTTGGCTGGTAATTTCAACACAGAAACTAAGTCACAACCCTTCCTTACCTGTTTATAATGTCCTGAACAAGGCTGTGTAATGATTCCAGTGCCAAGATGACTGCAGAGTTTTCCATTTATCAGGAGCAAAATGATGGTAACAGTTAAGAGCAGAAACTGCAACATTGAGCTAGATTTATATGTTTTGTACATAACTTCACTTTTAAACTTTTCCCCTACAAAGTCACTGGAATGACTGTACTGTAGTTTTTTTTTTTTTTTTTTTTTTTTTGTAACCAATATTTCAAATAATTTGGCTACCTATCTATCTAGGATAAATCATTTAGGTTTCAGTCTAAAGGCAGATTTACTGTGCAAAAATAAATAAATAAGTGCACGTCGTTGTGAGAGAGCGATTGAATCCTTGTCAACAATCTCCCTCCCTATCTGTGAGGGCGCTGTATAACCATAACAGAATGCCCAAGAATAGATGGTATGGCAGTTCATTCCAGGGTCAGTCAGAAGCCAGCCATTCAGGAAGGGGGGCAGGACCACAATACCAGAAGTCAGCGCCTTAATGCGGTCGGCGATGTGTCAGTCACAGATTGGAGGAGACATGATTAGCCGCGCCACAGAAAGAGGGCATGTGGTGGAGGGTATTTTTAGGAAGTGGCCCCAGTAATCTGTTCCTTGGTTTTGATGGTTAAACTATAAGGATTGTAAGCACAGGAGAATTAAAAATACAGTGAGTGTTTCGTGTTTTGTTGTTTGTCAGCTAATTGTTTGTTTCGCTCAATGGCTAACACGAACCAGGAACTGTCGCTGCACACCAGCACCAAACCCGGGACGACACCCACCTACTGTTACCTCTGTGTTTGTCTTTCACCACTCACTTGCACGAGAGCACCCACTGTCAGGAGACGTGTCTGTGTTGTGTATTGTGTGTTTAAAAAATGTCTTACTATTTTGGGACTATAACCCTCCTTTTGCACGCCGCAATACACATTGATGTGCTTACTATTTAAAGTGTTGTTGACACACAACCCAGCTGAAAATAAAAAGTTAATTGTGAACTGTCTTTTGTGTGTTTGTTGCGGAGCACTGCATCATCACAACACCTGTGCACTGCAAACCACTCGTTCACAGTCAGTTTAATATAGTTTTCCATTTATCAGGAGGAATGTCTATAAAGACCTTTGTAGAGTGCTCAATAAGAAAACCAATATAGGCCAAAGAATGGTACAAAGGATCCAACAATTAATCTTCACAAAAGGTGGAAGCTAACTATTTTTTACAAGTACATGTGCTTGGAGTGCTTTTTTTACAACCAATTTTTTTTTTATATATATATTTTTTCTTCATAATCCTTATATTACTGAATCTATTCCTGAATATTTACCAATAGATAGATCTGGCTGGGAAAATAAAATGATATAATTATCTGTGCACATAATAATAGTACACTGTACTCACTATCATGTCAGCCAAACCCATAAGCCATGAAATCTTGAAATGGGTCGCACAGAATTCAAGGATATTCCTCTCAGTTACCATCAGTAACTGGATTAGCTTTCCTTTTTCTTTTTTACAAAATTCATAGCTGGAGTGTGTTGTAAAATGTTTTCCTTCTTCGTCACAGTTGGACAGAATTCGCAGGAGAATAAAAAGAACTATTAAAAACCCTTTGCTCTGCAATTCCTATGCTTTATTTGACTTCACACTAATCGTGATGTGTCACAGTCTTGTGAACTGACTCCTTTGATAGACTGTCATTTTTAAGAAGCCACTTCCTCTGTCAAATTCACTGATCAGTCTCATTGACATCAATTAAACATGACAGAACTAAATAGGAGGCTTTTACACAAAGCTCAATCATTATAAAGGAAGCTCTTGGGTCAAAGATTATTTTCTTCCTGTAAGTGCCAATCTTGCTAGCATGTGTGCAGAATAACAATGTCTTCAAATCTTTAGGCAACTGTACAGAAAACCAATAAGTTACAATAATTCAAAAGGTTATATTGTTTATATATACTAACCTTTTTCGGGATACTAATTAAAAATAGATTTAAAAATGACATTTAAATTTGGTAAAATATATCATTTTCCTGCACAAAAATCTGAAGCATTGTTATTATTTTTTTTTTAGATGATATTTAAGGTTATACAGCTGGAAAGCTGCAACGGTATCCCTTGTAAAAAACAAACAAACCAAAAAAAACTGGATTCACTGTTACTATAGGATTACCATTTTGGCATCTTTGAATTGTAAATTTCTTTTTATATTTTCTTGAAGTTGCTTTGTATTATAATATGATACAACTTAAAACTATAGATACAACTTTAAACGTAGAACTGTACGTCATATAAAGTTTGGAGACAGGGTTAACGATCAGGTTGTAAATAATTTCAAGGAAAAGTTCTGATATCTGATTATTTCTGTATAAAGTATTTTTTCCACAAAATATAAATTTTAAGCATGTACACACACCATATGAAGCTATGTCGATAATCTGACAGTGGCTTTGATAACCAGTGGTCTATAGCTTAACCTACCTAATTAAAATGCATTGCAGGTAAAGCATGAGCTGTGAATATCTTGTTTTAACCCAACGACCTCGATCAATGAATCTTAGCAAACAAGAAAAATGTATCTAAAACCTCAAATGTGAACTTCTCTTTCAATTAATCACAAGGCTATGTCAATGAAGCTTTAACAAGGAGTAAATGTTGTCTTGATAGACTGTTGGAGAGGCACATGGAGGCAGGAAACAAATGACTTCAGAGGCAAAATGAATGTAACAGTTAACAGATAAGAAACTAAACGGGAAGAGGGAAGGTCCTTACCTGTTGGGTTTAAATTGATTCTGACATCATATCAAGACTTTATGAATACTTCTCAATATATTTATAAAACATCAATTTTCAATAACCTTTGAGCTGGATTTATATGTTTTGTACATTACCTTTAAACTGTGCCCCTACAAAGTCGCCAGAATGACTGTACTGTAGTTTCTATGATGATTTTAAAAAATCTACTCGCTAAACAATTAAAATCTATTGCTCTTAGCTGTGTCAACATTATTCCACTGCCCACTTGTATAGTTCTGTGGTCTTTTAGTTATTTGTGTTTTTCATGTAAATTTAGGATAGGCAAATGTTTAAAATGCATCACTATCGACAACATTTAGCCGTTGTTTAGCATATCCTGACCTTACAATTCCTATACTCATCACAGTGATCTAGTAATCTCCAGGAGAAAATAATGTAAAACACAGGAAGATTTGGGTCAAGACCCTGCTAGATGCAAAGTTAAAGAGCAATTGATTATTGAGATACTGCAGGAATTATTAAACAAAAAACACAAAAACACACACACACACACACACACACACACACACACACACACACACACACACACACAAAATAAACCAGTAAGCACAAAATGCCCTGTAATAATGTAACATGCAAATGTGTAGAATCCAAGAATACAGGTTCCCTTAGATGTTTTGTAACTGATATTTGAAATAATTTGGCAAACATCTAGTTACCTATCTATCTGGGGTAAATCTGTTAGATTTCAGTCTGAATGCAGATATACTGTTCACTGGTAATAAAAATAATAATGATTTAAAAAAATAAAAGAAGTGCATGGTTTATATTATGCTTGATGCAAGAGCTAATTGTATTTTGTCAGTCTGTGACCCACAAACTCAAGTGTAATATAAATGTTTTTTGCATTAGCTACAAATAGGGTGTTTGAGATTGTGCCCCAACAAAGCAAAACAATTGTATAAATTAATAAATCTGTTTTGAGGTAGATCAAGTTGGGTTCTCTGCTTGTGCCCATATTCTCAGACAAAGATACTTGAGATTCCATAACTCTATAATAAAGGCTCTGCAAATTATTCTTGGACAGCTTTCTTCCATGCTGCATTGTTTCCTAATATCAAACTGAATGGATTTGATTGAACAAGCCTCCCTTCATTAACAGATCTCTGTGTGGTCTCTATGTGGTTTGCTTACAAAGTAGTTCACTGCTAAAATGCATTTCACGATTTGTTTTACCATCTTTGCAGTTTACCATGCTTTTACTATGGGTTTTACCATGCTGTATCATATGGCTATGTGATTTGCTGTGATTTCGTGATGCATTTGCTGTGCTTTTTCAGACTTTGTTACAGTTTGCTTTTGTAATGGGATGCCTCTGTAAACTTTTATAAAGGATGTCTGATTAACACACATTCAGGTTTTCCATAGCTATGTTTATCAACCTAACCTTAATAGAGCAATACATGTTGTGGCAGGACTTGCTCTTACCAAAGACTATTAACATTTTATTATAACAATCAATCCATGCTAACCCTTCATCACCCCAATTGCATTGCATTTTCTCTGATGCAGGATTCATCACTAATTGGCACCATGTGGAGGGTGAAATTAAATTTTCACCCACAAAGACAAGAAGCCCTGAACCTCAATTTAGACCTGTCAACACATCTGTTGAGTGAAAAAGCATCTTATTAAAATGGAAATAAACTTTCGAAACTAGTTAGCACCCCCCCCCCCCATCATGCAAATTCTTTTTTCTTTTTTTTAATAAGCAAAACATCCAATGGTTTTAATAATCCAGCTATAAAAATCAAAATAAATCCAAAAGCTTGTTTTGTTTTGCTAAATATCTTATAATTTAGTACCCTCTTTTTAAAATCAAAATAGCAATTGACTATATTATTTCTTCATATATCATTGGTCTCTCTGAATATCAAATATCAATATTGAATCAATATTATCACATTTTTTTACCTCAGTTTGAGCTACACTGGAGGTCCTAAGTACCTGCACTGAATACTCGTCTTCATTCCATTCAAGTCATAGGACAATATGACCTTTACACTGCCAACCTCACCTTCAGTACTCTACAAAGCGGGTGGTTTATGAAAAATATTTGCCCAGTTATATTTCTAAACCAGAAGTAACTGCTTAGGTTATTTTTTTATTTTTTTTAATAATACAATTATTTAGCTGTTGGTTAGCTACAGCCTGAGGGGATGTCTTTATTGCCTTTTCTAACCATACTTGAGAGGAATTAATTAACTGATATTCTCGCCAGCCTCTGCCTAACAAAAACATTTGAGCAAATGTTAAACGTGAAAGCTGAGATGAAACTGTCACTAGAAGGCTGAAAGTAGTTATTAATTCAGCTTTTGATAAATATCTGCCTGGGCTCACACTGAGTCTCGTCTGGTTTCATCTTGGAAAGCAGTTAATCTGATTGATGAAGATCTCATTCCAGATTGTCTCTCATGCTGACTTTAATAACTGCACTTTCCTTTTTCATTTTTTTCTACAGAAATTCCCTCATCAATGAGCAACAAACTGCATTCACCCTTTTCTTTTTATGTGTTAGAACTGAACCACTGCAGCAACTTATAATTGTGCCTGTTCCTCTGTGATAGCAGCACTCATCGTCACCATAATGGTACGTGGGCGTCCAGGCATTTAGTCCCTGGGTGCTTTTGCAACGCCGGCTTTTAAAAGCAAATGTGACAGTAAAATGTTGATATTCCTAAATCTTAAGGCCTGGTAAAGTAAAACCTTTTATAGCATGGTATCAGGTTTCAGCAGTGGAAAGCTACAGCAGTGCCTTTATACCCCGCAGAACACAGATTTCTTGTGTGTTATTAGCAAAGTTATATATGCTCAGTCAAAGGCACACAGTTGATATGACATGGGTTTCAATGTCCACTCTAAATAAAGGGTGGGAAATTCTGTAACACAGCTTATTTGCTTATCTGGTTAAACTTTGTTTTGAACGTGATAGCATTTTATTTACTTATCATACTCAATTCAGGCTCAGTCAAGATGTTATTGACTGCACCACCTTCTTCTATATGAATGCAAAGACTTTTTAAACTTCAGCACAGTTCATTCTCCAGCCACTGAATGATGTGACACTGACAACATGTGATGTACTATCAGGTGGGGATCATGTAGTATATACTATCAACTGGAGGAGAATCCTGGGCTGCAAAATGTGAAAACAAATTGTAATTGCACAGGGTTTATCTTGGTGTCATTTATGTCTGTACATAAAGTTAAAGTGCTGTACATATACTGAGTAAACCCAGTGACTTATGGACACTTGATGATGAAGAAATTCTCTTGACTGCATGTGACAGAGAACAAATGAATCTGAGTCAACAGTCTCCTTCCCGACCTCTGAAGGCATGGTATAACAGGAACAGTGTGCCCCGGACTGGATGGTTTGACAGTTCATTCCAGGGTCAGTCGAAAGTCGGCCATCCAAAATGGGGGCGTATCCATAATACTAGAAGTCAACGCCTTACTGCGGTAGGCCATGTGTCAGTCATGGATTGGAGGAGACGTGATTGCACTCACTACCAAAGGGCCGTGACTGAAGGTATAACAAGATGTGTGGCTGAGCAATCTGTTCCTCTGTTATGATTATGGAATGATCGTGAGGAGTGAAACTAAACCGTGAGTGTTTAGTGTTGTAGTGTCTGTCTCATTAACTTGCTTTTTGTCATTGTAGATGGCTGCCGCTATTCAGCCAGCATCAAACCCAAACTGCACTGCACCACTGTTAACACTATTTCACGTATTCACAATACCACTTGAACCCGGAGCACTTGTTGAGAATTGTTGTTTCTAAGCACTGCATCACCTCTACACCTGTGCACTACAAACCACTTTGCCACATTGCACCATGGACGTTTAGGATTCTTCCTTATTTTGTCACATGACAGTGACACAATTCAGTGATATACATTCATGTGTTATATAGAGCTCAGCAGATCACAATCCCTTTTTGTAACTATCAAAATATAACAATGTCACGAGAGAGGGTTTACAAACAATATACTTTATTTGATTCTCAAAAACATTTGCATTTAAAGAGTATGTTATGCACCTGTCATTAATCTGTTTCACCATTTCTGTTTATAGGTGTCCTTTTGATGGAAAATGTTGTTCTGGCCCATCAAGCCCTTAGCAGCTGTCACAGCCAATAATACACTCAATTTGTTATTTGTAGACATTTTCTAACATTGAATGTATATATAATAAGCAACTACACAGTAATTAATGCTAAGGAAATCAATATGAATTTTTACCTTTCTGTAGTTTGCAAGGTCTGGTTATTTGGATCCTATCGCATTACTGTGCTGTGCTAACATTGTTCTGAAACCAGTACACAAGGACCATATATATCTCTCAAAGTATCTCATTTAGTTCTCTCGTTGTTAATGTATAGTACAGAATGCAGTGAACACAGTTCCTTTAAATAGGACAAATTCAGAACCCTTCAAAAACACATAAAAAATGTAAACATTAAATACTGCAGCTGGTGAAAGGTAGGTAACTGCTATCCAGAACTGATTAAGTAAACCTTAAATTACTTTGATTTATAAAACAAGATTATCTATGTCTCAGATCACCCCCAGGATACTCCTATATACTATAAAGGCCATGACCTTGGTAATTAGTATTGTGGCAGGGCAGAAACCCTGCTGCTGTAGAAAGTGTGTGTATGGAGGAATGTAAGGTTGGCAGGGATGGGATTAAATCTGTCCCTGCCAGCAATCATAGGTGTGGTCATTCCCCAGTTAGGTAATTGGTACTAATTTGGGAGTGGCCACATGTATAAAATGGAACTATAAGTGTTTGTTGGAGGAGTTTGGTGAGAGGTGAGGTGAGAGATGAGAGGTGAGGTGTGAGAGGTGAGAGGTGAGAGGTGAGAGGTGAGGTGAGAGGTGTGATAGGTGAGAAGTGAGGTGTGAGGTGTGAGGTGTGAAAGGTGAGAGGTGAGGTGTGTGGTGAGGTATTGTTTTGGAGAACTTGGTCAGTGAAGGTGAATGCCCAGCCTAACAGCGAAATTGGTTTGTTTAACCTTTTATTTTGGCCTTTGTGCCTGTTCATCTGTTAATATATTTTGTTTTGTTTGTTTGTTTAATAAAGTGTGCGCTTTAAAACTGCAGCTTTCTGTCTCTGGGTTTTAATTCGTGCCACTAGCCAGCCTGGGCCGTTGTACTACCCTGGGTATGGAGAAAAGGAATAATGGGCTTTTCTGTGTTTTTCCCCCAAAAATCTGTTAACTCAGACGATTGAAGCAAATGCAACCACTGTAATACAGCCATCTAAACAATCTACGGATAGAGAAGAATGGCTCAATACAATCTGTCCTACTGGAGTACATTTAGACTGCTGGTAGTGGAGAACATTGTTTCTTTTTGTTTTGTTTTTTTGTTTAAGGTCGGCCTTGAAGAACGTTGCCTAGATTTCAAAGAAACAACAAAGTTAAGTAAGTATTGTAGTCTGCATTGCGTAAAATGCATTGTTGAATTTTTTTTTGTTTGTTTTTAAAGTCTTAAAGCTAACCACGAAATGCAGGGATATTGAATATGTTTGTAGCAACTCTGTGCTTAAGGAAAATCAAAGCAAACTGGAAGCGAGTTTGCTCAGTCCACTGGTAAGCAACTGGTTACCTCAGTCTGTTATAGAGCAGTGCACTACACATAGATCAGTCATGTTAAATGTTTCCTGTGGTAGCAGTCCCTTGCCACATTTCTGGTCTCCATAAACACTGAAACGGGTGACTATCATTTACATTTTTTCATCAGTTCCTGATTGGATACAGCCCCTCCACAAAACCAGAATTAAATTAACTTTTTTTTTTTCTCTTTTGTTTTTAAAAAAATTAAATGTATCCTGTTGGGGAACATAAAAAAAAAAAATCCAGTTGGCTGCTGATAAACTTACCGAAAAAAAAAAAAGAAGGTTTACTTAATTTATGTGCCAGTTAGTACAGGTTTTACTGTATAATTACTTCATTTTTATCTAAATGGAACTGCTGGCTTGCACAGTACCAATTAGTGTTGCTAAGTGGAAAAAAATGATTATCGACTTATTTGTTCTTGATCAATTATTTAGCTTAATTTACCAATTAAATGCTGGGTTTTTCTCCCTTTTTTGCCTTATCCTAGGCATAGCATTTTCAATAATATCTGTAATTTAGAATGTAAAGTGTTTTGAACTTGTTAAAGGAAACAATGGTAGGGTTCATTGTTTTCTTTAATCAGGTATGTGTGGCTTTTTTTCTGGCACTAAAACAAAACTACTTACAAAAACAAAACAAAAAAAATCTTAAAATGGTTAACCTCTATTTCTGTGAAAGAGTGACTATCAGACAGAATGTGAAAAAATATATTCAAACATATAACGTCTGTCCTTTTATTGTTGTAAGGACAGTTTAAAGACTCTCAACCCATACACTAATGTAAACTAATTGTTTTTGTTTGGTTGGGTCACTCTTATGATATTGGAAATCCCTTGGCATCTCTTATCTTTGACCCCTTACTGGATTATAAACTGGAAAATCAACAAGCCATCTCGCTTAACCTCTAGCAATGCTTGTAGAGCTGTTCATTTCTCAAGAAAAAAAAAAAAAACATCTAATTGCTAATCCATAATCCTTTTAATATGATCTGCTTTTTGAATGTATCCAGTGCCAGCTGAGTGACATTGCCAGTGGCAGCATTAATCCTATTACTGTGTTTAAAAGCGCTCTGAGTATCCAGACTAAGATACCTTGTCATATTGTGTGAGACTGTTTCAAATTCTATTCCATTCTGTATTTTAACATTATTGTTAAAATTAATAACCGCTTTGAGTAGCACTAGTTTCTACCTGTTTATTTATTCCTTGATTTTAATGTCTTATCTGCCTTTGTCATGGCATAGTAGATTATTTGGGGATTATTTGCTGAGTGTAACATAATGGAGGCATGCCTTGATTTAGTCTTTTCAAATAACAAAGACAGAATAACTATAACAGATGTCCGAGAACCATTGGAAAACTCAGACCACAACATGGTCTCATTTCAAGTGTTTTAAAACCCCAAAAGTAATGACTAAAGCTAAGGTTTACAATTTTAGAAAAGCAAACTATGAAGGAATGAGATTAACAGAAGTAGATTGGAGTGAAATAGAGAAAACATCCACAGAAAAAGGATGGATGTTTTTTTTTTTTCATGTAGCACTAGAGGTGCAAAACAGTTACATCCTAAAAGTAGACAAGTCAAAATCTAAAACAAAATGACCAAAATGGTTTAATAGATCAATTAAAATATTCAGAGAAAAAAGACACTTTACAGAGCGTTTAAAAGGGACCAAGAACAAAGTACACAGAAAGAGTTCTCGGAACTGCAAACACAAGTCAAAAAGAAGTTAGAAATCGACAAGAGAAACATAGAAATGCATATTGCTAGGGTGCTAAAACCAATTCCAAAACGTTTTTCCAATATTACACATTCAAAGAGGAGCTAAAATGTCTAAGTGATGCAAATGGCAAAATCATAGACTAAGAGAAAATAATAGCAAATATATTAAATGATTACTTTTCACAAGTTTTTACAAAGGAGGATACGGACAACATGCCCCACATGTTGACCTGTTCCTATCCACTTTAGCATAACAGAGGCAGAAGTGTTAAAGGGACTAGGAGCTCTTAAAATAAACAAATCCCCTGGACCGGATGAGATCCTCCAATAGTACTCAAAGAAATGGTCTGAATGGCCTCCTCTCGTTTGTAAACTTTCTTATGTTCTTATATTGATATGGCTCTGTATGTAAATATGCATTTCGGAAATAATTTACCCAGTCCAACCCAAATAATATAGAAGTTTTACAGCTTGGAGGAGTGACGTAAAAGGAGGTCAACTGATGTTCCAAGGACTGTCAGCATGTCAGTGGTGTGGGAATAAGTGAATGTTCAAAAGGAGGGTATATTTACACAAAAGGTCCATATTTAATAAAAAGATCCACCTCCTATACCAGCAATGGTATGGGAGTCATATGGCAGGTTTTCAGTCCCAAACAAAAAGGTCTCACAAATAATAATAATAATAATAATAATAATAATAATAATAATAATAATAATAATAATACAGTAATCCACAAGTGCACGGAAAAGTGCTCTGGGTGCAGGTACAGGTGGCTGTGGTGCTGTGCTGTGCAGAGGTAGTGGTGCTCTGGAATCTGTGTTCTGGCCCTGTGGCTGCAGCTCCAAAGTCACTAACCATCTACAATTCAAAAACTAAATAACTCCCGTAGCTGTGTCTGCTTTGTACTGTTAAATTCATCCTTGTGATCAGTGCTGCGGCACGCTCTAGCCAATCGCCGCATGCAACACAGCTGATCACCATAGAGCTGTTCAGCAGTCTTACAGCTACGCCCTTTTCCCAAGAGGGCCGACTTCCAGTTCTTACCATCGAGTTGGCCCATCCCTGGGAAGGCATACCACCAACCTTACTACCTCATGGTTGGGAGGTAGATTTGCAGCTCGGATTCATTCTCTCCCGTTCACGTATCCAGCCCCTCTGAGTGGAACCGAAGGAACACTCGGCTAACCCTAACCCCCCAGATTGTCCCCCCTCCCGAGTTTTGAGGGTACAGAAATCAATGCAGTCTTTATTTTAAAAAATACAGGCACAAGCAAGATAGAACAAATTTCATACAGGATGAGTTTAAAGTCTACTATTAATATCTTTAAGGCTGAAGCACAAAGAGAACCCTAATGTGAATAATATGGTAACATTTTAAGTGGCATAAATAAGTATTTACTTGACATGCAATTACATATGTATTGAAGTTTGGTACATGTTGATAGATATGCAATAGGAGTGCTTATATTCCACATAAGGCTTATATTAATAAGGCTGATGGTAGTTTTACATTGCATTTTTTAAAAACATAAACAATATAGGATAGCCATGTAAAACATACTTTTTGGAATAATAATTTAATTCTGTCATTTTCATATTGTTACATTTTCCAATTTCATGTCCATAGATTGATTACTCACATACAGTACTTAAAACAGGGTAAGTGCTTATCATTTAAATATCTTGTTGTGCTACTATTTAAAAAGTGTTACCAATTATATTTCTTTATTGTTGATGGGGTTATAATCAATTATCTTAAATTTAATTTGAAGATCATTCCTAGATTCTCTGGAGCAAGGTTAATTACTTTCCAGCAAAAGTGAATTTGATTTTTGAGACCAGCAAATTCAGATAATTTCGGGGATCTTAATCTATAATGATAAGTGCATTATAGCAAACAGTAGGACATTCATTTGCTAATTTATATTGTGTTGGTTTGTCCAGCTGACGTTTGCTTTAAAGATTGAATTGTCTTTTTGTTGTTCTTTCAATCTGTGGCAACAACATCACAATCATGTTTTGACTATAATGTATTAATGATGTTGTGAATCATATAATATTCCCTGATATCAGTTTGGTAATGTCTCCTTACTGTTTTTTTTTTTTCTTCTTTTATGACATATAAATAGAAATCAATCAATTTGCAGCTCATGCCACACAGAATATATAGTTAATCAAATATATGTTTATAGCAGGTGATTTACAATTAAATCAATCTATAATTCTGGAAATTGCCACCCAACTCCATTGAATAGCATTAATTTTGAAGTACCTCCATCTGATTAACTGTATAGTGTCAAATTATCAGATTTGTATTTGACACTCATATATTAAATTGACAGATAATTTACACAACCTTTTGACCCAGTGACTTTCAGGGAGGTTTTTTTTTTTGTACCCTTCTATCTTTTCCATATCAATTGGTAAATGAAATATCACATCCAGTTAAAATAAAGGCTAAAATGAATTCATTAAAATCAGTAGATGTTACACTGAACTTTGGTAAATTATTGAATGGGTAAAATTATATGAATTATACAAACTATCATGTTGTCTTTTTTTTTTTTTTTTCTGGAGGCATTTAAAAAAGGGGATTTATTAATTGATTTCCAATCACCCGTTTATTGAAGTTCAGTTACATGTTAGTAAATAGTCAATAAATATAAAAATGTGGCCAGAGTATCATACCAAATCTCATAACTAGTGTTTTATACAGTTATCGTTTCATCTTTTCAACATTTATGGAGCAGGTCTATTATATATTATATATATATATATATATATATATATATATATATATATATATATATATATATATATATATATATATTGCACTGGGAGTCCAGTTTTGGACGCACAAACAAACATATTACAATTTTACTGAACTTAGGTACATGCATATCATTTTAAAACATCTATTTCATCAAAAAATTAAGCGTTTTGACATTTTATTTGATTCTCCAGCAGGAAAAATTCTGCTTGTAAAATAACTGTAGATCTTTGCACAAGAAATAAAGAAGTACATTTTTATGTTTTGAAATGAAATAATATTCTAATAAATTGTGCACAGTATTTTTGTTAAAGGAAGCAGTGTCTCAAATGGCAAACCTAATCTTCATAAATCACTTTCACCACTACAGTAGTGTATAATATTTGTTCCTCCTGTATCTAAATCGTTTGATATTATTTGCAACACAATTCAAATTACTCCTCGCATTAAAGTCTTTGGCTAAATATTGGCATTTACATATCAGCCTGTGGCAGAGCAAAGCTCTGCCCTTTAAATTGGCAGGGATGGGGTTAACTTCCCCTACCTGCCTGGGTTTATTATGTTCAGGTGGCTGGGGTTGATTAGTTGATTAGGTTGATTAACGATCAATCAGCGCCCAGCCACCTGATATAAAAGGAGGCCTCTGCTTCTCATTTGGGGAGAGGGAGCTGAGGAAGCAGGTTGGTGTTTGTTTTGTGGTTTTTGAATTTTCTAAATCCAGTGAAGGCATTGCCCAGCCTGGAAACTTTATTTTTGTGAGTTTTGTTTTTGCTTTATTTGTGTTTGAGTATCTGTTATTTTGCCCTTGTGCACTTTATTTTTGTTTATTTATAATAAAATAGTTCTTTTTTTGAACTGCAGTCTGTCTCTGGGCCTCTATCCACTCGCCAGCCTGCCACATTTGGTGTCAGAAGGGGGATAGCGCCACCTAGAGGCTCAGAGCAGTATTTATTTATTTATTTATATTTTTTTTGAAAAAAAAAAATGGGAAAGAAGAGCAGACAGTGGAAAAGGCAGGACAAGCAGCAGCTGAAGAAATGTAAGCTGCTGCAGCCACCACTGGAGGACCCGGCCAGCCTCTTCCCCTGGTGTTCCTGGTGTGGGAAGGAGGACCATCGTTGGCGGTCCTGCCCAGACGTGCCACCGGCAAACTGGTGTGGCCGGTGTGAGGAGGACGGCCACAACTGGGCAGGATGCCCCTACAACCAGGCCCAGGAAGAGGTGCCGTGTTCACCCCGGGCATCAGGGGCCACCCCACTACCTCCAGCACCACCACCTTCACCACCGTCCCAGGAGATCTGGGACTGGTTGATGCACCCTGAGGCAGACCTCGTCCACGATCTCCCCATAGTTATCAACACGCTGTGGCGTCGAGATGGGGAGAGGTGGGAGGAACAAACACCAACCTGCTTCCTCAGCTCCCTCTCCCCAAATGAGAAGCAGAGGCCTCCTTTTATATCAGGTGGCTGGGTGCTGATTGATCGTTAATCAACCTAATCAACTAATCAACCCCAGCCACCTGAACATAATAAACCCAGGCAGGTAGGGGAAGTTAACCCCATCCCTGCCAATTTAAAGGGCAGAGCTTTGCTCTGCCACGCAGCCATTGTTTTAAATACAAAAATATATAGCAACACCAAAAACAGCAAATCCACCAAAGAGATACATTTAACAATAAAACTAAAATGCATGCTTAAAAGTCAACTGTGCTTGAATAGAATTATTCAAATGTATTAACCTAACTTTGTGTTTTTCAATATTTTAGTTAGCTTTTAGATTCTTTTCTTTTCTGTGTTGTCTAATATAATATTTGTTTTTATGCATAAAACATGTCATTCTGTTTCTTTCTGCAAGAAAGGAATTGATCCAGTTTAACAAGATTAAGCGGCAATGTATTTCATCAAGCAATAAAACTGCATGCTCAAGGCAATGTTGTTTCATACAAGTAGCGACATTAATCAAAATGTTTTTTGCACTTACTGAAGATAAATGTATTAAAAACACCCCTCAGTGACCATGCTGCCTTCTGGTGGTTTACATGCCCTAATTTTTCCACGTAATTGTATTTGAATTAAATACAACATTTAGCATGAACCACTTATCTGAGAATGTTGTCATAGAAACAATTTCTTTAGGAGTCATAAGAATAAGTCAGCACTGAAATAGTAGAGGTCTATTGCAGGAGATTTACAGTACAGTGTAGTATAGTGCAGTTCCATTTCAATTGAATATGTTAATTTATGAACAAGGACCAAATATCTTAAGCTGTGTGTACCACATATCATTACAACATGCCTATAACCTTAAAAGGCAATGACATATACTGTAGGTCAAAAGACAGCGAGCAGGAGTGATCTCTTTAATATTAAGCTCAGGTACGTAGAATTTCATATTACAGTGTGTTTGGACTGGTGTCCTACTGTTTCACCTCAAATTAAAGACGGAAATTGACTAGTTTAAATTTGTGGCCAATTGACTCGTCTGAACTGGCTTCTATGAAGAGGAAATACCAACAAAAAAAAAACATGGAAAGCGTATGAATCACCCTTCTTTGATTGTAATAGGGCTGGGCAGTACTAGACAGTTAACCATTATGTTCATTTTGGGAAACACTTATTTACTGAACGCATGTAAGTGCTAAATTATATCACAGAAAAGTAAATGTTTAGATTAGTTTGCATAAACAAACAGAACATCTCTCTTTCCCTTTCAATTAAAGTACGGACCACAAGAAGCAAAAGTGGGTAAATGTATACAACAGTGGGACATGGTAGACACTTAAATAACAGAACTCTGATTAGAAAACAATTCAATACTATCAGCCAATCAGCTTCCAGACATAGCAGGCTTCTATCAGACAGTAGATGCCCACTGGAATGTCACAGCACCAACTGCAAATCAAATTTCAAATCAATTCACGCAAGTGCCGGCTTTTTCATTTTGACCCTCTGTAGTGAAGGCTCAGTTCACATCTATTGGACAGCAAATACTAAACAAAGACACCATTGGTCCAAATGTATTTCATTATCCACCAAAACAAGCTAATCAGTACTTTGCTCCGTCGAAAGCAACCATTCCTGTACAAGCAATTGCCAAATCAGTCAATCACAGCCTGTCAGCTCAACTGGGATGATACAGATTGGGGCACGGACATCTCAGTAATATTGCTCCATTCAGATATTTGGCACTGTCCAGATAAACTATAACAAACTCTGACAAGTACAAAGTTATTCGTTTTTTTTTTTGGTTGTTTTTTTTTTTCTGTGTAATACATAGAAAGTCACCTTCCGAATGGGCTGTTTAGTAATGTTCAAGTTACATTGACAGCCGTTTTTTAAAGTGAGGTTTTTTTCAAGATTATGATGAGAAAAATTCGTTTTTAATAGCGATAGTGCTCTCTTGATGGAGGCTTTACCATGTGGTATTTGACCTTGACTTATTAGTGCTCAAAACTCCCGCTCAGGACTCAGAACTCCAGTCACGGTCAACTGCCACATGATAGAGCCTTCATCGAGAGGGCATTACCTCTTCAATAGAAAATGGATTATAGATGTCCTTTAACCTGATTAGTTAATATGTTATCCGTAATCTCTGGTAAAGGACCTCAAATGTTATCATTCAAACTGTGCTTCACCTTTTGCGGTCCTATGTGGGACCAGGTCCGACAATAGAATTTTCCCTTTCCAGTCCGATGTCGGACCTTGTCCAACATCATCACAGACATAAAGCACAGGTCTCTTGCCATTTTTTTTTTCACT
Organism: Polyodon spathula; assembly: GCF_017654505.1. Lineage (NCBI taxonomy): Eukaryota > Metazoa > Chordata > Actinopteri > Acipenseriformes > Polyodontidae > Polyodon > Polyodon spathula. The sequence goes on along the minus strand of NC_054536.1, from coordinate 86,918,981 downwards.
GGAAAAAGCCTGGGCTGTTCTGGGTGAAGTTTAGAAATGTGCTGCTTAAAGCTTTTTACAGAACATTTTTCGAAATCTGACTGCGAGTGCATTCGTATATCAGAGATTAGCAGTGTTACTAGTTGTTTTTTCAATCAAAGTTCCAGACCTATATAGTTTTTTCTGATCTGTTCTTGAAATCGGCTTTTTCGACATGTCCGGTTTTGAATAAATGCAAAGTTGGCAGCCCTATTTTATCTATTCTTAATACAATAATAGACAAAATAAGGCTGCTATGTATTTATTTGATTATACTACTGTACTGTTTAAGCTTATTGTACATATCTGTATTTTAACATAATGTTATGTGTACAGAGAATACTTTGTTATTTTAATATACCCTCATATTTATTAGGCTATTAATATAATAGTTTTTTTACTAAACAAACATAAATCGATTGAAAACATAAAAATACATATATAGTTGGGGTGGGCACCAATATTAATATTTTCATATGATATCGATAATAATTTCCATATCGCGATATTGTGGGATAAAAAAAAAAAAAAACGTTCTATTGCTAATACTGCTAAAAATACAAAATGCAGTAGAACCAAGTTTATTTCAAATTAAGATATAACACCCTATACATACCAATCACTGTAAATCTCATAGGCAAACACCACACATGCAATATTATTTATTTACATGCAGTATTATGTAACCATTTTATTCCATTGATTTGCGTTTTTATTTTTCTAAGAACCAGATTTCAAACATTCTATTTATCAAGAAAAACATCAAATCCACAACCTGTGTTCCCTCTCTCGTATGCTCTACTCCCGTTTCTTCACTTGCTTCCTCTAACCAGCCAATCCCTTACCGGAAATTATATCCTGTTTTCAAAAAGCGCGCGCATTAACTAATTAAGAAAGAGGAGAGGTTTTTTTTTAAAAGGGATAAAAAAAACTAAAAAAACAAATTAAATGCAAAAATCCCCCATAATAAACAAGAAAATTGGCTCAAATAATGAATTTGTGTGTGTGTGTATATATATATATATATATATATATATATATATATATACACACACACACACACACACACACACACACACACACACACACACACACTACCGGTCAACTTTTCCAGTTTTTATTGAAATTTACGCAGTTTAATGTCTCAGTGTACTCTGAAATTAAAGCATAGAACAAATAAACAATTGGAGATAAAAAATAAATCATGGAATCATTTTGTTTAACAAAATTTAATTAATTTTTGACTCATCAAAATAGCCACCTTTTGCAGATATAACAGCCGAACACACTTGTGGCATTTTTTCTACAATGGAAATCAATATTGTTCGGAAAGTTCTTCCCAACACTGTTGCCACAAATTCCCACAAATGTGTTGCACTTGTAGGTTGCTTTGCTTTCATCCTTCTGTCCCGTTCATCCCAAACCAGCTCGATGGGTTTTAAGTCTGGAGACTGTGCTGGCCATTCCATGATTTGAAGCCTACCGTCTTCTAAGGTAGTTCTCACATAGCCTGGAGGTATGTTTTGGGTCTTGCTGTAGGATGCACCCCTGATCAACTATAGGTATACCAGAGGGTATTGCATGGCGCTGCAAAATGCTGTGGTAGCCGTTTTGGTTCAGGGTGCCACTCACTCTGTGCAAGTCACCGACTCTGGATCCAGCAAAAGAGCCCCAAACCATCACGCTTCCTCCTCCATGTTTGACAGTTGGTGTCAAATACCGAGGAACCATCGTTTCGCCTACTCGATGGCATACAAAAACCCTGCATGATGAACCGAAGATTTCAAATTTTGATTCATCGGTCCATAAAACCTTCTTCCAGTCTTTAGTAGTCCATTGGTGGTGCATCATGACCCAGGCAAGCCTTTTTTTCTTATTTTGCCATCTTAGCAATGGCTTTCTTACTGCCACTCGACCTGTCAAACCTGCAGCTCGAAGTCTTCTCTTCATAGCTGAAACTGAGACTTGCTTACTTCGACCAGTGTTAAGCTGTGCTTGAAGCTGTTGTCCTGTGAGCCGCCTATCACGCAAGCTGTTGACTCTCAGAAATTTGTCTTCTGATTCTGTTGTGGCTTTGGGTCTGCCAGACCTATTCCTGTCAGAGTTTCTTCCAGTTTCCAAGTGCATTTTGATGGCGTAGGAAACTGTACTCACTGACACCTTGGCTTTCTTTACAATTTCTCTAAAGGAAAGACCTACATTTTTGAGGGTTATAATGGTCTGTCTGTCTTCCTTTGTTAATTGCCTTTTTCTCGCCATTATGATAGCAATATACTACGTCCTGCAGTACAGCACTGCTCAAATAATGCTTAAGAGGGTGTAGTAACACAGTCTGTTCTAACACTGCTTTTATACAGACAGAGGGTTTATAAGTAATCAACAAAAGTTGGGACACCTGTAGGAATTGTTAGCATCAACTTTCAAGGCTTAATTTACTTCCATTGCTGCAGAACAGCTGTAAGTTGTTAACCCATTACTTGTTCCCTGACAAAGGCCTTTTTGTATAACTCTGAAATGTATATTATTTTTCAGTTTTTGGTAACCTAAACTTTTTTTTAAACCTCTGGCAGTTTACCGCTTACCTTTGTACCATTTCAGGTTATTCACTAGACTTGAACTGCTTAAATTTCAATAAAAACTAGAAAAATGGGGGTGTTCTAAAACTTTTTAGCAGTAGTGTGTGTATATATATAATATATATATATATATATATATATATATATATATATATATATATATATATATATATAGTTTTTTTTAGTTTTGTTTTGATTTGTTTTGTTTTTTCTTCTTCCATTAAGAATGTGCTCACAAGGTACCAAAAAGCATTTGCATGCTGCATTAAGCACTATTGGGGTTGTTTTCCCATGCAATTACTTACACTGTTATTAATGTATTAAATGAGATGTACTTTTACTTTTAAAACATCAAAACACATCTCAAAATAATGCAACATTCAGCATGACACCGTACTTAATACTTTTAGATGTGTCGTACGTTTACACGCAGAGAAGATTAAATTACTTCCGGATTGGCTAGCCTGCACACTGAAGTAAATGTTTCGGTTTTGATGTGGGTGATGATGGCATGAAATAGTAAAACAGTATATCAAGAGCTTGTTTTTCTCCATGTACATTGTGAAGCAAAGCTAGGTTAAAGTAAGTTATTGCTTTTATTATGTAAATATTTGTTAATGTCTATATGTATTTATGTTTCATCAAATTGTGTTATTATATTACATGTTATTATATGGGATATATTTAAATATATATTTTAGTCTGTAATCCATATATTTGTTATATGTTTGATAATGATTAATAAATATATGGATTACAAACTAAAATATATTTTAAACATATAAAAAAGGGGCCAATTTCTGTATATGAAAAGTATAAGGATCATACTTCTACCATATATTAAAAATGTATGTTTGTTCCATAAGGGTTTAGAAGGTAAATGTACCAGTATTTCCCGCACTAAAGCAGGAGATTAGTGAGTCAGCTGACTAAGCAGAGATATTGCTTGTTTGATACGTAGCAAGATCCTTTTTGTCACATCTGCTCGGTGATACTAAAAATATTTGTGGACGAGGTGATAAAAAAGATAGGGCAGAGTTTATATCATGTAGTGGATAATAGTTCAAGAGGTAAATCAGAAGTGAGGAATTCTTCTTGGATCATAGCGAATGAAAATAATGAACATGACTGGATTTGTTGCTTGTAAAACCCGTCATTATGTAAATCTCAAGTGTAAATCTCTGCGAAAGCACGGTTGTAGCTCCATTTCGACTGGTGGCACAAAAGGAATAGACAGGTATTTTATAGTAAAGTAGCTAGACATAGTTAATGTTACAGTGTTAAAATACCATATATGCAGACCATTAGAGATTGTATAAACTAAATCTGTGAACAATAGTAGAGACAGTATGTGTGTGAATGTGACAGCATGAGAGAGCTTGTTGATGCAGGCAGTAGGTAAATCAATCAATCAATATTTATTTTGTATAGCACCTTTCATAGTGGAACACCATCAAAAGCACTTTACAAGATGCAGTAAATACAAGAACATCCATAGTACTTCAAATAGAGAAATGCATAATACATGATACAGTGAGAAAAAAAAAGCATAATACATTATACTCTAACACTTGCTGGTTCGGGTTGGGTTGCAGGTCTTATTAAAGCAGGTCGAGTCGGATCGGGTTGCTGCAGTGCGGCAGTGGGCTGCGGGTTCGGCTTGGGTCTTGTAGTACCGGGTCCAGATCGGAAGCAGGTCGTAAAAAACTGGCCCGCGCAGGACTGTTAATGGAGGAGTCCTGGGTTCAATACCAGGACACTGCTACTGTATCCTTGAGCATAGTAAAACTAAATGTAACATTTCGAAATCTAGCTGCTTGGGCTGACTCAGAAGATTTTCCCTCATTTGCCATTGTTTTTGTTGTTGTTGTTGTTTTGTTTCCTTTATCTCCTCTGTATTTTTATTACACCACTCTCTCTCTTTCTCTCTTTCATTGTCAATAGAATAAATATCGTGCGCAACTTCAGACCTCTTTCCACCCTCAATTTGTATGCTAATCAGATTTTTTCCGGTATTTTTGCTTCTGATTAGTTAGTAAATAAGGCGTGACACTTTGGGAAATTTGGCAGTCATCTTAACTTTCCTCCCACAATTCTGGTCATATTATCGCCACCCAGTAAATGAAGCCATATTTCTTCCTAGCTGCCCTGTATATCTATTTAAATTTATTACAGTAAATAAAGTGAAGAAAAAATATGAGGCTGGTGTTTGTGGCAGTACAGTAAGCACAACAGCAATAGCAACTAGTCTATGGTCTCAATATCAAGTTGTAGAAATCAAACTTGATACAGACCGATTATTTAGCATATCATAATAACAACACAGGTGCAGTGGACAAACTTTATGAACACACTGTGAACATATTATAAACAAACAGCATGATCTGTATTAACATGTGTAGGCTATGAGATATTTTAAATTACTAACAGATTTTTTTATTTTATTTTTTTTACTTTAACAAGTACATTTTAGCACCTAATGGGAACTTAAATTCTGAAACTTACACAAATACACTCAAATCCTTTTTTTTTTTTTTATAAAGGCCAGTACTTGTTCTCTTTTACATATTTAAAAACTTTATGAAGTAGATAAAAACAAATAGTCCACAAACCATGTTCACGTACAGTGGCTCTCAAAAGTATTCACCCCCCCTTAGACTTTTCCACATTTTATTCTGTTACAACATGGAATCAAAATTGATTTAATTAGGAGTTTTTACCACTGATCAACACAAAAAAGTCCATATTGTCAAAGTGAAAAATAAAATCTACAAATTGTTCTAAATTAATTACAAATATAAAACAGAAAGTAATTGATTGCATACATATTCACCCCCTTGCTATGACACACCTAAATAAGTTCTGGTGCAACCAATTGTCTTTAGAAGTCACATAATTAGTTGAATGGAGTCCACCTGTGTGCAATTAAGGTGTTCACATGATTTCAGGTTAAATACACTTGTGTCTGGGAGGTCCCACAGTTGGGTAGTACATTTCCTAACAAAAACTACATCATGAAGATGAAGGAACATTCAAAGAAAATCTGGAATAAGATTCTTCAAATGCACTAATCAGAGGTAGGATATAAAAACATTTCCAAGGCATTGAATATCCCCCGGAGCACAGTAAAGTCCATTATTAAGAAATTGAGAGACTATGGCACAATTGTGAATCTGTCTAGAACAGGCCATCCTCAAAAACTGTGTATCCGGACGAGAAGGGCACTAGTCAGGGAGGCCACCAAGAGGCCTATGGCAACCCTAAAGGAGTTACAGTCTTTCAAGGCTGAGCTGGGAGACCCTGTGCATACAGCAACAATAGCCTGGGTGCTTCACAAAACTGGCCTTTATGGGACAGTGGCAAAAAAAAGCCATTGTTGAAAAAAACACACATCAGATTTCAGCTAGAGTTTGCCAGAAGGCATGTGGGAGACTCTGAGACCAAGTGGAAGAAGATTCTATGGTCTGATGAGACCAAAATAGAGCTTTTTGGCTTCAACACTAAGCATTATGTTTGGTGCAAGCCTAACACCACACATCATCCTGAGAACACCATCCCTACCGTGAAGCAATGTGGTGGCAGCATCATGCTATGGGGATGCTTCTCTGAGTCAGGGCCTGGAAAGCTTGTGAAGATAGAGGGCAAAATGGATGTTGAAGTCTGCAAGAGACCTGAGAATTGGGAGAAGATTTATCTTCCAACAGGACAATGACCCCAAACATACAGCCAAAGCCACACTGGAGTGGCTTAAAAACAAAAAGGTCAATGTCCTGGAGTGGCCCAGTCAAAGCCTGGACCTCAATCCAATTGAGAATATGTAGAAAGAGTTGAAAATTGCTGTTCACCAAAGGTCCCCATCCAACTTGACGGAGCTTGAGCAATTTTGCAAAGAAGAATGGGCAAAAATTGTAGTGTCCAGATGTGCAAAGCTGGTAGAGACTTATCCAAGTAGACTCATGGCTGTAATTGCTGCCAAAGGTGCCTCTACCAAATATTGACTCAAGGGGATGAATACTTATGCAATCAATTATTTTCTGTTTTGTATTTGTAATTAATTTAGAACAATTTGTAGATTTTATTTTTCACTTTGACATTATGGACTTTTTTGTGTTGATTAGTGGCAAAAACTTCTAATTAAATCAATGTTGATTCCATGTTGTAACACAATAAAATGTGGAAAAGTCCAAGGGAGGTGAATACTTTTGAGATCCACTGAATGTGTACGAGGTACCTGAACCGAAGAACAGGAAGTAGGTGATTTTTTTTTTAGTGTTGAAGTTTTAGATTGGAAATACCCAAAACTTGACATTGTCCACCACTGAGATACTGAAGCCTGAAGGCTACCAGGCCTTCAGGCTTGATTTCTGAGCAAACCACATTAGTCATGAAAATTTGAGCAAAAGGTTTGTATTCAATAGCAACAAATATCAGTACTGCATACAATCACAGAAAAACGTGCATGAACTCATCATAACATCCATGAACCTATTTACAAAGCATGGTCTGGCAATCGCTATTTGTGGAAAAACTAGAGTATACAACATATAACTGAGGTTTCTTGCTTTAGCAGAGGTTAGTTACAGTCTAACCAACTACTTTTTGAAGAAATTGCTAAAGAATGTTAGTTTAAACATTTGTCAAATAACCTTACTACTTTCTTTCAGTATTTCAGTAAATGTAGTATAAAGAAGATTTACAGCCCTATGATTAACTATAAACGGGGGCTGCACTTTTAATTATAGCCGCAATATCTGCTAAGAGGACAGAAATATCTACAGTACTTTTGGAACATTAATGAATTGGAGACAATCAGTCTCTGAGCAATCATGCTAATCTGTTCTCAAAGTATGTGGTTGGGGGATTCATACACCTAGTTGTCAACTACAATTGTATGTTGCTGTCATGAGGAATTTATTACCACTTAAAATTAGTCTTTTTATTGTCAATTTACTGTCAGATAAACATAAAATGCATGATAAGTTAGCTTATTGGAGACCCTAATGCTCTGTATTATATGGCAGCCCATGTCTCAGAATTTTACAGGGCTGTTTGCGTCTATTTATTGGTTTATTACTTTCTTGCAATGCCTAATGCACGCTGTACCTTTTCATTGACACTTCCCATGTTTTCATTATCTCCCAATTGGTGTTTTTTACTACTTCAATAATGACAGAACTGTAGGATAGGTGGTCACAATCATTTTGTAAGGCTGTGATTTTTAAATGTCAGTTTCTATGAAAATCAGCACATTAAAAACAGCAAGAAGGTTTAATAAAAGGGCATTTGTCCAATAAGAAGTGCTGTATCAATATATCAAGTATACTGGAATCAGTAACACTTAAGACACAGGTTTTTCTTTATGTCTATAAAGATTGCGAGACACTGATAACTTGGTTCACCGGCAAAGTCAATAGAACAAAGTATTTCCTTAATGGACAAGGACTCATTATTGATAATTAAATAAACTTGTAATAATGAAACTGCCATGGAGCAAGTAGTGCCATGAATCATTCATAGTTATTCGCTTCAGGCAAAAAATGAAAAATAGGTACATTATATCTTTCACTTTTGTTTTGGTGTTGATTACATTGTCCTCTGTGAACATATTACTGACTAACACTTTTAGTTTTGTTGAGTTAAGAACCACTTGTTATTTTCTAATTACAAAACCTTGCAGTTTAACAACATTTCAATTACATGCAGTAGTGGTAGTGACTGGGAACTATTCTAGAAATGTTTTATGTGTTTAATATTACAGAACCCTCAACATAACATTATACCAAACAGTTATTACAGATGTGTGATGTTTTGTGCATGAATTAATCTTTATTACATAGGTCTCTTAAACAAAGTTAAAATAACAGGAATATATCTAGATGCAAAATTACAGCAAAGCATCAATCTAAAGTCTTAACAGTATATATTATAGTATATTATAGTGGCGTGTTAGCACCATTATAGTTAGGGTTGAGTTGGGTGGTCAATGTTAAACCAAAGATATTTCCATGTTCCATTGACTTCAGTGTTGTGGAGATTCATGATGCCATCTTGTGTGGTTTCTGAAATCTGAATACCCGTTTTTAAGTAAAAGTTCCCTTTTTGTCCCCTATACTTTGATATCCTCTCAGCAAGGAATCCCACCCATGAAGAAGTGTGCTTGTTACACGAGCCGTTTGCTAATTGGGTCAGAAAAACTGTGTGTAAGTGATGTCAGACCACTGGATTCTGTAGTTCCAGGGGAGCCTGTAAACAATGTAATCACAGACAAGTGCTCCTGTTTTAACTACAGCTCCCAGAATGCATACCAAACATGACAGTCATTAATGGTGAATAAAGGTGAATGAACATTTAAATATATACAGAACACTGAGTCTTTCAAGAAATTTCTAGAAATTATACATTTCCAATGGGGTATGTAATCTTTTGACTACAACTGTGTGTGTGTGTGTGTATGTATGTATTGTGAACGATTGCGCCACTTTAACGGTTCGTTGCCCCTTTAAAAACAGAAAATGGATTTTTTTTTTAAGTGCGATTGCGCACTTTTAATAAACACAAAAGAAATTAAACAAACAGAAATAAAACACCTAGCTCTCTTTTGGAGCTCTAACTAAACATCACCGGGAACCTAACTAATACTCAGGACGGCTAAGCCGTTTACCTGACAAACACCAAAACACAAACGGGCATCTCTCAACAATCTCTTTAATATGACGAGACACACGCAGTCGGGCTCTTCACTCAGCAGCCTCGATCAGTCGAGCTGCCTCTCTTAAATACCCTGCACCTGGCTCTAATTTGCAATTAACACCAGGTGCAGGGGATTAACTAAACAATAAAAACAATTAACAATTACAAAAACCCTTAGCCCAATTCACCCACAGTGCATTTCACATGGTTTTAGCAGGGAGGAATTTTAACCCCCTCCCTGCTATCTTACAGTGTGTATATATATATATATATATATATATATATATATATATATATATATATATATATATATACACACACACACACACACACACACACACACACACACACACACACACAGTATTTATATAGTAGCGATCTGTACATCTGTGTTTCATATACTGTATTCACTTTTCTTCCCATTGTATTTGTGTGCTGTTATTACCGTTGTACTGTGTTCCTTCCCCATCTGTATTACCTGCAGTTGCCTGCAGTTGCGGGTTAGCTCTGTCCCTGTGTTTGTCTGAGTCTTCCCAGCGACAGCGAGTGGAAGCGACAGCGAGTGGGAGAAGTACAGGGCAGTTTCGAAGCAGAAAGGAGAAATTGCATCTTGAATTGCTTTAATCAGAAAACAGAGGACATTGGGGAAACACAGCAGCAGCTCAAAGTCAAACAGCCGCGTGTGTTTTTCTGATAACAAACAAGCTGAAACTCGGAGCAACTGATTCAAATTCAGCGCCGTTTTGAGACACGGGCGAGGGGAGGAGCCAACAGCACAGCAGAACAACGCAGTTAAACGAGGCAGTCTTCCCAGCGACAGCGAGTGGAAGAAGTACAGGCGTGGAAAAGTACAGAGCAGTTTCGAAGCAGTTGGAAAGCAGGTTGACGGCTGCAGAAGAAACTAAACTTCAAAAAAAAAAAAAAACCTCAACATGGTCTTCAAGCCAGTAATCTGTGACACCTGCTTGATGTGGGAAATCCGAGAAAACCCAGCGGAGCTAAACCAAGTGTGCGTAAAGTGCCGCGCGATCCAGGATTTGCATAAACTAGTAAGTATGCTAGAAATGGAGCTGGAAGAAGTGAGACAGCAACAGGATCTTGAGGAACTGGCACACCCACAATTCATGGAAGTCTGCATCACCCCTAACAAACTGAAAGCCACCAGGGAGATAGAAGGTCAGAACAGCTGGGTTCAGGTAGGCAGAAGCAGGGAAAAAAAGAAACTTCCTCAAACACAACCACCAGAAATCAAAACAACCAACAGATTTGAGTCACTTCAGAATTTTGATGAGCAGAACCAACAACAAGAGAATGAAAGGAACAACATCCAGGACCCTATTGACAGTGGTGACCAGACAGCAAAAAGAAGGGAGGTCATGATTGTTGGGGACTCCATATTGAGAAACACAGCAAGTTCAATTCGCAGTTTGGACCCCCTTACTACAACAGTGTGCTGCCTTCCGGGAGCCTCGGTCAAGCACATCACTGAAAACGTGGACAGGCTCCTAGAACGAACAGGAGACGACCCGGTAGTAGTCGTCCACATCGGTACAAACAACATTGGAAGAGACAGACCAAAATCCCTGCAAAACAAATTCAGAGAGCTAGGAAGGAAATTAAAAGAGAAAACCAAAACTGTGGTATTTTCTGGTATACTACCCGCACCTTGCAAAGGACCATATGGACAGCTGGAAATAATTAATCAAAACGAATGGCTGAAGATGTGGTGCACACGGGAAGGCTTCACCTATCTTGATCATTGGACCACATTCTACAACGAGGACTATCTGTATAGACGGGATGGACTGCATTTAAATAACAAGGGAACTAGTCTACTCGGAGAAAAGATCCTCGAGCAGGTTCAGAAGCATTTAAACTAGAAAGGAAGGGGGGAGAAATCAACAAAAAAACAGAAGGGAGACCGCATCAAAACAAGAACAACAACTCAGGTAAGACAACCATTAAATGTATTTATCTAAATGCTAGAAGTATCAGAAACAAAATTCTAGAACTTGAAGCTACTGCACTAACAGGTAACTATGATGTGATAGGTGTTACAGAAACTTGGTTGTCTGAGAGTGATGGGGACGAATATAATATTTGTGGGTATACACTGTATAGGAAAGACAGGCAGGACAGAAGAGGAGGAGGGGTAGCGCTATACATAAGAAACAGTCTTGAAGCCCAGGTGTTAAACCTGGACAAAGAAAATAAAACCGAATCAATATGGGTCAGAATAACAGACAAAAATTCAAAAGGCATAATAATAGGAGCATGCTATAGACCGCCAGATTCAGACGGTGAGCACAATAATCTGTTATACAATGACATTAGAAATGTGTGTAGCAAAGGAGAAGCCATACTAATGGGGGATTTCAACTTCCCCCAAATAAAATGGGAAAACCCGGTGGGTAGCGTGAAGGATGAAATAGAAATGGTGGAAATGACAAATGACTGCTTCCTAACACAATTTGTGAAGGCACCCACTAGAGGGGAGGCATGCCTTGATTTAGTCTTTTCAAATAACGAAGATAGAATAACTAAAACAGAGGTCAGAGAACCACTGGCAAACTCAGACCACAACATGGTCTCATTTGAAGTGTTTTTTAAATCCCCAAAAGTAAAGACTAAAGCTAAGGTTTACAATTTTAGAAAAGCAAACTATGAAGGTATGAAACAGAGACTAACAGAAGTAGATTGGAGTAAAATAGAGAAAACACCCACAGAAGAAGGATGGTTGTTCTTCAAAAATGTAGTACTAGAGGCGCAAAACAATTATATCCCTAAAGTAGACAAATCTAAATGTAAAACTAAATTGCCAAAATGGTTTAATAGATCAATTAAAAAAAAATATTCAGCGAAAAAAGGCACTTTACAGAGCATTAAAAAAGGACCAAAAAGAAAGTACGCAGAAAGAGTACACAGAACTGCAAACGCAAGTCAAAAAGGAAGTTAGAAAGGCCAAGAGAGAAATAGAAATGAACATTGCTAAGGGAGCTAAAACCAATTCCAAAATGTTTTTCCAATATTACAACAGCAAGAGAACATTCAAAGAGGAGATTAAATGTTTAAGAGATACAAATGGCAAAATCGTAGAGGAAGAAAAAAAAAAATAGCAAATATGTTAAATGATTACTTTTCACAAGTTTTTACAAAGGAAGATACTGACAACATGCCCCACATGTCATCCAGTTCCTATCCAGTTTTAAATAACTTTAGCATAACTGAGGCAGAAGTGTTAAAGGGACTAGGAGCTCTTAAAATAAACAAATCCCCTGGGCCGGATGAGATCCTCCCAATAGTACTCAAAGAAATGAAAGAAGTAATTTACAAACCGCTAACCAAGATCATGCAGCAGTCTCTTGACACAGGGGTGGTACCGACAGACTGGAAAATTGCAAACGTAATACCGATCCACAAAAAGGGAAACAAAACTGAACCAGGTAACTACAGACCAGTAAGCCTGACTTCTATTATATGCAAACTTATGGAAACTATAATAAGATCCAAAATGGAAAATTACCTATATGGTAACAGGGTACTGGGAGACAGTCAACATGGTTTTAGGAAAGGGAGATCGTGTCTAACTAACTTGCTTGATTTTTTTGAGGATGCAACATCGATAATGGATAATTGCAAAGCATATGACATGGTTTATTTAGATTTCCAGAAAGCTTTTGACAAAGTCCCGCACAAAAGATTAATTCTCAAACTGAACGCAGTTGGGATTCAAGGAAACACATGTACATGGATTAGGGAGTGGTTAACATGTAGAAAACAGAAAGTACTGATTAGAGGAAAAACCTCAGAATGGAGTGTGGTAACCAGCGGTGTACCACAGGGATCAGTATTAGGTCCTCTGCTATTCCTAATCTACATTAATGATTTAGATTCTGGTATAGTAAGCAAACTTGTTAAATTTGCAGACGACACAAAAGTAGGAGGAGTGGCAAACACTGTTGCAGCAGCAAAGGTCATTCAAAATGATCTAGACAAGATTCAGAACTGGGAAGATACATGGCAAATTACATTTAATAGAGAAAAGTGTAAGGTACTGCACGCAGGAAATAAAAATGTGCATTATAAATATCATATGGGAGATATTGAAATTGGAGAAGGAATCTATGAAAAAGACCTAGGAGTTTTTGTTGACTCAGAAATGTCTTCATCTAGACAAAGTGGGGAAGCTATAAAAAAGGCTAACAAGATGCTCGGATACATTGTGAAAAGTGTTGAATTTAAATCAAGGGAAGTAATGTTAAAACTGTACAATGCACTAGTAAGACCTCATCTTGAATATTGTGTTCAGTTCTGGTCACCTCACTATAAAAAAGATATTGCTGCTCTAGAAAGAGTGCAAAGATGAGCGACCAGAATTATTCCGGGCTTAAAAGGCATGTCATATGCAGACAGGCTAAAAGAATTGAATATGTTCATTCTTGAACAAAGAAGACTACATGGCGATCAAGCATTCAAAATTCTAAATGGTATTGACAGTGTCGACCCAAGGGACTTTTTCAGCCTGAAAAAAGAAACAAGGACCAGGGGTCACAAATGGAGTTTAGAAAAAGGGGCATTCAGAACAGAAAATAGGAGACACTTTTTTACACAGAGAATTGTGAGGGTCTGGAATCAACTCCCCAGTAATGTTGTTGAAGCTGACACCCTGGGATCCTTCAAGAAGCTGCTTGATGAGATTTTGGGATCAATAAGCTACTAACAACCAAACGAGCAAGATGGGCCGAATGGCCTCCTCTCGTTTGTAAACTTTCTTATGTTCTTATGTGAGCTTGCCTGCACGCATGGTGCCCTGTGTTCCTGTCATTGGCTGTGTAAGTCTGTGTATGTCTGTGCCCATTGGTTCTGGTGTGCAGCTGGGGACCAACGGGATATGTGTTTGCTCTGGCACCCGATTAGCATAAAGGGGTGGAGCTAAATTATAAAAGGGAGCACTGCGCCCTTAATGTGTGTGTGTGTGTTTCAGACAAGTGGTGAAGAATACAGCAGTGAACTCAAGAGGGCGCTGGAGAGTAGCATCCTGAATAAAGAGCAATTTCCAGTAAACCAGCGTGTTGCCTCTTCTCTCCTGCCTCTTGCAAGAACGCTATTATATATATATATATATATATATATATATATATATATATATATATATATATATATATATATATACAGTGCCTTGCAAAAGTATTCAGACCCCTGACCAAGTCTCTCATATTACCAAATTACAAATGGTACACTGAAATTTCATTTTGTTTGATATTTTATTTTTAAACACTGAAAAACTCAGAATCAATTATTGTAAGGTGGCATTAGTTTTATGTTGGGAAATATTTTTAAGAAAAATAAAAAAACTGAAATATCTTGCTTGCATAAGTATTCAACCCCTATGTTGTGGAAGCTCCCAGTTTGCACAGATGAAAGAAATTGCCCTAACGAGGACACAGTTACCTTACCATTGGCCTCAACCTGTGAACCATTAAAGTTGCTGTCACATTTTCTGGATAAAAACCCCACTGTTGAAGGATCATTGGTAAGTGAATCTGAAGGAAAATGAAGACCAAAGAGCATTCTACAGAAGTTAGAGATAAAGTAATACAAATGCATAGATTAGGGAAAGGGTACAAAATAATATGCAAGTGTTTGGATATCCCAGTGAGCACAGTTGGATCAATAATCAGGAACTGGAAGCTGCATCACACCACCCAGGCACTGCCAAGAAAAGGCCGTCCCTCAAAACTCAGCGCTCAAACAAGAAGGACACTTGTGAGAGAAGCCACAGAGAGACCAACAATCACTTTGAAGGAGCTACAGAGATCAGTGGCTGGAGTGGAGTAATGGTGCACCAGTCAACCATATCAAGAGCTCTGCATAACACTGACCTGTATGGGAGGGTGGCAAGAAAGAAGCTGTTACTCAAAAAGTACCATCTGAAGGCACGTCTGGAGTTTGCCAGAAAGCATGAGAGTGACCCAGCTGCAATGCGGGAAAAGGTTTTGTGGTTAGATGAGACCAAGATAGAGCTTTTTGGCCAAAACTCAAAGCGCTATGTGTGGCGTAAACCTAACACTGTCCATGCCTCAAGACACACCATCCCTATAGTGTATGGTGGTGGCAGCATCATGCTGTGGGGATGCTTCTCATCAGCATGGACTGGGCATCTTGTTACAATTGAAGGAAGAATGGATGGAGCAAAATACAGGAAAATACTGCAAGAGAATTTGCTTCAGTCTGCTAAAAAACTGAAGCTTGGGAGGAAATTCACCTTTCAGCAGGACAATGATCCCAAGCACAAGGCCAAAGCAACATTGGAGTGGCTCAAGAACAAAAAGGTGAATGTCCTACAGTGGCAGGTGAAAGCCCTGATCTCAATTCCATTGAGAATCTGTGGCACTATTTGAAAATTGCTGTCCACAAGCGTCATCCAACCAACCTGAACAACCTGGAGCAAATCTGCCAAGAGAAATGGGCCAAAATCATTCCGACACTGTGCAAAGCTGGTACATACTTACCCCAAAAGACTTAAAGCTGTTATTGCAGCGAAAGGTGGCTCTACCAAATATTAATGTGTGGGGGTTGAATATTATAAGCAAGATATTTCAGTTTTTTATTTTTCTTAAAAATATTTCCCAACATAAAACCAATGTCACCTTACAATAATTGATTTTGAGTTTCAGTGTTTTAAAATAAAATATCGAACAGAACGAAATTTCGATGTACCATTTGTAATTCAGTAATATGAGAGAATTGGTCAGGGGTCTGAATACTTTTGCAAGGCACTGTGTGTGTGTGTGTGTGTGTGTGTGTGTGTGTATATATATATATATATATATATATATATATATATATATATATATATATATATATATACCAGAAACCAGGTTTTTCATGATTATCTATGCTTTTAACTGTGTAAACTTGTCTATAAACACTTAATATTTCATTATATGATATGTGTACTTATATAAACTGATAATCATAAGTGAATTGCATTCAAAAGTTTAATTTTTAAATGAAAATGTAAATCTTGTCAATTTCAATAAAATGGTCACCCAAAGCAAGGGGATTTCAGTCTGAAGCCCAAGTCAGTTAAAAGTCTGAAATGTGTATAACAGTGTGTTAGAACACTGGTCTAAGTATAAATGTGTCTTTGTTAGATGTTCTTTGAGTTAACTAGCATGCTACCTAATTAACCTTTTGTCACCAATTATTGTTAACAGGTGAGGGTCCATGATTACTATAAATATAGGTAGAATAGGCACAAGTTTGTCCTTCTTGAATGGAAGGGAGCAGAAAATGACAAAATACGCTCAGATAAGCAAAGAAAAAAGACAGTCTGTAATTACTTTAAGAAATGAAGGTCAATCTTTAAGACAAATCAAAAGAAATTTGAAGTGTCTGTAACTGCTGTGGCCAAGACCATCAAACGATTTGACCAAACTGGCACTCATGAGGACCAAACAAGGTCAGGCAGGCCAAGGGTGACATCAGAATCAGAGAACAAGTTCATTCAAGTCACAAGTCTGTTAAACCGGTGATTAGCTGCCCTTGAAATACAAGCTCAGCTAAATGCTACTAGAAGTACAGATGTTTCAACATCAACTGTTCAGAGGAGATTGCATGAAGCTGGTCTAACTGGAACAATTGCTGCAAAGAAACCATTGTTAAGAGTGCAGAATAAGAGGAAGAGACTTGCTTGGGCCAAAAAACACAGAAACTGGATGTTGGAGGAGTGGAAGTTGGTCTTATGTACCAATGAGTCAAAAGTCCAACCGCCGAGTATTTGTAAGACGCAGAGAGGGTGAGCGCATGAGTTCTGCATGTGTGGTTCCCACTGTCAAGCATGGAGGGGAGGCAGTGTCATGGTCTGGGGTTGCTTTGCTACTGACAGAGTTGGTGATCTTTACCAAGACCATGGCAAGCTCAACCAGCATGTCTATCATAGCATACTTCAGAGGCATGCCATTCCATCAGAATTATGGCTAGTTGGGCAGTCCTTCATTCTTCAGCAAGATAATGATCAGAAGCACACCTCAAAGTTGTGCAAGAAGAAAGAAAGTGAAGGACAACTCAATCTAATGACTTGGCCTGCCCAGTCTCCAGACCTCAAGCCCATAGAACTTGTATGGGATGAACTGGACAGAAGAGTCAAAGCAAAGCTACCCACAAGTGCCCTACATCTATGGGAATTGCTGCAGAAGAGCTGGAAAGACATGTCGGGTGATTTCCTGCTGAAACTTGTTAAACAAATGCCTCGTGTTTGTGAGGCTGTTATTAAGGCAAAGGGTGGCTATTTTGAGGAATCCAAGATTTAGAGACAATTTTCAATTTTCTTGAACATTGCTTTGATACTTCTTATGTTTTGTATATTGTAACGTGTTTTCATTTTAAAGTATTTACAGAAACGTATACGACGTTAAACATTGTCAATTATGAAAAAAGCCTAGTTTCCAGCAAGTGCACTCAAACTTTTGACTGGTACTGTATGTGTGTGTGTGTGTGTGTATATATATATATATATATATATATATATATATATATATATATATATATATATATATATACGGCCCCAAGCTTTCGAACCCTGACCCTGGGGATTAATATATACCCCTAATTCGAACCCTGTACTGGGGATTATATTATAATGGGGATTAATTATATTAACTATAATATAATTTTCTGTTCAGTCTTGAACAAAGAAGACTGCGTGGCGACCTAATTCAAGCATTCAAAATTCTAAAAGGTATTGACAGTGTTGACCCAAGGGACTTTTTCAGCCTGAAAAAAGAAACAAGGACCAGGGGTCACAAATGGAGTTTAGAAAAAGGGGCATTCAGAACAGAAAATAGGAGACACTTTTTTACACAGAGAATTGTGAGGGTCTGGAATCAACTCCCCAGTAATGTTGTTGAAGCTGACACCCTGGGATCCTTCAAGAAGCTGCTTGATGAGATTTTGGGATCAATAAGCTACTAACAACCAAACGAGCAAGATGGGCCGAATGGCCTCCTCTCGTTTGTAAACTTTCTTATGTTCTTATGTTCTTAAATATATATAATATATATATATATATATATATACTATTTCAATAGTGATAAAGTATGGGGAAAAGTTATAGAGGGGAGGTATATAGGACAACAATCAACTCATAATTTGTAGCCATTCAAGTAAGTTCAAAAGAAGTGCCGACAACAATGACCCGATCAGCAGTAAAAAAAATAAAAATATTCAATAAATGAAAAAGAAGCGTGTGCTAAGTGGCTTGCTTTGCATGGTTTCCTGGCAGATATTTTCCGAAATATAAGAAATATTCTTAACACACCACTCCAAGGATGGGATATATTTTTGTTTTCTCTCACTAACAATTTTCACATTTTATGTGAAACCAGTGTCCCCTGTAGTGGATTGACTATGACGGAGATACAATAAACTTAGAAAGGTGTACCGGTACACACATCGTCAATGTGATACAATTGTGATGCAATTAAAGAGGATTTGTGCTCTAAGTTGCCTCTTTTTATGTTTGGTAAATAAATGTCAATGCATGACAACGACTAAATATATGTGGAAAGGGAATTTATTTAAATGGTATTTAGCGTGACAGTGTAACTACGGTTAAACATTTAACCGATAGAAATCAAATGGTTTAAACAGATTTTTTTATTAAACAATATTTACATCCCTAATTCAAAGTGAATTTAGTCTATGAGAAATCTGTACTCCTTGCATTTGAAAACTATATATCCCAGGATAGATGGAGGTGAGCACTGATTGAATTGCAATCAGCTAAACTGACACACTGTCAGTAATTTAATGTGTTCAGGTCTGTATAAAAGAACAGACTACACAGACAGGGGGTCTATGTTAAGACTGAGACCTGTGGATAGACCCTGTGATAATTATTGAATGTATTTCTTCTGTGTTTGGTATAACACTGATTTTGTTAAATCAGGAAACAGCTTAGCTGTCTGATTTGTAGGGATGATTTAAAAGTTTAGTTAGCACTCCAGCATTGAGCTAAGTTTTTGTTTTGGCTTTTGTAGTGAATTAGGTATACAATTTATAGTCTCTAGCCACCTTGTTTAAGAACCTCCACATGTTAATAACTGAGACATACCATAATAGTTCAGTGAGATCAAGTAGAACTGGGATTCCCATGTCAGAAATATAGAACAATAGTTTATTTAAGAATAAACAGGGGTGCACAACTAGTCTAATATTACAGAAAGGAAAGGCTGTTGGTTATATGTGTCAATAGTGTATAGTTCATTGATTCCATAGTCAAATGATTACAACGACCATAACATTGTTAGCATACATGGGTAATATACTAATATTAAATATGGCTTATCACAGTGTCTACTTTGCATTAGTATTTTCAATACCCGTTTCTCGTTGTAATCGATCGTGTAAATATGTACGAGAATTAATTCAACTTCCTATTCAGAACAACATTTCAGTAGCTAATTTAGCAAATTAGTTTTACCGTGTTAATTTAGTTTAGACGTGCTGTACCAAACTAATAACATGTTGTCAACCTCAGTTGATTATATATTCAAATTAACGAGCAAAATCTCCACATTTACGAGGAGTTGCACCTTTCAACAAACAAAATACATTTCTTACACACTCTAAAACAGGAGTTCTATTCCTAGAACAGTTTATCCGCTTAACTTAATAGCATTCGCTTCAGTTACTTTCTCGAGTCATAAAGTATTTAATATTAGATAGAAGTCAATCTGTGTCGATGAATACTGCAGCTCTCTGGATCCGCAGTTCCAATGTAGACGGTACTTTGCTGTACGCATTGTATTGCATAGGCTCGCAATAAACAAGTAGTTCTTTTTAAAGTCTTGCAGTATTATAGATGTTGTTGGCAGTTTTCCCACTGGAAATAGCTCAGTTGATCAGACGTAACTCCATTCAGATAATGCGGTGCAATTGAAGAGTTATGTAGTTCATAGAAGTGTTCTTGTTGCAAGTCTTCTCTACAGCTTGTACATCACCTTAGGTCCAGCTGTTGGGTATGCTTCTGTTTACTGATTCAGTCTCTCTTAGGGCAAAGAGCTATGGCTCTCTTCAAAGCTGATTTTAGCCACTATTTAGAGTATTGGTTCTTCCTTGCCTTCCATGAATTCGAGCACTTATGCTCCCATGATTCAGAAACTTTCTTCAGATCAGTTTAGCTTCCATTTCGTCCCTCTGAACTCCAAGCCATTTCTAGTGGGTAGAGCTCACCTCTTTCTCTTGCCTGGAGCGCTGTTCCTTATGCTAGTTTGGTTATTTTAGGCTGTGCACAAGTCCATGTGGGGTGTTTCTCATTGGTTGTTCGCATTCAGAGATTGTTCTCAGTTGGTCTGTGGTTTCGACCCCTGTCGGCTCTATTTATGAGGGGTACTGTTCACTGTCCGAGGTGTCAAAACATATTTAAAACTGTCTGGTTTGCCTTCTGAAAGACTCCTAAATGATTCATTCAGTGATAGGTAAAGATAAAACACTTGTCCAGCAGTTAGTTTACGACTTTTATTAAAAGCATTCTTTGTCATTGGGGAAGTTTGTGAGCAGAAACCCAGTAGACACAAAGAATGGCTTAAGACCCATCTTTGCATATTTCAATTCTGTTAATTTCATACACAGAATGATATTATGACCCACTCTGACGCTACACTTTTTAAAATTTTATTTAGAATGTGGCTAACCTTCTGATAAGGAATGCCGCTAATAAAAATAAACATGGTACCGCCCTGTTTAAACCAACTTGCTATGTGCTATGTTTACATGGAAGAGAGTGCCAAAGATCACGGCAAGAGTGACAAAGTAACAAGGAGAAAACACGCTTTGTCACTATAGGTACTTATATACTACAACCACTATTTTTAAACATTTTTTTTTAATATGCCCCTGGTCCGAAGAACACTATGGCAGATGCCTTTAGTTGGGAACTATATGTGTGGAGCAGGATTGGTCATCGTCTGATAAGAGAGCTGTATACAGTTTTACTTGCAGAGTCTGATAAGCTGTCAGGGGGGGTGGTGAAAGATCTGTAAAAGCTAAGACCCCCGCTTATTTATAAACTGCAGGTGTATCTAAATCTATTTTTTATTTTTATTTGATTTTATTTGTGAACAAAACGTATTTGATATTAAAACTCGCCGCCGCTTTACTTTCAAATGAAAGAGGGCTGGGCAATAGGTTAGAAGTAACAGGGGGTTGGTCAGATTAAATGTGATCCCTGCCTGGGTAGTTGATAGAGCCAACCATCCTGGAGGCCCATGAGTCTGCCATTTAGCAGAGCTTTTACAATTGTGGCGTCCCTCAAGAAAGATCTACAGGAATCTTTGGATTAGCCGAGAGAAACACTACTAAAGAGCAGAGACACCACGCAGAAGTTTACTATCAGAAGACAAAAGGTGCCAGGATTGAAAAAGGAGGCAGAGTTCTTCTTGAAAACAATGGAAAGAGGCCATAAAAATTAGCTGACAAGTGGGAAGCCTTTTATGTTGTAGCAAGGCAGGGGCCCTGCGAGTATAAAAATGTTTGTTTTGTAGTAGGGACAGGGTGAAAATTGTTTTATTGTTTTGCCAGTTGGCTCGTTATTGTAAATTAGAGCCAACTTCCAATATTTAAGGAGAGCAGCCTGCTAGAGGCTGTTGTGTGAAGAGCCTGACTGGATGTCATGTACTGGAATAAAAAGGTACTGTGTGTAGCTTAAACCTATGTTTGATTTATATACGTTTGTGTAAAAGTGCTGAGATAAAGAGAAAGAGTCGTTGTTGTAAATCATCCCTCCCAACGAGAAAGGACACCGTGTAAGGACGGTGGTACGCTACCTCCTAGATGGACCGTATTGATGGTAGGTGGAAACCGAAAGGTGACCATATTAGGAGGGGCGCATAGTTGCAAGTACCCTGAACGACTTCATTGCAAGCAGCTGCGGGACGGCCCTCAATTGGAGAAACCATGGCGACGGGTTGCAGGGAGGAGTGTATGGGTACAAAGGGGAAGCAGCTGCGTCAGTACGCTGCCTTGCGCTGAAAACGTAACTGACGGCCGGAGCTGCATTTTCTGCATTTGCTACGTGTTTGTTTTGTCTCTTGCAGAGGAGGAGTTATAGCGAGGAGCTGCAGCCACAGAGCCAGTCCACACCTCACTGAGCACTTCCTCACCACACAGCAAAAGCATGCACCACAGACCGGACTTTTCGAGAGCGCATTTTCGTGCACTGGACATGGGATTACAAGTGAAATACAAAAATGTAATACATTTTTTGGTTTTTGAGCTTGAACGCTTGCCGTGTACCCCTACCAACCCCCACCCGCACACCCGATACCTTTGCTGGTAGTGGGGCGGCTTTTTATGTTATTTAAAATAAAACACAGGTGTTTTTGGAGAATCACTGTCTGGATTGCCTTGTTTCTGCACTACATCACTCTCACCTGTCACAAGTGTTTATATGTTTTGTATGTCAGGTAAAGAGCTTAGCTGTCCTGCAAGTGAATCAGGGACCTGCTTATGTTTAATAAGTGCTTGTAAGAACGAGGTTTGTGTTTGTTTATTTTCGTTTTATATAATAAAAGTGTGCATAAAGTGCTGAAAATTCATGTTTAAGTCTCTGGGTCACATTTTTATAGGGGCATGAACCTGAAATAAGGCCATTTGTGTTACACTATATATTGTGAATGATTGCAACCCTCAAACCCGCATCTTCAAAATTCGCAATCCAATGACTGGTAAGAAGATAGTTCATGGAAATTTTCTCATGTGTGTGAACCTTCGTACCTGTGAAAACCAGGATGAAAGACAAAACTGACTCTCACTATATGTTCATCTGAAGAAGACCCCAGTGGCACTGATGATGACATCAATCTACACCCAGCATCCAACGAAGGTCAAGAAGAAAGCAGTGATTGAACTCAGAACTGGGTTTTGCAGATACCAGGACAAAGTGAGATGGGTCATTCTTCAGCATGCAACACCTTGACATCCAGTGGACATGGTCCACAATCCATAGAACAACTGTCGAGATCCTGAATAAGAGATGCCAAGTATCTCCAATACAGAAAGTCTCACATGCAACTAGATTGATAATGAGCATGATCAGGCTACCAACTAAATAAATCATATGGAGTCTGACTCCCCAGCCAAAGCTAGACTTGTAGGCGCTGAGCCCATTAGTAGTGAACACATCAGAACTAGAGTAGGGTGTAGCATTATATCTGTTAAAAGAAAAAAATGGGGGTTTACAAAGAGTAACAGTGTTCTAACTGTAAAAAAGTTTGTGAACCCCTTAGATTTTCACATATTTCAAACCTAAAATATTATTAGGTCTTAATCAAAGTCCTAATAAGATAAAGAAACTGACTAAACAAATGACACAAAAACATGATACTTTTTCAACATTTATTTATCCACAAATGATTCAACATTCAATATCCATGTGTGAAAAAGTATATGAACCTTTAGATTCAGTAACTGGTGGCACCCCCTTGAGCAGCAATGACTTCAACCAAGTGTTTCCTGTAACTGTTGGTCAGTCTCTCACATCAGTTTTGAGGAATTTTGTCCCATTCCTCCTTACAAAACTGCTTCAACTCAGTGACATTTGAGGGCTTCCTTGTATGGACAGCTCGCTTCAGGACCTGCCACAACATTTCGATGGGGTTTAGGTCCGAACTTTGTCTAGGCCATTCTAAAACGCAGAATTTCTTCTTCTGCAGCTATTCTTTTGTATATCTGCGTGTATGTTCAGGATCATTGTTTTGCTGCATGACCCACTTTCGGTTCAGATTCAGCTCACGGACGGATGGCTTGACATTCTCCTCTAGAATATTCTGATACAATACAGAATTCATGGTTGTGTCAATGATGGCAAGCCATTCAGGTCCTGAGGCAGCCCCAGACCATCACACACTGTGACAAGGTAGCCAAACTGAAGAGACTCAGAGTTGGAAAGTGCAGCAAATAAAATACTTTTAATTAAATAATAATCAACACACAAAGCAAAAGGGCACGAACAGGTCCTCTCACTCTCAAATACTCACCCACTAACACTCCCAACAGGTGCCTTGACTAATTGATTAATTAACACCTCATTAGTCCAGGCACATTCCACACATTCCTCACACAAACTCATTTACTCACAGATCCACCCCGCAGACTCACTAACATCCGCTCTAAACAACACTAGAAACACAGAAAGACAGGCTACACCCTGTCACACACTCCCACCACCATACTTGACAGTTGGGATGAGGTTCTTCTGTTTAAACGCAGTGTTTGGTTTTTGCCAAACATAACAATTCACACTGAGACCAAAAAGTTCTACCTTTGACTTGTCTGTCCAGAGAATATTGTTCCAGAAGTCTTAAGGATCATCTATGTGCTCTTCGGCGAACTTCAGACAGGCAGCAATATTCTGTAGAGAGCAGTGGTTTCCTCCTGGCTATCCTTCCTTGAACACCATTCTTGTTCATGAACACTCACAGAGAGTGGTCTGCAGATCCTTGGATATTATTCTGGGGTTCTTTGTGACTTCCTTGATGATTTTCCGATTTCTTCCTGGAGATATTTTGGTAGGACGACCACTCCTGGGTAGAGTGACTATTGTCTTGAACTTTTTCCATTTGTAGACTATCTGTCTGACAGTTGATTGGTGGAGCCCCAAATCCTTAGAAATGGTGTTGTAACCCTTTCTAGACTTATGAGCATCAATAACTGTTTTTCTGAGGTCCTCAGAAATTTCTTTTGATCGTGGCATGATGTGTTTCCACATACCTATATGGTGAAGACCAAACTCACAAAGTTTCTGATATTTATATAGGGTTGGGCCTCCCAAACTCACCCCTGAAGCTCTATCTAATTATTTAAACACCTGATTCTAATTATCCCCTTAATTTAGCTGATAAAACCAGGGTTCA
Organism: Polyodon spathula; assembly: GCF_017654505.1. NCBI lineage: Eukaryota > Metazoa > Chordata > Actinopteri > Acipenseriformes > Polyodontidae > Polyodon > Polyodon spathula. Next base: position 86,893,780 of record NC_054536.1, on the reverse strand, counting down.
CTTACTTGTTCACATACCCTGAATCTTAATTAATCATTGTTTGTCTAATTCATCCATCATTTTGTTTCAAAAGACATGGAATTGGTTAATATAAACCCTATTGGATATTTAAGAAAAGACTAGTTTTGATTCAAGTAGGCTATCATGGTAAAACTATAGAATTTCCATAATTATCATTGGGGTTCACAAACTTTTTCTTGGCACTGTACGTAATGTACATTCCAAAGAATTGAGTAGGAACTGAATATATAAGGTGTAAAAGGCATCTTGAGAGATCTTGATGGAGATAAGAGTAATAAGCGTTGCACTCGATCCCATCAATTCTCTATTAAATAACCAACAGGTGGATTATTAACATGAAGAGATGATATGTATTCTCTTTCTAGTTTTGCATTTTAGAAATATTCATGGGTGGAATTTGGATTCAGGTTATTATTATTATTATTATTATTATTATTATTATTATTATTATTATTATTATTATTATTATTATGTTGTAAGGTGGCCTTTTGTAGATTTACTATCAGCATTTATAAAATGATTACTTACCCACAGTGCTGGATTATTAATTAGTTCCTAGAATACCATAAGGATCAGAATTACTGAAGCTAAGGCATCCTGGGATATATAGTTATATAGTTTTTAAGTGCAAGGAGTACAGTTTTAAAATAGTTCATAATTCACTTTGAACTAGGGATGTAAATATCGTTTAATGAAAAATCAGTTTAAACTATTTGATTTCTATCGGTTAACCGTTTAACCATAGTTACACCGTCACACTAAATACCCTTTAAATAAATTCCCTTTCCACATACAGTATATTTAGCAAATAACGCACGGAAAGTGCAAAGAGTTCTATTATTGAATGTTTTTCGGGTGAATATTTTGTTAGTGTTTTACCCACCTTATGTATTTGTGTAACACTATGTCTGGATCTTTTGTTTTGTTTCCCATTTTTCGTTTTTTTTTAAACAGGTTGGACCTACTTGTAATAAAAAGATAAATTATATTAGTAGGCGCAAGGCCAAATTGGAACACTGATAGAAACATTTTAATTATTGAGTTAAATCAGTATATATCATTTAAAAAGTACTCATGGTTCTCATAAAAATGTGTTGAAGATGATACAGGAATGTGGCAGATCATGGAACCTTTGAAGACACCCACTATTTTAAAGTCTAGAGAGACAAGACACTATTTACAACAGCTCATGTTACTTAAGTAATCGGTAAACCTAAGGACTAGCCTCTAGTCTGTAATTTATTAAGAAGGGAGTAACTGAATAAACAATGGCATATAATTGATTCTGTTAAGGAGCCTGTGGAATATCATTTGCATTCTCCATAGGAAGTGGACAAACACTCCCAAAGCTTAATTCAAAAGAAATATACCTAATAAAACTTGATGTTGTAGCATCAGAGTGGGTCATAATATCATTCTGTGTATGAAAGTAACATAATTGAAATATACAGAGGGGGGGTTTAAGCCATTCTCTGTGTCTACTTGGTTTCTGGTCACAAACTCCACCACTGACAAAGAATGTTTTTAAAAAAAGTCACAAACTAACTCTTGAACTGGCTTATTTTCGCGATCGTTGAATGACTTTTTTTGTGCCGCAAGCCAGACAGTTTTGTGTACTTTGACATACAGGACAGAAAACAGTTCATCTCATAAAACGGGGCAGAACAGCTGACCAATGGAGAACAAGGGATTGCATCGGAATGAGAACAACCAATGAGAAACACTCCACGTGGACTCAGGCACTGCCCAAAATAACCAAACTATCCAATCACAGGGGTAAAGAGAAGGTTATAAAAGCATGAGCACCACACTCAAACGGGGCTTCCAACACGAAATCCAAGGTTATCGATACACAAACAAGTCTTTGCCTTGGTGTGGGAGTCCGCTGCGTCAGATGTCTACAATCCTAAAAGTACTTGTAATCAAATCTCTAACTTAGCCCTGATTCATCATCAGAGAAAGAGTTGGATGAACATTTTGAAGTAGACATAAATTGAAATATATTCAGTTTATTGAGCTAGCAGTGCCGGAGTTTCGTGGTGGAATATCCCATGGTTCACATATTGGTGGAGGAATTGCTGTTTCAGTGTAATACCTAAATAGTTAATCACTCTTTTGCTGTATTGTTGAAGACATGAATCAGCTGGAGGAGGCAGTGAACATCCGTTAAGTATTCAATGAGCATTGTTTTAATCCTCTTATGAACTTGAGAATAAGCAGACCTTAAAGTGAAAATAATGTTTGGTTTTAAGAGGAATGTAAGAAAAGTATTATTGCTTTCAACTCATGCTTTGAGTTCATGAACATTATAGTATTTGTTTGCATGTGATTTATACAAATTGATGTGGGTTTCATAATGCAATTATCATTCTGCATTTAAGGCTAGAATCCAAATTTAGTTGTCTTGGTAATGGATAATTCTCGATAGGTTGTCTGGACACAAAGAGCATCTTTATCTCGTACGAGTAAGAATTTTCTTCTTTTGAAATAAAACTATATATATATATGAGACTAATTTAACAATGCCTTGATTATCAAATATTAACCAAAGTAAATATTTGTGTTACTAACGATACCCCTGTTAAGACTAACCTTTGTCTTAAATGGCTGTCAGGAATGCAGTTGTAACCTTTAAGGGAATCTCCCATAGATTCAGTTGGATTGCTGATCAACCAGCGGGAGTGGGGTGTTGTTGCTTATACTTTTCTGTACTGTTTTGTTTAGTTCATTCTTCCTTTCTGTATTCTTCCTTTCAGCATTTAGTTTAGTTGTTGTACCTCACTAGAAACGTTCTGTATTTTGATAGAGGTTGGGTTCTACATGATTTGCATTCAAATAAGGTATTTTATTATTATTACAATTTAAGCTAGTCCAAATACAAATACACTTGCACACTACAGTGTAAACATTGTATGCGTTTCAGACACCTTGCTTAGCATGATCACTGAATGAATATTCATGAGGACTGGTGTGTGCCGCACATCAGTCATGTTTACTGCTGATAGTTTCACTCTCAGGAATTGAGTTTGGCATGTCAGTAATGCAGACAGGCAATTCTAAACTGCCAATCTACTGCTCCTGAGGAGTTGCACATGGTATGACAGACTTTTAAAGGCACATTGATCTTGTTTTTTATAAGTGAAAAGCAATACACTGTTTTGAAGCTTTAAGGTCTTTACCTAAAAGGCAAAAGGCTGTTTCTTTAGGTTGAAATTGCATTTCATTACTAAGAGTCAGTTGGATATGAATAAGATTTATATCAAACAAATATAATTCATATTAGTCTGCATTAGATAAATGTTTTCAATCTAATAAGAAGAGGCTTTCTGTAAGATCAAGTAATCTAATAAAACTTGAGCTTCCCTATCATTACCAAAGAAAAGTGCAGGCATACTGAGAGCAATGTGACTCACCCATGTCTTACAGAATGTTTACCAAATATTTAAAATGTATTTTCAACAATCTATAGAAAGTTTAAATGACAGTAAATGATTGTTAACTTTGTGTCTGTAGTTATCTGTTAAATAATTGTAATCTTTAGGGCCCTATTATGAAGCAATTGCTAAGATAAAATGTACCATTTTCAATCACGTAACAAACTATGATGAGTGACGTCCACCTGATAACCCTGTGAAATCACACTGGCTGAAAGAGAAAGGTGCAGTATGAAATGTTTAAGTATTTAACAGAGTGTAGAATACTGTAATGAGGCTTTGCCATATCCATGTCTTATAAACTAAGTATGTCGTGTTGGTCATTGTCACACTGGCAACCTAACTAATATACAAAGACTGGAAAACCTTCAACTTTTGACCTCCAGGTCACAAAATACCAGGCCGGTCTTCTGTAGAAATTCATTTTCAACAAAATACATTAAACAGAAATAAATCCTGCTCACATGGTTGTGAAATCTCGGCTTAATGGTTTCCTCATTATAAGTGCTGCAGCCTAACAGAACCTCTCCTTATGGAAAGGTATAGAACAGGAAAATACAAGAGTGACGTCGAATCTGGGAAAATCTTACACAAATTACTGAAGTTTCAGAGGGAACTTATTAAAAGTGAAGACTATAAGAGATGACCGTTGGCGAATTTTCACCCTCCGAAACATATTAAACACATTGCCATCCTTGATAGCCCATTGTGGATCTACTGTATAGATATTTATTATGGAAGATACTGTATTAGTAAATTTCTGTTCAATGCCTGTATCTCAAGATTATGTTCCTCGTGACTTAAATCCTGATCCAGTCATTCACCTTGATGGCCTCATTGAGATGGTCTGTACATCTCTTTATGGACAGAGGAGGTGTGGTTACCATCACCCCATGGGTCTTGTCTGCCCATGCATTAAAAATGTCAGTCAATAAACTGAAAGGTGCAAAATGCCAGCAGTACTCTACAAGTTATGATAAGTATTATATAACCTGTGTTCGTAGTTACTGATATTGAAGTTATTAATGTAGGCAATTTTGCATTGCAATTAAAAATATTAAAAACTGGGGGAATGTTTTCCTGTTGCCTGAATTGTTTAGAAACAAAGCAGACACAAAGCGGAAGACTAAATAACATTAATAGTTGAAGATAACTGTATTAAAATGCAAATGTACGGCTGCTAATAATTCCTCAAAAACCAGTAATCCCCTAAAGTCACCCATGTGTCAAAATGGTTAATGGAAAAATATCCCTGAGGCAGACAGGTCTGTTTTCATTTGGGTTTTGATTAAAAATACTGTTTAGGAAAAAGAGAAAAGAAAGAATATGAACAGAGTGCTGAACAAAATTATAAAATTAATGGGAAAGTGCAACTGAGAAACTGAGGTCACAAATTCCTAAGACATTATCAGTAGAATATAAACAGCAAAGAGCAAATAGGTCAAGAAAAAAAAAGTTTAGTTTGGCTCCATGTGTTCAAGTTTGTTGTGTAAAAATATATTATGCACAATACATACTGAAATTACTATTAACAACTTTTGTTTAATGAAGAGGCAATGTAATTCACAGCCTTCCTCAGTCAACAAGAAGTTCAAACATAATTTAACAAGTTGTCTTGTTTGTTATTCTGTATTTGATTAATATTCTGCTGTAGATTTTTTAAAGCCAACAAGTAGGAACCATTTTATATTTGCAGGTCATGTAGCTGCTACAGTAGGCGCCGCCTAATCGCTACACTGATAATCGGAATTTCTGCGTAAATGGGATACAACTCTGGGAGGCGGTTCTTCCCAATGCTATTTATGTGTTGTAATTGGGTTGTCACTGAGTTTAATTGGGATACAGTATTTTGAAAAAATGAACAGAGTTAGTTTTTCAGAACAAAACAGGGTCGCGTAGCAAAGAACGTTGGCGTGTCAACATCACTGATTTTCATTATTTTTCATTTCATGTAGAAATAAAACACAAAGATTTAGTTTTGTTAAGGAATAAAAAAAATGTGTTATGTATTTAACATTTAATCATAATGTGGTCTTTTCATTTAGAAACAAAAAAAGCGTAACTAAGGTCGTCTCAAATGCCTCTCGTTTAATTGGGACAGCTGCTTATTCGGGATATTTTTACTTCTCCTGAGGTGTCCCAATAAAACACAGCCGACTGTACCAGCACAAAACACGTCTCTTACTGTTTCATTTATTTAAATGAGCAAGCCGTCTCACATGTTCAGTGGTAATTCAAGATGTCACTGCAATGGTCAATGCCAAGATAGGTTTCATAATTCATTTTGCAGGCAAATGAAGAACAGCCCCAGTCATGTTGCATTGGTAGTAAGGTTTTACATATTTGGTAGGGTGGGGATACACAGTAAAATATGTTTTAAAAATACAACTTCTGTGGTAAAACAGAAGCTATTCTGATGATATCATCCTAGCCTACTTTTGCTTTACATTCTCACCATGAGCAATTAACTTGTTTTCTTGCCATCTATATTTACTTAATTAGTTATGGTGTTTATTCCTATTGCACACTAATGGCCCCATAGCTGGTTTTGCATGCAAAAAGTAAATTTAACATATTTTACCCCAGAATATGGTACAATGTGGATCTCTCACCACTTTCCATAAATCTTTCATATACTTTAGCCTTACATGTATCGTGAAATGTAACTGTTTCTATTAAAGGAGAACTAAGCATGTTGACAACAACTTAATTTTCCACCCCAGTCTTTGCTGGAGCAGTTCCTGGGTATCCCTTCTAGTTAAAACTAAAAATACCATAGAGTTGGGTCACTCTGGAGCAGTGGAATTCTTCTGTTGATCTTCCAATCCAGGCATATCCAGGGGCTCATTTTCGAATATCAGTGCATCAGCATTGGGAATTAAATCACTCAACGTTAATTCAGTTTTCTCACTCATTCTTCAAAATTCAAATAACATAATTAATATTAAAATATGAGAGGGTATATTTAAATGTTTCTTTGTTATAATTTGGCCTTGCACGACAACTGATACCTTGCAGCTTTCTTAAACTGGGTTTACAAGAAGTTTTTAGGTTGTGTTGAAGAACTGCAAATGCAGCCTGCCTCATTTGGCCATGAAATAAATAAGTAAATAAAATAATTTAAAAAAAAAACTTAAAGCAATTCGATCACCAAACATGAAAAAAACAAAACTGTACATCTTAGATTTTAAAAAATCTAACTGAATGAAGAGTCTCTAAACACCTTGGGGTTTTGTTGTTGTTGTTGTTGTTTTGTTTTTTTTTATTGTTTTTTTGGTATTTGGATCCCAGTTGTTAATAAATAATTGCTTAGTACAGTCTTTAGTTATAGTAAAATGTTATGTGAGGTTACATCACAAATGAGATCTTCCCTGCCATGAACACAAACTTGCTACCTTGTAAATTTTCTCAGCTTTTTTAGCGTGAGGCAATTTACCCACCCTTTTTAGCTGTACCATGTTTTGGCCGAGTACTTAGCAGAAGGAATATGTGTGATATGTCTGTGCAGTCTCACAACAACAAGAGAGAGGGAGAGAGAGAGAGAGAGAGAGAGAGAGAGAGAGAGAATTTGGAGTGTCTAACTGTATGTAAACCAAGCCATTGAGTCAATTTCATAGAAACAAAGTTAGTGAACAAACAAAATCTTTGCCCACATTTACATTTTAATTTGTACAGGGGAATATGGAAATATAAAACTAACTCCCTCAACACATATTAAATGTAAGCATTTAGGGCTAACTTTGAAAACAACACTTTAATGAGAACAGTAATAAACCCCCCAACGGACTAAGCAGCCAACGCATTAGCTTGGCAGAGATAGCATCTAGTTTAATTAGTGATAAGTTGTGAGCAAACTAAATGTACTGTATTTTATGTCTCATCATTTCTAAAGCCAAATGCAGCTCATTTGGTCCTGTAATTTTACAGCAAGTGTGTTGAAGTATCATACTAGTGCATTTATTTAAATTCTTAGGGGTAGAGATGTAATTTGCAACCAATTTATGGCCTCTTTATTCAATATATAAAGGAAGTATTAGATTACACATGGTTAGGAACTGACAGTGATTTACAAACCTGTATAGCAATTAAGCTGTTTATTTTTGTTTGTTTTCAACTCAGTGTAGAGAAAGCAATGCTTGTCATACTGGGAAAAATGTAACAGGTACAGTGTTGTACAACAAACATCAAAAGCATGCTGAATAGAAATTAAAAACAAAGTTAGTCCCCTCAAGCATTCTTGTAAACATTTTTAGTGTCTAAAAAGACCTCATCTTCAAAGAAGTCAAATAGGAATTTTATTGCAATAACGGTAGAAATCTTAAATGATATATCTTATATAGAGAAGTAAATAAACAGATATATATATAATAATATATTATCATAGATATATATATATGTAACTTATAATATTGGTTCTTTAAACTTTGTGCAGCTTTGTTACAAGCAGTCATAGGTGGGATTTGGGTCCAAAATGTTGTGTTTGTCCAAAAAGTTTCCTCTTCACCCACTTCCATCATTGACCAACAGTGATAAGCCTACTAGCATTAATTCCAATAAAAGTCTCACTATTTAATTAGGTAGCTACATATAAAGAGAACATACAAAACACTTCATAAATTTAAATGCCCTAAAATTATTACTGCTGTTGAAAAACTGATGCAGACCTAACCTAGCCATACTGCTTTCAATTTAAATTCAAAATTCAATCGCACGAATACAACATACTCACGGTATCTATTAAATACAGGCATATTAACACAGTAAAGTTACAATGCCTACAAAAATGAATACCATTGTTCAGAATTAATTTGGAGAGCAAAACCATTCATTCAGCTGCAAACCTGTATCACCTTACATGTTACATGTTTTAAGTTAGTCTTTGCCTTGCATAATATTGTTCGACAGCAGGACACACTGAGAGATAATAACATCAGCTTCTTGACGATCATAATGGACTGCTTGCAATTACAATATGGAGAGAGGCTAAAGATATATTTATTTTTATTGGTAAATTGAGCAATTTTTTTTTCAGCTTTACCACCACCCTGAATACTAACCAAATGGCATGCAGTGAAAGTAGAATTTTTTTTTTTTTGTTTTGATGATGATGATGATGTTTCTGATAGGCTTCCTAATAATATAACACATTTTATTTGTGGTTGATATAAGGGGAGTGGTGGATTGTGTGACAAATTCTCTATAAAATGTATAAATTTTGTTTTTTTATTTAACTAAAAAATGAAAAGAAAAGCATAATAATACTGTGCTTTCACTATACCCTGTTCAGAGACCCACCTCGGGACCTTTTGCAGCTTGGGAACCACTGATCTACATCACTGCTTTGTGAGACCGGTACTACTGTTGCTTCACATGACTGTCACTTCTACAGTGTGTCACATAAAATACAAAGCAGGCCTATACATTTAGCCTTTTTTAAAAAAATGTATAATACGATAAGTGTTACATCGTGATTAGTATCATATAAAAGCACAGTTTAAACGATGGTTTTAATAATACAGGAATGAGTCTTTAAATTAATACTGTAACTTTGCCTCTTGAACACATTTCAGTTGTAAATCACACCCCCCCTCTCTCGTATACGGGGGGGGGGTGGGGGTGGGGTTGAACGGAGGGGTAATAGGGCGGATAGCAAGCAGTGTCATACAGTATTTGTTTGAAATACAGTCGACATAGCAACCAGAGCTTTTATTAATATGCTACTGAAAAACCACGAAGCACCACTCTGTTCAATGAATATGCCATAAATTCAAAAATTGAAACGGAAAACCTTTCAGCATTTTATTTCTATGTACATTTCCTCTGTTGTTCTCCAGAAATAAAATAATTTAATACAGGTGACTTGTAAGTTTTATATTTATATCTTTGACATATTAATTGTTTTGTACATAATTCTGTTTCATAGAGTTCACATCTACATTGATAAAATTAATCAATCATGTCCTTTGTGTTAACCAATAACAAGCAGAGAGAGAGAGAAATAGAGAGAGAGAAGGAAGGAAGGGGAAGAGTTATAAGGGTAGAGAGAGAATGACAGATACAAGAGAATATACAGAAGCAGCTCAATTAACACAGGATAAACTATATACAATACAAACCATTCATACAAATTAAGCCTAGGATATAGAATTCATTACATTGATATAATAAAGGTGAACAAACCTTCTATAGCGTACATATCAGTAAGTTACTTTTAATGAAAATGTCATCATCTACCTCTGGTGGCCAATATATATTAGCCAGAGAGTATTTCTTGTTTACACAAAATGCCTTAATAAAACATGTCCATTAAAAAAGGTTTGCTCACCAATAGCCTTTCCCTTTCAAGAAAGGACAGCACTTGCATTGCCTTGAATGTGTCTACTTATCTTTGGAATGCAAACGATCTAATTCAGCTTTATCAGGTCTTTGTTAGCAGCAATGAAACATTGCCTTTATCTGAATGCACCTGTAACAACAGGATCAGCAAAACAGCAAATGATCAGCCTAGTATAAAGAAGGGTTATACATACAGCACCTAGTGCAGTGGTACTACACATTGGCCCTTGAGATCTAATCCAGTGCAGGTTTTTACTCCAAGCGGGTTCTAATGTAGTTACTTGAAGCTGCTAAGAGTCAGTTAACTAATTTAGGATGTGGTCGTAATGAAGAAAAGGCTTGGAATTCCTAGTGGAAGAGATAAGTGTTTACTAAAATACTTGGAATTATTTAACAGCATGGTAGAATAAGAATGATTTTTAAAACTTTCTTTAGGAAATGGGTCACATAGTCATCTCAGAAGGGCAGAATGAACTCTTTGAGTGAGATTTCCAAGAGGGAATGGTAAAGGGATTCAACTGTGGTTGTGTTGTTGATAGGTCAACTAAAAATGGGCACAAATGAGAATGGAAATTGACAATATATTTACACCCAGAAAATGTATTAATTGTAAATGCATTTCCTGTTAGCTATTTTGTTTTCTGGAATAAACATCCTGCTTCCTTTAAAAATTGTGTATTATCAATGTATTATTGAATACAATATTATTAATGTAACAGTTTGAACGTGGTTCTGAAAAATGTACCTTGCTGCTACTCTTTGTTTAGATATCTTAGCAGGACCCTTGTGTAAGAGATCTGTTTTTTTGTATTAATACTACTACTACTACTAGTACTACTAGTACTACTAATAATAATAATAATAATAATAATAATAAAACTTTTCCCCAAACTGCATCGCCATTTAAAAGTGAACGCATTCAGGACAGTGCAAATAGGCCATTTCTCTGAGACCAGAGCCTTGTTAAATTACCTTTGTTTCCTCAAACTTCAAACTGAACCAGCCTCAACCAGATGGGAAGTAGGGAGTGTCACTGTGGTAGTTGTAATCTGGACACACTTTTTGCACTAGTTTGTAGTCAGTGCTGTAAAAAGAGATGTAAATACAGATCACTTTGAATGGCTTGGAGCAGAGCCATGACACATGGCTTTGCGTCTGCTCCTGGTAACACGTTTTAGAGGGGTCGTAGTTGCAGAGTGTGTTCTTGGTTGCCTTGTCAACCTTTTCATACTCAATGCGACAATTGAAAGACTTGGAATCTTTGGCATCAATCACACTCTGTTGTGCCAAATCGAACTCTACAATCTTGGTTGGGGGAACCAGGCTCACAGATACATTCCCCTGGCCGGTGGAGTTGTGACGGAAGTAGACACTGAAAGTTCCATTCCCATGGTCCACAATCTTTCCAGTTATCAGCAGGTTGAGCTTGACAGTTTTAATATTGGAGTGAAAATCCCCCCAACCAAACATTTTCTTAAACTTCCCTGTTTTGACAATTGGCCGTCTTTTGGCTCTTGGCCGAGGTTCCTGAAGGTCTGTGGAGTTTCTCAGCCAGTCCCAAAGGTCCTGCTCAGAATATGGTTCAGGGGTATCATATCGCAGGTCCAAAGCAGTGGCATTTTCTTTGCCATGTAAAGTCTGTGATAGCAGTCGGCTGATAGACAAGTCTTTACTGCTTTCTGTCCATATATTTTTTAACGTAGATTTTGGGTTTCCTGATTTGAGAAGTTCTGATTTCCCTGCAATGGCAGCATTAACACAAGCAACCTGTAAAAAATACAAAGGAACAAATGTTTAAGATAGCTGTACAGTATGGATAGATATTTTTTTATTTGATGTTTTTATTTATTTATTTTTATTCACAAAGCTAGTTTGCTTTAAGGATGAGGTAATTGGGGTTAAAGGGAATTGTAATAAAAATAAACAACATTCACAGTAAGAACAATTTTATTGTCACTCATTGAAACTACTAAGATAATAAGGGTTATCAATTACACAATAGTTTTTCAAAGTTTTCCATCTGTTTTGTATTTGTAAAGCTAGACATCCCTAGGTGTGTAAGAGTGCCCTCTAATGGAGCTTCCTGATTGGTGGATGAAAGTCCAGAGACTTCTAATTTCATTGTTGTTCAGATTTTTTTTTTCCAAGGGGAATTCCAATACTAGGTTATATCTATAGGAGTCCAGCCCACGAGTGCAGTCAGATGCAATGCCTGTTCAATAATGTCATGAATAAAAAAAAAAACAGGCTATTAATCAATGGGAGAATGTTCTTTGTGGTGATGATTGATGAATCCTGCTTTTTTCCTGTTTAATACAGATAAATGAGTTCACATTGTACACCATTCAATGGGAAAATTTGACATTGATTGCCTGATTCCTACTGTAAAACATGACAGCAGATCTATCAGGGTAAGGCTATGCATTTTGTAGGTTGCCCTGAAATCAATACTTAGAAAATAAGGTTTTGCTAGCAATCAAAAAGGTCTTTGGACAGCAGTGCCTCACCACATATATTGAGGTGTGGAATGTAACATCATTCAAGCAGTATATCTTGTGGAAAGCCTGTCGTTTGGCATTAAAAGGTGGAATATATTTAACTAAATTGTATGCCTCACGATGAAGTAACTTGTATATAAAGTGTTATGTAAGAGAAGTGCATTCTTACATAGAGATGTTATTGAATGAAATTTTGTTAAATTGCCTTTTCCATTTATAAATAAAAAATAAACTAAATACAATATGTCCCCATTTAGAAAAAAAAAAAAAAAAACACAATTTTTGACTCAATTCAAGAGCTTTATTGGACACATGGACAGTGTGTAGAATGCAACATTACAATATTTATTAAGAACTGTAATTACTATATGTGTATTGTAACTCTACTGTCTAGAGTATAGTAACTGTATTAAGATGTTATACTTATCCCTATTGAGTTGGGACCAGTTACCTTTCAACATTTTTTTTTTAAATATCTTCTAGTTGAGTATGAATGAGTCAGTTAAATTCAATAAAAACCAGTAGCATACAAGTACTTGCTGTCAATAATAATAAATTATTCTTATAATTTGCTGTTTTGCTAATTCTGTTGTAACAGGTACATTCAGATAAAAGCAATGTTTCATTGCTGCTAATAAAGACCTGATAAAGCTGAATTATAAGTTATTAAATTTAGTTTTGTCATATAAATAATTTCATACAGCTGTGATGGTTGATGCTGGAGATATAATTGCTGCTCGGATTAATTCATTCTTCTTCCTGTGTTGCAGTCAGCTATTGCATTTAACCCATATGTTTTATCATATTTGACTATATAACATTGAAAATACACTGTATATTTAAATTTGACATTAATATTTAAATAATGTAATTTATTAACAACTGTATGGCCTTCCAGATGTTATTTACATACATCAGGGTTATTTTTTAAATAGTCTAAATCAAATGCTATAGGCGTTTTCAGTGAACAAGGATGTTTTTACTCACAATAAAGACTGTGATTTGTTTTTAACAACCACAAAACTCTATTAAAATGCTTTGGCTTTCAGTTTTACACTGTTAAATCAAAAACAAAGGAAAAAAAACTGTAGGCCCCGTTTCATTACATAATATTGTGACTGTGGTGTTTGAAAGAAGTTATTGTACCAATGCCAAAGGAGTATTCAGTCTCGTTCATCATGATTAGTGTCTGGAGTACATCTGGTCTTTTCAAGTAAATGTAGTGTGATTGTACAGTTCAAACATTTCATACTATTATTTGTGTCATCTAATGACAGTAATGAAAATAACTGCAGCCTTTATTGCAGGTTTTAGGGCTCCAATATCTATTGAGTATTAGCCTTTGTGTCATTCCAAATGATGTGCTGTCACGCTGGTCTCTCGTTTATTTTTCTGTTATTGGATGTGCTTCTTGTAAATACAATTGAATGGCTTTAAAATGTCTTTCCCTTTGAGATGTGAAGAAAAACGGAATTACAAGCTAACAAATTAAGATGAAAACATTTAACAGTCAGCAGCTCTTCTCTGTATACTGCATACACAACTGTATTGTGTGGATATTGTATTGCAAATGTTTTCAGTTCTGTTGATAGACAGCACTGCAATGCAATGTCAGCATGTACCTTAATGCCTGTGGAATGTTTTCCCAAGCAATCACAAAGTTCTTTTTCAATTCGAAGATGACCACCAACCAATACCTTTTGGATATGCCTGCACATGTCAGGTATTCACCAAGCATTTTATATCAAAACTGCCGATAGGCCCCTCCGTGGAGTGATGTCCTAGGTCCCGCCTCACCAAGGTAATAAATAGTCACCACACAGAGAACTTGTTCTCTTTTGCCTCTCACGACCAGGTAAGTAAGGTGGGTATAACTAACCTCTTTCCAGTTGTCTGATTGTCTCTTTTAAAGAGCCCTTCTCTCCAAGTTTTTTCTGTAGGTTCCTTGGCAATTTATTCAATTTAAGTCAGGACTCAGCAGCTGAAGCCTGAGCTAAACGTTGCGCAACTGCACTTCAGTTTCTTTACTTCAGTTTCTGCACTTTGGTTAAAAAAATGATTTATATATTTCCAACAGCTACTTTGCCTGGCTGTAGTCTACTTTATTAACCTTGCAGTTTGCTGCCTGTGTTGTTCTATTTTCTTCAGCCACTTGGCAGCTTTTGAAAAATAACCAAGAGTGAGACATTCCTCCAACGAGACCCAGCTCTGCTGCGTGTCGCTATTGAGTCAAGGATTCTGGTCTACCTCCCCAACCACTAGCTGTAACAGGTAGTTGATTACTATTGATTCATTTTTTACTGCTTACAGTAAAAAATAGAAATAAAAAATCTTACACTACTTGGAGTTAAAAAAAAAAAAAAAACAACGTTTGCTTCCTACCTGGTCTTGCTGTTGAGTAGACTGCACACACATTCGAACCACTCTACCAAAAAAGCAGTGCGTAGGTATTAAAAATAAAAAAAGTATTTTTTTTTCTTTTTTCTCTCACTGTCTCTCTTTTTTCCACGTCTGTAGGCTGTGCCACCCTGCTGCATGCTACGTGCTGCACTGGTTATGTACTGCACGCGATCCAGACGACATCTGAGGGCTGCAAGCTACGTGCTGTTCCTGGTTGTGTGACTGCAAACAACACAGACTAAGATGCACAGCTCAGTGCCCTTGGAGCTTGAAGCCCTCAGTACTAGATGCTCAGTGCTTCGTCGCCCCGCTGTCTCGGCCTCGACATCCACGGGCCCCTCGGGTTCTCGGTGTCTCAGTGCTTCAGCGCCCTCTGTGCCCTAGAGGCACGGTGCCTCGCCACCCTCAGGGCTCAAGTGCTCACCTGCATCGGTGGCTTCAGTGCCCCAGTCCTTCATAGCCTCAGTACCTCAGTGCTTTGGCACCCTCAGTGCCCTAACGCCTCTGCACTTCGATGCCTTCGGCGCTTTAAAGCTCCATACAGCAGTGTCCTTGGTGACTTTGATGCCCTCGACTCCCATAGCCCCAGAGCTTTGGTGCTTCAACACCCTTGGTGTCCCAGGGCCTCGATGCCTCAGTGCATCAGTGCCCTCAGTGTTTAAGTGCTCCTTGCACCAGTGCACTCGATACCTTTGGTGTTTTCGGGGCCATACAGACTCGATACCTCTGTGCTTCAGCCCCGTCTATGCTCTAGAGCTTCAACGCTTTGGTACTTAGGCGCCTTCAATGCTCACACACTCTATATATACAGCGGCTTTAGTGCTGTACTACATCACTGCCCCTCGGTGCTCCAGAGCTTCAGTGTTTGAAAGCCCCTGCACCTACTACAACGGCACTTCAGTGCACTCTGCTCAGTGCCTTAGAACCTCAGTGCCTCTCGGCCTGAGAGACATAATGTCCAGCTTTCACCCCTGCATGTCCTGCAGGGTGAACCTTCCCTCACAGGACAAACACATGTTGTGTATCTGGTACCTGGGCAGGCAGCATGCCTCTTCTGCCTTAGCAGATAGGACGTTCTGCACCTTTTGCACCAATTTCAGGTAGAAAACCCTGCTCAGTAGGCTGGGTCAGTTCACTGGTGAGACCTCTGCGGTCAGCCCAGATGAACTGTCTTCAGCCTTGGGGGCCCCGTTCTGCCTGCCTTCGAGCCCTGCGCACAGGCTCTAGCCTCTCAAGTTCATAGCTGCTCAAGCTCTCCAAGGAGCAGCAAGCATTTGAGGCATTTGAAGCAGGCCAAGGACATATCGGACTTGAAGAGCAAGATGGTTCAGGTCCTGGATTGCTTGGTCAGGAAGGAGGGTACTGACCTTTCTCTGGCCTCAGCGTCACCTTTGACACTTGCCTCAGCACTGTGGGAGCTGTGCCATCTTGAAGGAGTTTGCAAGGGTCAAGTATCTGCCACTGCAGATGAAAACAGTTAGTTCTGCGCTTGGGAGATTGTCAATCACCCAAGCACTGATTGACAAAGGGTTCCTCTGTGTCATCTAAGCAATCTTTAAGTTTGCCCCTGATGGGATCCTGTTCTTAAGGAGGTGAGGAAGTAGTTCAATCATTTCAGTGTCTTTACCTATTGAATCTGTGTTCCTCTCTTTTTGAGACTGTCTGCAAAGGTATCATTTGCAGTAGTATTGAATTGTGTGGTGGTTTTGTGATGTGGGCTCATCACAAAGTGCCTATTTGATACCTACAAACAGATCCCATGTATCCCACAAACTGTATTGGAACCTTTCCCTCTAAAGGTAAAAACCAAGCAATATGAATTCTTGACATATGACATTATTCCTATGAAAAAGAATCAGAAACAGATGGCTCAACCATGTCTGTTCAATTACTTTTCACTCCATTAAAATGTCCAGATGTTTATGTCACATTTCAAGTTAAGTTATTTAGGTCATGTTAAATACAGGCTGTAAATAATCTGGAAACTTTAAAGAAACTGAAGTGCAATATTGAGATACAGAGGTAATGTAATTACATCCAACTAATTATCAAATCAACAACAAATCAAATCAATTAAAAAAGCAATTATCTTATTAACATACCTTCATTAAGCTTCTTAGCTGAGCTCTAATATAATTAAATAATCAACAAGCATCAATAAGAAACAGACATGGTGCATATTAAATGTAAAGCATGTGCACTCTGAGGAACGGTGAATAAAGTGTGGCTTTCCAGTTTGTGGTTTCTCTTATTCATAACTCCCTTCACAGTTCACTTTCACACGGTAGAGCCTTCATCAATGGGCACTATTACTTAATAGATGCCATCTCCTATACACTTAGAGGAATGTGAATATAACACTGTTTTATATCTGCTGCAGTAAATTTCAGATGGTATCCCATTCACATTTCTGTTCCATCATCTTTGTAACACTGTAGCATACATACATTTGTGTAGTGATACTCAATTCTGGCCCTCGAGATCCATTCCAGTTCAGGTCTTTATTGCGAGCAGGTGCGAAATTAGTTAAGTGCCTCTTCGCAGGTTCAATTAACTATTTCAGAACCTGCTTTGAGAATTGAGTTCCACTGTATTAGTGCATGACACACAGGGCAATTTAGGTTTAAACCAAGAATATACCCCTGGTGTGGAGGATGTTTGTGGTTCTTTAGGGTAGGAAAGAGGGCACGTGGCATAATGTTGACTGGGTGACCTCTGACTGAATACAAAAGATATAAAGACAACACAAATGAAAAGGTATGAGGGCAAGGAAATCAGACTTTTACAAGCAAGGAATTTAACTTAAAACACTGAAAACAGCAGCTCACCTTCTGTTTTCAGCAACTCTATGCTTATACTTTGTTTGTCATAAACCTCCTTTGGTGTCTGACACATGTTAGATACTGCATATATTTAGTATGATGTTGTCTTAAAGTTTATCACTGACTGTAAACAGAAGAAAACATCAAACAGAAGGGATCAGGTTACATTTTGTTCAGGAACAAAGACAGATCTTTTAGAATGTGATCATTCCCATAATATGAAGGATCAGATATAAAATAGCAATTTTATGGTGATTTTCAGGTGTGTTTTGCTATGTGAAAATAATCATGTTTGTTTATTGTTTAAAATACTGTACTTTTTCAGGGAGTCTGGAACCAACTCCCCAGTAATATTGTTGAAGATGACACCCTGGGATCCTTCTAGAAGCTGCTTGATGAGATTCTGGGATCAATAAGCTACTAACAACCAAACAAGCAAGATAGGCCGAATGGCCGTCTCTCGTTTGTAACCTTTCTTTTGTTCTTATTCAAAACTTTCTTACAAGAGAACTACTTATTTACATAGTAGGCAGTGTTACACGTCATGAGTTTCAATAAGTTAACATCATATTTTGTATTTTAATGTACCGTATCGTTATTAATAGAGACAGCAGCAACTTAAAAATACATTTTTGAACGTTCTGAGTGTAATCCAGATTTATATGGCACATGGTATTACACTTAGCATTACTTTATACCAGTTTACTGTAGTATCTATTGACAGTGTGTAAGAGTGTCTATCAATTGATTGTACCAGATGTACGTAACCCTCCTATTATGTTCAGATTTTAGGTACATCTGTTATGTTTTGGGTCATATTGACCCGATGAAATTTCAAACTAATTTAAACAGCCTTAGATTGGGTAAATGTTTTTATTTGCAAAGGTTTTACTCTTTTATGCTCTTTTAGTCCAGGAAATGTTTTGGAATGTCTTTACCAGTGAGATGCTATTGCAATACTGATAGAGAAAATTAGGCTCTGCCTTGTAGATATATATTGTTTGTTTTTTTGTTTATAAATATCTCCAGATAGGAGCAGCCATTTCCAGAAATAATAATAATAATACTAAATAATAATACTAATAATAATAATAATAATAATAATAATAATAATAATAATAATAATAATAATAATAATAAAAATAAATTAAAGAAGTTTGTTTTATTCCTGCACACAAATCTACATAGATTAATGCCATGGGTCACAGTGACCCAAAACATCTTATTTGTACACATGACCTGTTCTAAAAAAAATAAACATCTCAAAGGTTCTGTTTTCTGTGTATAAGTTCATGACCCCAACTTAGGAAAAGTCATAAAATATTACACCGAAAATTAAAAGAAAAATAACATTTAAGCTAATTAGAAACAAGAGTTGGGTCAAATAGACCTGAAACCTAATAGGAGGGTTCAGAGAGAAGATGTTAAAAAGCTCTGTACATGCCTGTACAGTTTTATTGCATTAAGTTTGTGTAAAGGTTCTGGGTTGTTTTCTATTAATTTATAGTAATTAGGTGTAATATTTGTAAGTAATAGTTTTTCATACAACTTGGAATAACCACTTAAGTTCAAGAGAAGCTGAATCTCCATGCTGATCCATATTCTGCCTCACCAACATTGAAAACTGTGACCCTGTGTTGGTTAGTTGATTAGTAGCCTGTGACAGAGAGAGAAGGAATCTGAGCTGTGATTTCCCTCCCGCCCAGAAAGGGCGCTGTGTAATGTTGGTGGTATGCATTCCCATAGGGCGACTGGAAGTCCGCCATTTTGGCGGAAGCGCATAGCTGTGAGTTTTCTAAACAGGTCCATTGTGGTCAGCTGCGGGACAGGCAGTGATTGGATAGACCATGGCGTCGGAGCACTGTGTTTTGTTTTTGTTTTGTGTTGCAGAGGATTAGGATTTGGCATCTGCAGCCACAGAGCCAGCACAAAACCCAGAGCACCCCCTCACTGCACAGCACAGCACAGCACCGCACCATCTCCCATTTGGAGAGCACACTTTCATGCACCGTAAGGATTGTGCAAATTAACTGTTTGGTTTCTGTTTGGGACTGAAAACCCGTTGTTTACTCTCTGATACCATTCATGGTAGAGGGGCGGATTTATTATTTTTGCGTGCTTCTTAAACAGGAAAATGTTTGCTGATTGAAACACTTGTTTGGACATTCACCTCCTTACCCACACCACTCACCTCTTGACAATAAAAGGTCTGTAATTCAATTAAAAGGCAAATGGTTCAATATCCCTTATGACCCACAAGCAAATTCATCACAGGCACAGGAGGGAGTTCCTGAGCGACTGGATCATGTAACCAGTCTCCAGTACTGAAAGACCCAACTCCACGAAATATCTAAAACTGCTAGTCTCTGTTGAGCATCTGCTCACTGCACAATTACATTTCCTGCTGGTTTTTCCATGTTCATATTTTTTCACACAGATCATTGCCATTGACTCATCTGCTAGTGAAGCCTTCACTAGTATTACAAACTCACTTGTTAACACTTGAAAAGTTAATTTGCATAAGTGTAATTGATGCCCATTGTGGTAATAAAATGTTGGGGCAAAAAAAGGTGTATTTTTTTTTTAAATGTAAGCAAACACATACATTCTGATTTCATTTTCCAAAAACTGCACTTCTATCAAAACTTGAACTCTTATAAACATACTGATAGACTCAAATATATTGGGCAAAACTATTTACCAGTACTCGATCCCACAATTGAATACAAATTAGAAATGAGTTCTCTAGAGTTTAAAAAAGGTGTAACAAGAGCTAATGTAGAGCCTTAGTTAAAGCTCAGTTAAAGACACTGGATCATGGTTAATCAATGTACCCTTATAATCGAATACACTTGTAATTTGGTTGCGCTGACCCAAGAGACCTAATTTGAAGAACTTGCAGTGGTTAATCATTATGCCATAATAGCAACCAGAATACATTATTCCACAGAGTACACCAGAGAAACTGCATGTGCTTTGTGCGGGTACTGGCAATTGTATATTATAAATGGTTGAGGCTAGTTTCAGTCTTCATTGATTTTGTTTATAAAGTACTGTAAAAGGTGACATAAAAAAGAATGGCATTTTTATGAAGGAGTCACTGAGCTCTATCTAAAAGATGAAAATGAAAATTTGGCAGCGTGAATGTAATCAATGCACTGCGTGAGTAATGCATTTGGATATTTATTTGCTGTATATGCTGTAAATACTTACCTTGCCAAACACATTGCTTTGACAGTCATGTATTTGAAATGTCTTCTTGCTAATCAGTCAAAACACTAGTATAACATACAGATTTTGGATATGTAGGGACAGATATTTTCTTTTTTCCCCATATTATTTTGTTGTCTAAGACTGTTGTTTAAACAGTTTTAAAGACCAAATACATTATTTCCAGTTTGTTTCAGTACACTAGTGTTTAACTGTCATATATACAAAATTACAAGTCAACAAAAAATACATTTAACAATCATTGTAGTCAATTTGTGCATCACTTAAATAATAAGTTTAACACTCTGCTGTAGCAAAAATATTGTTGTGCCTTTAAGACAGCTTTCATTTTCTGACTTGTTAAAACATGCCAAAATCAATGCTACATACAGATTTGTTGATTAAAACTAGAGTTATCATTTATTACCTTTTGAAAATCCTGCCCATTATCTCTTATCAAAAAGGTGAAGTTGAGCAAATCACTTTCATGGGCTACATTTTTCTAGGTTTGTGAGGTCACTGTATCGTCATCATACTATAGTTTTCTAGATTTTGGATATAACGTGTTCAAAGCACCTGGAGGGTGCAGGCCATTGCCAGTTTATCATGATTAACATCATTCCATGGGTCAAATTGGTCAAATTTAAAGGGCAAATCCCATTGCAAATCTGGTATTAAGAAATGCGTTTCACATTGCATCAAAACAATTAACACAAGGGCCAATGAAACTCGATATGAAAAAATTAAATAAAGAAGAAGTTAACCAGGGACAGGGCAGAGCGCTACATTAGTACTTTTCTGAAAATATCACAACAGCTTAATCTGTTTGTGCTGTACATTTTCTCTACATATAAATTATAAATGTCATATACAAGTTGATATACATACCTCCAGACTGTGGCTGATAAATCACTAAGATTTCAGCAATAAGCTGAGCTCTCCCTTTAGATGAAGTGCTAAATATTACTTCAGGAATAAGTGCGACAGTCATAGTGTGCCTTCTCATTTTAGCCATGATCAGCTACTCAGCTTCACGTGTATTTGACTGCGATTTAGTAGTTCTGCTGTGTTTGTATTTGGTTTGTATTTAGGAAGGAATCTGTAAATTATTTAATCTGTGCTAATTTTGAAAAACAAAATTGGAGTGTAGTTTTCTGAAAACAAGGCTAATTGTTCCTTGCATGGAAAATGTATTAAAAATGCCCACAGTGGCAAACCAGGCCCTCTGTGTTTACACAACTGTTAATCCAATACCAATGTTTTTTAAAAAAATTAAATCTGTGTTTACATGACATTTCAGCTCAAAATTGCTATTCAGAAAGCTACTGGAAAGCCTGGGTGCATGTAACATGCTACTAGATTCAAGATTGATCAAAAGGTAGTTCAGTTGACTGAACATCACACAAATTTCCAATAGATATTCTGTTTCTTCCTATAAACTGATGGAAGGAATAATAATTCTGTCTACACTTCTTCATGACAGTTTAATGAAGGTTCACCATAATCCACTTTCGCACTTGTAAATAAACCACTCCAGAGCAAATTTAAACTGTTTCAACATCCCTGGCTTTTTTTCCCAGTCAGGCCTGAGATATCACTGCTATCTATTAGCCCATGCACGTATGGATCTTGTGAGAAAGGAAATGTTTTTCAAATTATTATGTTTCAGGTTCTAACCTTTATTTATTTATTTATTTATTTGTTTATTTTAGTTCTTTAGACCCACACTAAGGAGCTATAAATCGATTCATTCTCTCTGACCTAAATCTAGTGATATGCCGTTCAGAGACCTAAGCCTTTATTTCCACACGATTACTGATCAAATGTTGGTCTTTGCAAGAATCAGCTTTCATCACCTTAGGCCCTTCTGGGAGTTACAAAGTATAGATGTTAGTTTACAACTTTAAACAATACCGGCATGATATAGTGGGAAATGAGGGCAGCTTTGATTGTGGCAGTACATTTGGAAATACTGTCTCAGAAAGCTATTAGCTCCCAGTATATCTTACATTTACCCATTCAAGCATCGATTTGAAATTCCCTCAGGAGTTCCAGAGTCTATAGTGTATTACTTAAATGGTCTGTCTTGCAAGGCTGAGATGAACTCATACACTTCTTTCTTATTGCCAGTTTGATGGCTAAAGGTTATTTCCAGTGTGATCCGCTATTGATAACAACCCCAGTTCCACAAAAATCTTATATAACTACACATAAACAATTAATATAACTAGGGCTGTAATTATATTTAGGTACCAAGTATTCCAACCAATTGCTAATTAACAGTACGTTCATAAATAATGTAATAATAGAACACATGCATTCATGATGTATAACTATTTATTAGGCAGCTCAATATTCATCAATAATTGAAACTTCTACAGTATAATAAAGAAGAAAGATAATCAAAAATCAGTTATTTCACCAAGCAGGTTCCAAAGTTTAATTATAAACCTCACAGATCATCTTAGAATATTGAAACTCTCCTTATGGTTAATAACAGCATTAATAACCAATACATCGTGGATTACTTGCTAGATAATTGACCTTAACAGATGTTTCGAATATCAATGCTTATTAATAGTACGTTTGCCTTGCTTATGTATTTGAGATTTCTTTACATTTTGAAGTACATCCTGAACTGGGATGCCTACCAAGAAATATTAAGCCTGACCAGATATTGTCAGCAGTACAAGTACCTGTCATGCATCTACCTTTGTGAGCCTCTGCCTTCTTAGAGATAAACATAAAAGGGCCTATTCATAAAAGAACTTGACGACTGTCCTAGGGAATCTAATTTTGTTTAAAACTAACAAAAGTCATCCATATTGATAGTCATAAAATGATCTTTGAAGACCAGCGACTGCCGCTAAGCAATTTATGAATGGATATATATTCATTCACGACTGAAATCCGTCTCCATTTGATGACATCATCAGCTGTATAAACATTCGCTCAGGTCCGCCATTAGCTGTTGGCAACATAAGCAAATGGAATGTACCGACAGCAGCACCCATTGCGTTATTAACAGCTTCCCTGTATGAGACGTGATTTATATACTGTAGGTTGTGATCATGCTCAGGTTATTTAAATTACCATAATAATTGCTAATGTTCCTTTGTTTTTCAGAACATATGCAATTAAATGAAAACACTTGTAAATCAATCATTTTAATTATTATTTCAGCTTAACACAGATTTTATTTATTGGGGGTGGGATTTCTTAAATACGGTCAGATAACTTTTTTGACAATGTCATTTCGATGCTGTCATTAGTTTAGACTCCACCACACCCAGCATTTTGCTGTCTTTCACTCTTATGAATAGCAGGCTGACGCTCAGGACTAATGAAAACTTTATACTAATGAAGTAATCGTTAAGCTTTATCTTAGTTTGTTAAAAACATGCATTTGTAGATTAAAATTGTTGGGGCTTAATGAAGGATCTGAATTATCTCTTATGAATAGCAACTGTCGTTAAATAGGCAGCTATGGACGAAATCCGATCATGTACTCCTGTTTTCTCATTTCAACAAGCGTTAACCCTTTATGAATACACCTCAGAATATGTTATCTACAGTAACATTATGAACTGGCTAGTTAAGATTTTGTATTCAGTTTGGTGCTGTATTCCACAATAACAAATATGTTGCTTCATGCAGCTTGTACAATACATTGTACAATCATTGAATTATGGATATATATTTCAGGTGATATTTCAAGACTTTGTATTTGTATTTAAAAAAGACTGCATTAAAAACTAGTTTTACAAAATAAACATCAAAACTAAAACTAAACATAAAGCTTGCTTTATGTACGTCGAGGAGAGCGTCCGCTCCAGAGGAAAGGATTACTACATGAAAACCTTCCACTCCAAGATGGTGCTTGTGAAGGCATTACCCAGCTGAGGCCGTCAGAAGAGGCTGGAGTTGCGAGAAGGGTGTTGGGACTTCACTTGGTTAGTTTAGGGGATTTGATCCCAAACAAGTATACAGAGGTTACGTAGTGTAGTAGGTTCCTGGAGTTTTATAGTAGTTCCTTTGTTTTCTTTTCTTTTCTTTATTAAATCTTGTGCTAGGATTACCATTGTTGGTGCCCTAGCGTCGGGCCTGTGTTGTTATTAAATCTGCGTGCCTGTGTGGTGTGTCAGCACCCACTGCTCTGTGTTTGATTCCGTGTTATTCAGTGATGACCCACGTCTGTAACATTGCCCTGTTACATGCCCTTTTACTGTAAGGGAGCAGCCCTACTTGACATTGTGAAAATGCACCTTTTCTGATTTTCTGGGATCATCACATTATAAATGTCATGGACTGGTCTAGATAAGTGAGCCAGAATTGTTTTCACATCATCTTTAAGCAATACAAATATAACTGCAAAACAAGCTTAGTCAGGTAACATTTTTATGCCAACAAATCTGATTAATGAATGTTGTTTGGAATTTTACACCTTGGAGAAAGCCTTGAGGTTTTCATGTAGGATTGTAGCTCCTTTAAAAGTATTTGTAACTGAAATGAATAATACCTTCCATCATGACGTGTTATGCACACCAGTAAAAATGCTGCATTGTGCAGTTTTTAGGGTTCTTTTGATGATGGAAACCTTGCTCACGTCAATATAATACCAGTGACTGAATTGCTCTGAATGATAAACTGTCACTTGTGAGGTTCACAGTACATCTAGAGTGAACAATGTCTTTCTCTGTCTTACACATTTAAAAAACCATGGTATTGTCATGCACCAAGGTACTGTATTTTAAAGCAAGGTTTAAAAACATGCAAAAACCATGAAAACCATGCATAAGCATGGGGAAAACATGTTGAAACTGTAAAATGAGACTGCAGATTTACCTTGGTAATATAGGGGTTTAGAGCACTAAAACCCACACTATAGAAAATCAGTAAGTGCTCTTACAGATCAAAGGTCTCAGGTGACAACATTAAGGCTTAGTTGTGGCAAAATAATGTATATACTTGATACACTACTGCTGCCACTGTTGCCATGGTCATGCAAAGCCAATCTACAAAAGTGAAAAGGTTAGCCTTTGTGCTGTGTGTGAGAGAAATCAGAAGTAGTTCCAGCCCTTCTCACCTTGGGAATTCTGATGACTATCAAGAGACAAGCTGTGGAGGTTCTAAACTAATCTAAATTACCTTACAGAAGTGAAAAGAAAAAATACTCAGAGGAACTAGATTAAAACAATAAAACTGTTTAACTAAATGAAAACCCCTATAATAGGGCTTCTGTTTTTCATTTTTCATTAATTTCATTTTTCAGTGCTTATTTTTTAACAATTTTTTACTTATATGCAAATCACGTTTTTTCTGCGGTTTTTCGCTTTTTATATAGTCTATGAAAACAAAATCAAATCCACTACGAAATCCTTATGGTCACGGGCACATTCTTCTGGGGTTTTTGTGTTCAGGCATTTTTTTTACATTTCGCTACAATTTGGAATTCTGTTTTAAATTCTACGAGCGTGTAAATATTCCCTATAGAACTGTAATATAGCTTTAAATCTCGCGAGCAAGAACAATCCTCTGTTTCTTGTAATCTCATTTTAAATCTCGCAAGCGTGGTACAATCCTCCAAATGTAGGAATATGCTGGGGCACAGTAGTTGGGGCTGGTTTAAGTATTCAGAACGAATCAATGATAGATATGAGTCAGGAAAGAAGGATATTGACCAATTGCACTGCACAAAGTTTTTTTTTTTTTTTCCAAGTCAGCTGAGTAACTATGTCCATGTTTTTTTTGTATTAGGAGTGTTTTATTGGTTTTTATCTGTTAAAACCGAAAATCAGAAGTCCTACCTTATAAAATACATTATCATTGCTAGGCTACTGTATACTGTAAGAGGAGTTAGGCTGGATGTCACTGAGCCTGTGTTATGTAGCTATTTTGAAAATAGGTTTAGAAACACATCTTCAAACAATTGTTAAGAGAGAAAAGCTATTATTTTAGCAGATAAAATCCCCAAACACAAGTAAAGAATCAAGCAACATTTTCTATTAAAAAAATCAATGTCCTTCTATGTTCTGCCCAAAGTCCTGACCTAAATCCAATTGAAAATCTTTGGGACTACATGTAAAAGAAAATGAAAGCTGAAGAAATTAATCACCCAAGTGTGGAATGACATCTCATCAAAACCCTAGTGCCCTCAACGTTACAGAGAATTCTAAAGGTCATGGGAAATCAAACCCTAGTGCCCTCAATGCCATAGAGAATTCTAGAGGTCATGGGAAATAAAAAGGTGGCTGCTAAATATTTGAAAATCTTAACACTTTACACAACAAGAAAGGGGAAAGATGATGAAGTAGGCCACAAGGGCAACATTTAAGGTAAAAACATCTATTGAGCTAAATGTTTACCGTAATTAGCAGCCTGCATCACTGTCAAACAAAACAAAGCTGTTCCATAGAAAAAACAAAAAACAAAAAACAAGAAAAAAAACCTGTAAAGTCCTGAAACAAAAGTGAAATGCACAGAATATTTATTAGGATGTTAAGATATGCTCAAAAAGTATGAGTTGTTCAACCACAGACAGTAATAGAATAGAGAAACAAATCTTTAGCCACAGTGTCTCTCAACCACTATGTGTTGTTAAATCAGCACCAACTGATCTTATGTGGAGTTTCAAAATGGCTGCCTGTGTCTGTAGGAATTAACCCTAAATATATCATAGTGCCATCTTCAATAGGAGTGGAAAAGAAAATCAAGAAAATGAATGGCTTTACAAACATCACAATTACAGCGTAGCTTTTCAAATCTTTATACTGTGTTATGGAGCATTTAAAATGAATACAGATAGAAGAATATCTTCTGATGGACACAGACGGCCACCAGTACAATTAACTTAAAATAATTATTTAGAGTGATATATTAGCAGAAATGACCTACAGCCATTAAACAGATTTCATTGAAAATTAATTAAGAAACCAAGAGCCGGGTTTTCCAAACTAATTAGTAATTCTCTTAAACTAAAAAATGAAATCACATTTACTTTAACAATAATTTCACTGAGCAAAACAGAACACAAAGTTCTAATGCAAAAGCAAAACAGGTTAATATTATTGAAGCTAACAAAGCAACTACATTTACTCAGGCCTAAAGTGGCTCCCTACAGTAACTGTGTATTCAAACACAATGTTATCCGAATTAAATAATGTATGATCGATGAAGGATGGAAGACGATTGCTGAACAGGGGTCCCCAGCCTTGCTTAACGGTAGCGGGAGCCTATGTATTAATGTATGTATGTAGGGGAAGGAAATATATCAAGACACTTCTACTTAAAAAAACATACATTGGCAGAAATCCTGCATTTATTTATTTAAATTTTAAAAATGCGATGTTATAATTATAAAGTGCGTTATTATACTTGTCCAATTTCTCCTCCTTACAATCATCCCCTTTTGTTGTATAATAGTATACAGTATTAGTGCGGGCAGGACCTGACATCAGTGTTACATTCAAAATAACCCCAAGCACCTAACAGCAATGTTCATGTCACTGAATTGACTCAGGGGTCCCAGGCCCCCAGTTTGGTAACCCCAGCAATACTGGATGCTACTGTATATCCATTTGCAATTATTTAAGCACATAAATATATATATATATATATATATATATATATATATATATATATATATATATATATATATATATATATATATATATAGGGCAGCTGGCCTTTTGAGCTAATATATATATATATATATATATATATATATATATATATATATATATATATATATATATATATATATATATATCCCTCTAAAAAGATTGTACCTGCTCTGTTGTTTAAAACAGCCAGTATCTTATAAAAGGCTGGTTTAAGGTAATTTAAACTTTGATAAGGAAAACTACATTGCTTTGAGCTAAGACTTGAAGACTTAATTGTACTGTTGCCAGGTTATTCATATGAAGACACTACTATTAACTTTCCAATAAAATAGAAATACAGCTGAACCCCAAACGAATGAGTAAAATGCTGGTCCTGCTGTAACAGAAGAAGATATTTTGACTGAAGAAAGGCCTAACCTGTTTTGAGATTGAATGGTGACCCACTCTTACAAGGAGCGAGGCTGCTGTACTGTACACATTAGCATTGATTGCAGTGTGGGTATTAGACATGCAACCAGACCACATGATCCTAAAACCTAAAGAAATGTTCCATTACGCTGAAGCGATAAAGGTTGGTCAGATACAATAATTAAGTGTGATGTTAATCCCAATTCAATTATTTCAAATTATCTGTAACAGTCCCTTGCGTCGGTCAGTTTTGTCCCATGGGGCATAAATTAGATTACAGATGCGTCAATTGGACATGTTTAGGGAGGTGCGTGTGGCCCCTGCTGCATTTCTTTAAACCATCCCTTCACTCCTGTGCTGTCATCCTGGTATTTTCCATTCCTTAAGAAGAAAAACACTTTGCAGGCAGCAACTGCTTCTGAAACTCAGATACAAGTGCATCATAATCTTAGCCTGTCCACATGTTTGAATCGCAATTCAATTGAGGCCCCACAGGAAAAACCTGATTGACATACCAGTATTCAAGTAAGGTGAGCATGATCTACACCACTGCATACTCTGTTTTAGGCTGTCAAAGATCATTGATCCCTG